>NC_081406.1:619837181-620202181 GCF_030272615.1 Cryptomeria japonica
AGACTTTGGAGTCTTTGAGAAGTGACTTAAAGTTGCTTAGGAATGTGACAATAATTAGGGGATGGATTAGGCTAATTAGGAAGGGGTTAGAAGAATCTAGAAGGGGGTTTATGAATGCAATTGGATTTGGTGGGTGAGGGAAAATAGGATTTTTATTAAAATAAATAAATTTATTTCAATAAATGTGTGCAAGTTGCATTTGTAGGAAAATGCAAGTGGGGGGGGATAAATGATTTAAATAAATATTTTATTTAATTTATTTAAAAGAGGAAAAGGGGGATTTAATTAAATAAATAGATTTTATTCATTTAATTGATTGTGAATTTGGTTGAATGAATTATTTAAAATAAATTGTATAATTTATTTAATTAATAGGAGAATGTTTGAAGATGAATTAATTAAATATTAATTTAATTAACTGAGGGCTAGTGGATTTTCAATCAAATAAATAGGAAATATTCATTTAATTAAATTGGACAGATTTGTGTGACTACATTTGCCCCTCTTTGGGACTGTGCGGTTTATTGCGTCGTTTCAAAAAAAGAAAAATAGGTGTGAAGAAATGCCCCATAAAATATAAATTTAATGGGTGGTATGCCCCCTCGAGAGATGGGCCAATTTTTTTTGAAAAATCGGGCGATCTCTCGAAAAAGAATGAAAATTGGTAGGGTGGTAGAAGAGAAGAAGTTAGCAATACGGGTGAAAAATAGAAGAAATCGGGGGTAAAATGGAGAAATGAGAGGTTCGAGAAGTTCACGGGGACTACGGCGATGAGCGGGGGAAAGGTTACGGTGACGACGAAGGGTTTATATGGGGAGAAAGGGGTGAAAACAGGATCATTTGTTATCGCGACCAGTGTGAAACCAGAGCTCTGAGATTGACTTTTGAGAGGAGTGAGCACCAGTCAGGATGCCGATACCAGTTGCAGAGCATCGATTCGAGTGAGTCCGTCGGTTCCAGCGGCCAGACGACTATGGACCAGTGGTACGCAAATTTGAATTTTGAATTTTTATGCATTTTGGTCATGTTTTCTGCTGAGTCGGAACAATAGCGTTGAAACTACGTTTTGACGCTATTGTCCAATTAACTAGCACTATTGTGCCGCAATGACACTATTGAGGTGTTGTTTGAGCGCTTTTGCAAATTTTAGCGCTATTGTAGGCTAGTTTAGGCGCTTTTGATGGATGAGCGCTATTGAGTGCTTAATTGAGCACTTTTGTCGTTAATCAGTGCTATTGTAGAGTTTTTGTAGCACGTTTGTAGTTTTAGCACTTGTGGATAGCTAATTAAGCGCTTTTGTTAGGGGTTCCGCGCTATTGTAGGTAAGTAGCGCTTTTGTGTGCAAAATAACACTTTTGTTTGCAAGATAAGGAATGCCCCAATTTGTGTGAAAATCTTCCGATGCCAAAAATGGATGGATAGGGAGGTGGAGTGGGAGTTGTTTTGAACCATAGCAGCCTGATGAGACTTAGGTCATTTTTAGGATAAATGCCTGGTGAAGTTTAGGTGTGCCATGATTACTTACTTGTTGAGACCCGAAGATACTTGATCAAAGTCTGTTGATAGTCTTAGGTTTAAACTTTAAGAAAGTTTGAAAACAAAACAATTGATTAGGAGTGATTGATGTCCGTGTGCAGGAGGATCTACGCGTGTTGCAGTTACGCGAGAGACATCCAACGACACAGGGGTTGCGGGATCGGCTGGCAGAGGCTGAGATCGATTGCATTGCAGCTACCGGTTTGTATGATGTGATGCACATGTCCGTGATTTGGATGAATCACAGATTGATTACTGCGTTATTAGAGCATTGGCACAGCGAGACGTGCACTTTTCACCTTGCATAGGAGGAGATGACAGTGACCCTGAAGGATGTGTGGCGCATCCTGCGTATTCCGATTCGGGGGGAGCTGGTGACATATGATAGATCCTGGGGGACTCTAGCAGTACAGAGGTTCTTCGATGAGGATGTTTTCATTGATGATGGCTTCATTGCTTGGGAGGAGATTGCTACATTATACGAGCCTTTACCAGTAGTTGTGGTAGGCATTGTTGGAGGACTACTATGTCCAGATAGGTGCTCTCATGGTTTGGTCGTTGGATGGGGACATGTGATAGAGCAAATGATTACAGAGGGGACCCAATTTGCCTGGGGATCGTGCGTGCTGATGCACCTCTATCAGGAGCTGCATGAGGTGGTATATCGTGGGAGGGGCTCACTAGCAGTGGGAGTGACACTGCTACATATTTGGGCATGGGAGCACCTACCAGTGACTCGACTAGTGAGTCTTAGGTTCTGAGTAGTGGATCAACCATATATGTTCATGTATAGCGGTATGATGAGTCAGCACCACCTGGGGAAGTTAGAGTGGTGGCGGCGGGCATTGGATGATCTCGATGTAGTTATATGGAGACCTTACCTGGAGTGCGAGCCCTGGGATGATGATGCTGAGGCACTGCCATATGTGTTTATGACCCGATTCCTCATTGGGAGGACCTCATATCATGTAGAGAGACAGGTACCTGGTAGAGTGTTGAGACAGTTTGGACGGCAGCTGGGACTGCCTAGAGGATCAGGGGAGTATGCTCGGGTGATACGAGAGAGATATGCCTGGGGGCCAGTACTTTCGTATGACCAGGCACTGGCAGAGTTTCAGATGCTACAGGCGAGACCTTGGGATATATAACCGAGGGTTGTGGATGTAGGGGTATCGGATGAGTACACGCAGTACCTGGCGGCTCATCTGATTCTACGGATATCTGATCCAGTAGAGCCGGTGCCCAATTTTGAGGATGAGAGGGGATGGAGACGAAGGAGGAGAGGAGGTCGAGGACCTATGGTAGCTGGATGAGGGAGAGGAGATGGTGGAGATGGAGGAGGAGGGGATGGAGGAGGGGGGGATGGGGGAGGTGGTGGAGGAGGTGGTGGTGGAGGTGGAGGAGGTGTTGGGTTGGGCAGTTGGATCCAGCGGAGAGGGAGAGGTGGATTGCCACTGCGGATATCGCAGGGACCATTGATGCAGGGAGGAGTTAGATTGGGCGGGAGAGGGATGGAGAGGGAGATACTGATGGATAGAGGGGAGAGAGCCATTGGAGAGGGATACACCGGTGAGGCAGCCATGGAGACAGGAGAGGGATCAGGTGGAGATGTGCGGGAGCGATTGATAGTACATTTGCAGTCGTGACTTGAGACATCTGAGACACGGGTGGAGGATTTGGAGGCTGAGGTGGCAGCTAGAGATGTGCAGCTATTTGCACGAGAGGTAGAGCTGACTGTAGTGCTGCAGGAGAGAGATCAGGCCATGGACAAGGTGATCCAGTTGCAGGAGAGAGTGAGGGTTTTGGAGGGAGTACAAGGACAGGGGCCATCTATGGAGGCATTGGCGAGGGAGGTACGGAGAGCAGGTGGAGAGGTTGATTATTGGCGGGGCCTATATGAGCAGGTGGTACCATCCAGTTAGTGAGCACTGAGCTATTTGCAGATGCAGTAGGCCAGATCAGAGCAATCCCAGAGGATGCAGAGCAGTGTGGGTGTGATGGGTCCTCTACGGAGAGATAGGTCAGGGGGTGTAGGAGCTAGTGGGGGATTGATGGGGTGTAGGAGCTAGTGGGGGATTGATGGGGCCTCCACGGAGAGATAGATCAGGTGGTGCGGGGACGAGTGGGGGAGCAGGTGGCGATGGTGGTGCAACATCTGGTCAGAGTGACATCTGAGAGAGCATTTTGCATATATGTATTTTTATTTTTGGACTGTATCTTGGATGGCTCTTGGTAGTCAATTTTGTAGACTTCATTGTACTTTGATATATGAGATGATATATATGAGGAGATCCCATTTGTTTTTGATTTATATGCATATTGTGATGTATGGATGCTATGCAGGATGATGTTTTATGAGTTTATGCTTAGATGGACATGTGTATATGTATGCATTGATGAGATGATTCCTATATGCATGGTTTTATGATGATTTATGATGTTCGATACTAACATATGAATGCAGGTTTATTCATGTGTGCATGTTTTGTTTTGACATACTACTTTATGTATGTAATGCCATGATGACGATGTATGCTTATGATGATTTATGGACAGGATTTTGGTGTTTCCTGTTTTGATATAATGATAAGATAATGATATGCAAATGATAAATGCAATGAATGAATGGTTTATGCATGGATATGCAACTTGATTTTTTTAGATGAATAAACAAATGTAAAGTACAAATGTTTTTATGATGATGTCTAAATGAATGCATATGTATAATGGATATATAAATGGTATGAACCAATGTTTTGGAAACAAAGGGGTTTATGATTCTAAATGCTTAAAAATGTGTTTAAGTAAAAATGAGAATGTGATGATAATGCAACTTATGGTTTAATAATTGCACCTTAATGCAATTTAAAAAAGGATAATGAATGCAATGTAAATGAATCCTAAAATGAGCATAATAAGATACTTAATAATGGATGAATGAATGCACCTTTTAACTAATGAATAGATAAATGAATGCATGCAATGATAAATAATAAAGGATGATAAAGAATGATAAAATGATAAGTGATAACTGACACTAGATGAATGCATAGCAAATGGTTAATACAATCAAGGACAATTGGATCCTATGAATGAATCTAATCATCATGATTATGCAATGATGCAAATGATTAATGAAGACTAATGTCAACAAACTATATGAACTATATGCAATTTAATTAAAATGACATGAATGTACTTAATGCAAAATGCAACTAAATGTGATGATCATGATGAAAGCAAGGTTTTTTAGACTTTGCATGATACATTGATGATGTATCAGAGTACTCGGTCGTGATTGTATCCAAAACCAGCTCAATTCTTACATAACTGTTCATATTAACCTTGCTCATGTTTGCATACAAATCATACATATGAATGAGTGAATGGATGGGTGATATGCAATGGAATGCAATATATAAATAGATGAGATGAAATGACGATCCATAGTGCTCTATTTTCATCATTAAGCTTTAAAATGTTGGAAGAGAATACAAGCATCTTGACATAATGTTTCAAGATGACCTGAGTATTTCTTACATAGATTGGATATAGCAAGTTAATACAAATGACTTGATATAAGGGTCAAGTCGACCAGAGTATTGCTTGCGGAACAGACAAAGATCAGCTCCGTTCGTGCATGACTTGGATCGTCCTCCTTGATCTTGAATTGATCATATCTTGAGACAAGTTCATACGTTAATAAGAGATAAAACCTTTATCCAATTTGGATGAGGGAGGAGGAACCAAAGAAAGAGCATTCGTACCTGCAAGCAAACAATATGTACATAAAGAATAAAGAATATGGATCCTTGGTAATGGTTCATGCTCATATGGTCGAGGTATACATTGTAGTCAACAAGCCGTAATGATCTATGACTGCATTTTGCATAAGATCATGTAGCTTAGTGAACTTCCCACGTAGACACCATTAGTATATGCCCCAGAACTTCATCGGAATTATTCGCAGAAGATACACAAACAATGCTGTAAGAACCTGATACAAATAAACGAATGAATTATTCACAAATCAACCAAGTATTTGATAGCTTAACACAATTTTCTTATCAAAGAAAACATCATTTTGTCTTTGTTTTGGTAAGGAAGGATGCATCCTTGTTGAAGACAGTTTGATTGTTGATGTCGATTGTTTTGGTCAATTTTGAGAAGTGATCATCATGCGAGGATTTTTCAATGCTTGTTTGGTATTTGCACGAATGAGTATGTACCCATGTTTTTGTTTGATCTTTGATGTTTTCTGATTTTTTTTGGATTTTGAATTGTTTTGAATGTTTTTGGTATTTCATGAGATAGTTTTCCAATGTTTTTGGTATTTTTGAATTGTTTTGAATGTTTTTGTTGATTTTGTGAGATAGTTTTGAATGAAGAACTCAATGAATCACGAAAAAAATGTAGAATCCACTTCCATCAAGAGGTTAAGGGCATTGCCCCCAGTTTAGACATGACTATGAGAAAGCGGGATGCAAGACACATGGAGCACTATCTCAATTGCAAATAAATAACAAGCCATGGTTTTGGGCGGATGGATGTGTGTATGAAAGGAATGTGATTGCAACAAGCCTGAAAGACAATGGAGCCATAGCTTTTATGAGTGGCACCTGTTTGCTAGGTTTTCACCATCGTACTTACCCAAGGTGCCACTGGAGTGGTTGTTCACCGTTTGGATGCATGATTTTTCTCTTACTCTTTTGGTGCTTTTGTATTTTCTTTGGGACATTTATCTGAATGTTTTTGGTATTTTTGCTAGTATATATGGGAGCCTGATGCTCTGTACAACTTTTTAGGTGTAAAACCGTTTGAGGTGCATGCTGTTGATCGGATCTGCTAGCGGTTCTCCTTCTGAAGTAGCCAACTGATATGCCCCAGATCCAAATACAGCAGTGACAACATATGGCCCCAGCCAATTTGATTCAAACTTACCTTGATGTTCTCGGTTGGGTTGGTTATGAAGATTTTCTCGAAGAACAAGATCACCTACCTCGAATGTACGAGGTCTAACTCGATGATTATAGCTTCTGCTCATGCGCTGCTGATAGGCCTTAAGGTGATTGTATGCAGCTTGTCGCTTCTCATCAAGTAGCTCTAAGTCTTGAAGATAGGATACTCTGTATGCTTCATCATCTATGAGATTGTGTAAGGAAACCCATAGTGATGGGATCTCAACCTCAATAGGTAAAATAGCTTCTGCACCATAGACCAATAAGTAGGGAGTTGCACCTGTAGGGGTTCGAATGCTAGTTCGATATGCCCATAGTGTTGGATTCAATTGAACATGCCAATCACGTCCGACATCATTGACTGTCTTCTTGAGGATTCTCAATATGTTTTTATTTGATGCTTCAGCCTGACCATTGCCTTGTGGGTAATAGGGGGTGGAAAAGCGGTGTTGGATGTGAAATTTCTCATAGAGTTCACGGACATCCTAATTTTTGAAAGAAAGATCGTTATCTGTGATGATGGACATGGGTACACCATACCGACAGATGATGTAATTGAGAATGAATGAGGCGATCTGCTTGCCGGTAACTTGGGTAAGTGGAATAGCTTCGATCCACTTTGTGAAATATTCGGTGGCAGTAATAATGAATTTATGGCCATTGGATGAAGATGGATGGATTTTACCCACAAGGTCAAGGCCCCATTGACAAAAAGGCCATGGTGTTGTGATTGGTTGCAATTCCTGTGTAGGTGCATGTATTAGGTTGCCATGAACTTGGCATTTCTTGCACTTTCTGACAAAGTAGTATGAGTCTTTTTCCATAGATGGCCAATAGTATTAAGTGCGCATGAGTTTCTTGGCTAGTGACGGACCGCTTGCATGAGTTCCACAAATTCCTTCATGTACCTCTTCCAAGGCCTTTGTTATCTCATCTTGTTCCAGACATCGAAGGAGAGTACCATCAAGACTGCGTTGGTATAGGGTTTCGACAATAATGGTATAAGAGCAGTTTGGCGAATGAAGGTTTTACGTTGGTTATTCGATTGGTTAGGAGGAAGGGTGTGATCGCGGAGATAGGTGTAAAACTCATCGTACCATGGGGATTCAGAACCGACAAGGTGACATATCATCTCGGATTCAGGGATGTCATAAGTGGGGATCCAAAGTTGTTCTACCAAGAACTCGTAGTGTGTTGAATTCTGTGGAAGATCTAAGAGAGATACGATAGTAGCCATAGCGTCAACAGCTCAATTCTGATCTCTTGGTATTTGCTCAAAAGTAATTGTAGTAAATGATGCCTTTAGACTGTCCACCATTTGCTTGTATGGCATGAGTTTATCATCCTTGGTCTGATATTCATCTGTTGCTTGTAGAATGACCAGTTGGGAGTCGCCATATACTTGTAGTTCTTGTAATTTCCATTGTACGGCTAGCTTGAGTCCTATGATCAAGGCCTCATACTCTGCTATGTTGTTTGTGCATGGAAATGTGAGCCGGTAAGACTTCGGGATGCTGTCACCTTGAGGTGTGATAAATAGAATGCCTGCCCTCGAGCCATGCCTAGTATATGAACCATCAAAGTATAGTTTCCATGGTTGTGCTGTTGTGATCATGAATATCTCTTCATCTGGAAAATTGGAAATGAGAGGATGATCGCCCATGAGGGGTGCATCGGCCAACTGATCTGCAATGACTTGTCCTTTGATAGCTTTACGGTCTACATACTCGATGTCAAATTCACTGAGAATTATCACCCATTTGGCCAAGCGACCTGTTAATGCTGCTTTGCTGAGTAAATACTTGATTGGATCAATCTTTGCAATGAGTTGTACCTTGTGTGTTAACAGATAGTGCCTCAGTTTAGTGGCTGCCAAGATTACTGCTAGGCAAGCTCGCTCAATGGGTGTGTAATTGAGTTCATAGCCCACCAGTGTATGAGAGATGTAGTAAACATCACATTCTTTCCCTTCTGCATTATGTTGTGCCAGTAGTACACCCAACGGTGTACTTGTTTCTAAGATATAGAGTAGTAGAGGTCTACTTGGATCTGGTGGGATCAACAATGGCGTATTCATGAGATAATCTTTTAGCATCTGGAATGCTTGCGCTTGCATCCCATTGAAAGCGGATTTTTTTGTGTAGCAGGTGTGTGAATGGGTGACATTTATCAGCTAGTTGTGCAATGAATCTTCAGATGGATTGTAGCCGTCCTTGTAATGTCCTTAGTTGACTGATATTCTTTGGTGGTGGCATGTCCATGATTGCTTTGACCTTTGCTGGGTCGACCTTAATACCTTTGCTTGAGACAATGTATCCTAGAAGCTTCCCGGAGGTTACTCCAAAGACACATTTCTTTGGGTTGAGTCGAACATGGTATTGTTCCAGTCTATCAAAGATTTTATCTAATATGCCGAGATGACCTTCTCTGGTGAGTGATTTTGCTAGTAAGTCATCAACATAATCTTCCATCATAGTATGCATCATGTCATGGAAGATGGTGGTCATTGCTCGTTGATAGGTCACTCCTGCATTTTTTAGACCAAAAGGCATTACATTCCAGCAGTATGTGCCCCATGGACATGTGAAGGTTGTCTTATGTTGATCCTCTGGTGCGATCATTATTTGATTATACCCTGAAAAGCCATCCATGAGTGAAAGCATGGCATGTCCTACTGTCAGATCTACTATGATGTCGATGTTTGGTAGGGGGAAGTCATCCTTAGGACATGCCTTATTTAGATCTCTAAAGTCAGTACAAATGCGGATGCCCCCTTTTGGTTTGCCGATAGGAACAATGTTGGATATGCAGTCTACATAATCAATTGGTCTAATGAAACCAACATCTAGGAGTTTCTTGAGTTCTGTTTTGACTAGTACTGCAATCTGAGGATGCAAAGCTTCTACTTGACAAGTTTGGCTCCTTCTGCTACGGTGAGGTGATGCATGACTAAATCAGGATCAAGCCCAGGCATGTCTGCATATGACCATGCAAAGTTGATCTGACGCTTTTGAAAGAACTCTACAAACTTGGGTTGTTCTTCTGGAGTTAAAAGAGATGCCAGATGTATGAGGTGAGGAGTTTCAGGAGTCCCCACATTGTATTCTTTGGTTTCCTCAAAGAGAATCGTTGATCGTTCCTGTTGTGTACTAGTAGGGAGAATGTCAAACCCTTCATCCTCAGGTGCCTCAGAGAGGTTTTCACCATTGGATACGCTCTTTCTTTTTACTTTTGTTGAATCAAATAGTGCCACAGTGTGGTTTTCACTGGAAGATCCATGTTTTATTGTTATATTTTTGCAGCTGAAAGGTTTGGCATCCGCCCCAAAGTATGCTGCGCTATTAAGTTCTATGGCGAATCCAGCTTTATGATGACTTTGGCAATCACTTTATACAAAGTATTACAAATGGAAATTGGTCTAAAATCAGCAAAGGATTCAACATGCTCCACTTTGGGGATAAGAGCAATGAAAGTGCAATTCAATTCCTTTGCTACTCGAGCACTTTCCCTTGCCTCCTCCACTACAACCCACACCTCAGAACCAACCACCTCCTAGAAATGTTGATAAAAAAGGCAGGGTAACCATCGGGCCTCGAGGCCTTATCTCCTTCCATCGAAAAAACAACCCGTCTCACTTCTTCCAACTGAATAGGTCTACATAGCATCTGGTTCTGACTTTTTGTTAGAATTTTATGGATATTCGCAAGCAGAGTATTCTGTTGATGTTAATTAAGATTATCATTCTGCTTCAATAACTCACTAAAGAAGTCCACAACTTCTTTATTTATGTCTTCCACCTTGTCCAGTAATCTATTGGCCCTGCTCCTAATAGATGTAATTTTGTTCCAAGAACGCCTAACCTTCACCAAATTATGAAAGAACTTCATTTTCCTATCAACATCTTTCAACCAACACTCCAGAGACTTTTGTTTCCAATAAACCTCTTCCCTAGCTAGGATTTCATCATACTTGGATTTCAAATTCTTCTCTTTATTAAAGATTTCATTTGTCATACCTTGATCCATTATGACCTTTTGGACCTCCTCAATTTCATATTCGATGGCAACCTTATCTGCAAAGATGTTCCCAAATTTTAGTCTATTCCATTCCTTTAACTTCCCCTTTAGGAACTATAGCTTCTTGAAAAACTTGAAAGCATTTGTGTCGTAGATCTCCCGAGCCTCAGCCCACCATTCCCCAATTGTTTCGAAGGCTACTATTTCGCAGCCACAATTTTTCAAATTTGAAAGGACACCTTATTGGAGAATAGTCATGCACCACTAGTAGCTCAAAAGGAAAGGGATTCGAGCTAGTCATTGGTTTAATGGTAGCCTCAAAGAGAAGCATCTTATCATCCCAATTACCTCCCACAAAGAACCTATCCAACTTTTCTACAATATGCTCCCCACCCATTCTTCTGTTAGACCACGCGTAGACTCCACTGTTAGTCTAGATCTCTCTTAGGCTATTATCCAGGACAAAATTATGAAAACCAACTTGCAAACCTATCACACCCCGTTTACCCCCTTTCGTATCAGCCATATATAAAATTGCATTAAAATCCCCACTAAGAATCACCAACTCCTCTGATAAGTTAAGAAAAATCACTAACAATTGTTGCCAAACATCCGACTGTATTCTAGCTTTAGCAGGGCCATAAACATTTAATAGGAAAAAATCACAATTTAAATTGAAAGAGTGAACTTTACATAGCTGCCATGCTTGAGAGTTGACAAATTCCTCCACCTTTAGGGAGATCGAATTCCACAGTATACCCAAACCTCCCACTGTCGCAATTGCACTTGAGTAGATGCCTGACCACAACCTCCAAAATTTCAATAAGACCTTCACCTCCTCTGAGCTCATTTTGGTTTCCTACAAACATACTAAATCAAGCTTCATTTGATCCAACCCACGCTTGATCAAATACCTTTTGTCCAGGGCATTGCATTCCCTGATGTTCCAGCTTATAATTTTCATTTTCCTTCAGGAAGGGCACCTCCCTTCCCTACTGAAAGTTTACTTTTCCCCTTAGCACTACCTTCCATGCAATTCTGATCCTATTCGGCTTCCTACCCCTTGTTTTTTTCTCACCTAAACAAGTTGACACCACCAATGAATTAGTTTGATTGATAGTGCAAATGTCTATAATGTCTTCATCATCCATCAAACCCTCTTCATCCTCCTCCTCCTCCTCCCATACCACCTCATCTGAATCTATATCTTCTGCGTTCCGCTCTCCTTCATCCTTAATTGCTTGCCTTCCTTGTTCTGCCTGAAATTTCTCCTCCATGTTCTATTCCTTTTGGGCCTCTTCATTTAGCCTAGGAGAAATCTCCTATTCTTGATGTTCTCCGCTGATCCTTTGAACTTGGGGTTGTTTCGTTAATGCCGAAGCCCCGACACTTCCATTCTTCCCCTGTTGGGCCTTGTTCTCCTCTTCCAAAAACTTTGCCACAACAACTTCCATCATAGATTCCACTGTCTTACCTTTGGGACCGATCAAACATATCTCCTTTGTATGACCCTCCTTATTACACAGTTTACAATGCTCCATTTGATCTTCCATATCAACCTGTTGAACCCAACACCCTGCATTAGTGTTAAATCTCTATACAAGATGGCAGAGGAAAATGTTGTTTCTAGCCAATACAGATTCTCGCATACATGCTAAAATCCTTCTTTTCAATAGCCTCATTCGATTTAATATAAAACCCCAGTTTGTTGCCAATTGTCATGAAGGTCTCTTCATTCCAATACTCTCTCGACAACTTATATAGGCGCAACCGGATTGACACTTCTTCTAAATGAGCATTCAAAGGGTTAAAATTAGGTTCCCAATCTCTGATATACAAACCTCTGTTGGAATCTAAGAACACTGAGAGGGGGGGGGGGTGAATCAATGTTCTGCAATTTTTAACTTTCTTTAGCTGATTCTTAAACCACCAGATGCAAATGAATAAAAGTAAAGTGCAAGAACTCAACACACACAAGCATAAAACCATAACATCAGAATTTTTATGTGGAAACCCGGAAAGGGAAAAAACATGATGGGATTGAGACCCACAATATTGTAATATTATGATTAGGAGTATAATAATATTATAGAGGGGAATGCACATGCATTCAGACACACTGTCTAGAACTCACTGCTCAATTACAAAAGAGAGGGTTGCAACCCCCAAAGGACTCACTGTCCTACAAATGATTATAATTAATAGCTGTTTATCTGAACTGATGAATAGCATCTACAAATGCCAAAATGTAGTTCTGGTTAAGCACAAAGAGTCTTCTTCCACTGTTCTAACACACTGCTCTATTCTGCTTTGCTTTGTCATATACCAGAGCACAAATCCAAGGATGGCGCACGTGAAACAACGCATAGATGCTCATACAATCTTTGCACGACCATCAAATCACAAAATACTCATATAGATTGGTCTTATATATCCGCAACACTTGATTAGGTCACCAACATGTTGGCTCCAAAAAGATAAAACGTGTAACAAGAAGTCGGTTCAATATGATTACAAATGCTCATGCAGACCAAAACAAATTGATAATACACTTCAAACAAGTCGACACAACATCCTCGAACATGATACTAATCAACAAAATCATCCCAAAGATTTTGCATAACACGCCACACCAAAATAACATTGTTCTTCCCGAAATATCGATTACCGGATCATCAAACTTGCACAAGAATCAACACCGAAATCTAGGATTGTGGACTAAGCAATTCCAACCAAAAAATTGACTGCTTCGTCCACCACAAACAAAAAAGTGCACCGAAAATCGAGTTCTCCTCAATGTACTCATGCTCTGCCAAACACTATATTCCACCTTTCGGACTTAAGCAAAAATTTCGGTAAAGTGAATTGGCATATATTGGATGACACATCTGATCTGAGTCGCCATCAATGACAATCCCTAAACAATCTCCAAGCACTAATCTCTTCCGGAATAGTGTCTCTTTCCAACAACCTCTACCTCCCATAAAGAAAGGACCATTGTTTAGAACCCAATTCTTATTATTGTTGTCTTCAGTTGTTGCTAGGAAGAAACCATTGTGCATTGTCTTTAGATCAACTTTAAATGGCCAATTCTCCTCACACTAGCTCTTGACATGACCAACCACAGGCCAATCCCCAAACCATTTCATAAAGAACCCTCTAGCCCTCAGGAAAGAAACAAAATCATTCCAGCTTTTATTATCTAGAAAGAAAGAAAGCTTTTGAGGTTCTATTTGCTGCATTTTTACCTTATTCGGAGCCTCAACTCTTTGAATCTTCTTCGACCACCACTCCTTTTCCTTCACTCTTTGCCATTCAGTCTTCGCACTTGATTGGATATTACTTCGACTTCTAAAAGCCCCTGGTGGTTCCTCTCAGGATCTCCCAAAACCCTTGTTTCTCCAATCGTTTTCTCTCCTCAACAACCTAGAATGAAAGAAATTATTTTGATCCTCCCAAACCCATTTCGATTTTGACCATGAACGGGAGGCAGGCTGAACATAATACCTGAGTTGAGCCTTCTACCAAAAATCCCTGAACTTCCTTGGTTGTAGACCTAGCCTCCTTCTCGATGCAATGCCAATATTTAATTATACAATAAATATACTACACACTTATAGGAGTTCAAATTCCTACATTATAGGAATCACTCCCCAATTATATGAGTTACTTTAACAACTCAAACAAACACACAACAAAATAATTCTATACATATGACTAATAGACCTAACAAATATTTAATAACTTTAACACTTATAATGACTATATGAATTGTTTATTTGACTCACTTACCTCACACAAAGGTTTACACTTACTTTCCCTCTCATGTTTATCACTGTCATTTGTTAAATCCATATATTAAATTACTTTTCTCATCTTTTATACCACTTATATTTTTTGTTGCGTCTTAATTAAAATCTAGGTTCTTATTAATTATAATAGTTTAGGAAAAGAATTCAATTTAAAAATAATTTTTTTTTATGTCTTAGATCATTTTTCACATTTAAAAAACTAATACCTAAACAAATTGGTTCAAATAGGCTTAGTCATCTAATTTCATCACAACCTTTTTTCTCTTTACGTAGATATAGGTCACTCCAACATTTGTTATCTAATATATAAGAAGCATGATTCTTTGATTGTGCTAACTACAAGTATCTAATGGAAGACATATTACATTTTTTAACTAAGAATAGGCCAAGTAAGATCACATCTAATTTCAAATTCATAGGGTTCTTTCAATCTTTTATCATGTATGAAAAAAATTAAAAATATTGATAAAAGATATAAATGCATGATACTATAAAGATTGCAACATATAATGCTCTAAAAAAATTAGACTATACTTACAAAATCAATATATAATTAAACATATATAAAAATAACCTACTTTAAAAAAGAAGAATATAATGTAATAATATTCATTACAATTAAAATTAATTAAAGCATTTGATTTTTAGAAACCAATACATTAAAGGACTAAAAGGTGACATTCAAGATGAATCCTTTTGATATAATTCTATTTACATGTCAATTCTAAAGGTAGAGGCATAAGGCATGGATTGAAATTATTTCAATATCAAAATTGAAAGCTACAAGAAAATTGTGCATTGATTAATGCAAAGATACAATAAGAGGGCGAATTCAATAGCTAATCATTTTTTTAACATTGTTAATTATATTGATTAAAAATTTAAAAATTTAAAAATATGATTCATTGATAATTGACAAACTGATTATTACATTATTTTTTATATTACAGAATCTAAAGGAGCTCTCGTAAGTAAAAAATCATTTGCTTAGTATGTTCTAAATAATCATAATTTTGTTTTTGTTTAGTATCATTCATGTTTGTGGGTTTCTCATTTTTTAAAGAGTTCTAATGGTTGTTTTCTATACATTGTCTTTAGATTATGTATTTTAATTTTAATTTATTTTTTACTTTTGTAGACATCATTATATTTTGTAATTTTTTTGACATTTACATCAAGTTATATTCTTGGGTTTTGTGCTTAATCTTTTATTTTGTATTAGAGATTTATTTTAATCTCTAGTGCTTGTCTATAAAGGATGAATAATGGAAGGCCATCATAAATAAAGATATCACACATAGATGGGAAGGTAAATGTTGGTATTTCTAACGCAAAAGTATGTAATTGTAGTCTTGAATTTAAATCTCATGTCTAGGACAATTTAGGTTGGAAAAACCAAATCATATATACAAAACAAACCTTTTATAATTAATTATGATAAAAAAATTCATTCTCAAATATACATAAACAATATAATTTAAACAAACATCAAAATCAAATTTTATTTATAAGCTATGTATCCTAAAAGTTTGAGGAAGAAAATTCTATATAATAAAGGTTATATATAAATAAGGAGGCACATCCACGTAATTAGAATGAGGTGCATCCCCCATGTTAGAGTAGTAAGGTGCATCAATCGCATCCTCTTAAGACGAGTCTTCATGTTGGTGTTGGCTTTGATGTGATATCATGTTTGAAACATTGTCCGTCATTGCCAATCCCTAAACTTATAATAAAAATATATGTACATATTAGAGAATTTATATTTCCACAATCTAAAAAAAGTTGACAAGAAATTGGCAAAGAAAGATACAAAACTAGGCAATAAAATTATTAATAGACACCCATGTATACACTAAACTATTTATTGAAAGGATGTAAGGTGAAGGTTGATGGTATTAATTACCTGTACATAAGAGCAATTATTTTGCACAATTGATAAAGGCGTCATCAAGCTATTTCCATACATTGATTGCCATTGGGAAGAAAGAGCCACTGTAGAACCATAATCATTTCCTGTCATATCATGCTCAATATGTTCATCACTAGTGTTGCCTTCCAGAGGAGGATAATCAAAATTCAAATGTGGTTTATTGGAATCACTTGTATGATTTACAAGCTGCATGTTGCCATTGCCTTGTTGAACAGATGTGAAAATATTTACAGGCATGCATTCTGCCACAATGTCCCTTCATTCAAGTAAGTGAAACACATATTTAGTTTCAAATGATTCCAAAGCACCCTATGGATGCCATGAATAACACCTTCTCTAAATTCATATACTTTTCAGTCATAGAACATACCTAAATCCTATTGTGCCATCAGTATTGCCAGGTTCTAAACAATTTTGAGCACCTATCTGTGGTTCTCTTTGTGATACCCAACTTAGCATTTGACTCTCACTTGAACTAGCACAACTTGGATTTCCATTTTGTTGTTGCATATAAATCTATATACAAGAATACATGCATAATTTTAATTTGCAAGTAATAAAATAGTTCATCAACATTTAGTGCACCCATTCAGTAAAATAAAAAAAGAAAAACGTTTAGATTCATTATGATACATAATATTAAACAGTGATATTCAACTATATCTTCATTGGTGTGTGAACAATACAAAAAGGATTTTAAATAGAGCATTTCAATTTACGACAAATGAAACATACCTGTATATTTGATTGGCCATATGAGATCATTCTAGTTTGTTCAAAGTATTGCTGCAATATATTTAAAATTATTTTAAAGTTAGATAATAATTTTAAATTTTAAAAAGATTATAATAACTAAAAAACAATATCATTTAGTATTTTTAAAATTAAAAAGATATATATTTTTTCAATATTTTAGTTGCAAGATAAGTTTTTAATAGCAAATTTAATTGAAGAAAGAAAAATTATTTACCTTTTTAGCTCGAATTCTAGTTAAGGATTCTTCAAGAACTCTCTCATAAAACTCTGCATCTTGTAGTGAATTTATCATATGGGGATCTGCTTCCAAACACCTGAAATTTTACATTAAAATGGTAAAATAAATGCTAGATTTAAATTCTTCAAAATTAGATAAAATGAACATAAATATAATATTCAAAATGAACAAAGTGAACACTTCTAATATAAATAGAATCATTAAAAATTCATTCATTATTTTTCAATAATATAAAGCACACATAAACTAGTATACTTATATTCTGAAAAAAAATATACATAAAATAATGATGAGAGATATCACATAATTGTCTTGCATGTTTATTAGTTGTCAAGAAGGACATGGACCTGAATAATGCTGCACTCTTTCACTCTCATTAAAGATGTAACGATTTCATATACTTATAGACAAGTAGCAATGATTCTATTTTATTCAAAATAATAAAAAAATGCTTATAGAGAAACTGAAACATGCATGCATTTACCTATCATCTACCCGTCAAATTTATTCAAAATTCATTTTTTGTTTACGGATATTTGTATGTCATTGTAGATGCCTCTCGACATAATAAATAGAGTATAACATTTATTATAAAAAGAAGAAAGAATCACATTTCTAAGAAGGCAAATATTATGAATTCATAGTTAAGAAAAATTGATTGTGATACAAATAAATAAAATATCTTCAAAATATATTATTATAATTGATTAAAAAAATATTATCAATTAACAAATATTATAATAATAAATCTTTAAAACCTAAATGGTGATTAAATCAAAGTTCGAGAGGCATTCATAAATATTTTATGCTATAGACACCACAAGGTCATAAGCTAGTGAAATAGGTAGTGGGTGTGATGCTTATCACCAAACCAATAAGGTCAACCATGTGAGGTAATTGCTCTCAACTAATTACAATTTCATATTATTTTTTCTTCATATTTTAGCCTCACAAAATAACTAAGACCTATTATAGGAGCTTTATCTTGTGGCAAAGTAACCTAACTACTAGGCCCATTCTTATATGAACCATTGGCACCATATTAATTATGGGACAAAAAAAAATTAGAATAGATACAAATATTTCAACTCCACTCCTAGCCATGGCCACATTTATGTGGAGACAAGTAGGGAGAAAAGGAGTTTGAAGGAGTCGTTCAACCTCCAATTATAACTTTTCTTTTACACTTCTATATAAAAGATAAAATTAAGAATTATTATTATTTTAGATCACTATAATTCTGAAGATAAAAATAGTGTATAGTTATTGGTACCTTATTAATGCATTTTTTTGGGAAGAGATTTTACTATGCAAGTGCATATAAAGAAATTCTAATTTTTTTTTCTTTGACTTTCTAAATATATCTTATTTGATAACTACGTTGTTTTACATGTTATAAAAAGTATTGGCTAAAGTAAATATATGTAACAATAGAATTTTTTGAAGACGTTGTTAAGTTTATGATTAGGAAAATAAATCTATGGATTAATTATTATAAAGAAGACATTTTTAAAAGAACAAAAATATACTTAATAAGAATATTAAATTACCGTCACATTAAATAGAAGGAGAGAAGAGAGGAGGGACATCTTAAGATATGGTAAATATTGTGGGATTGTGTTCAGGAGGTATTCTTTGTTTACAATATTTTTTCTTAACACATTCACAAAAAAAATGCAACTATTTGGAAGGATATAGTAGTATTGTGAATAAAAATTTATTAGTTAGATCCGTATATCAAATATAACACCAATCTTTTTCCTTCTCACTCTACTAATGTTGTTGATCACAACGATAATGGACATATAGCTATTGATGATACATCTAGTGAAGCCAACAAAGTTGTAAACTTGATTGAGCAACCTAAGCCTAAGTGTGACCCTTGCATCACCTTTGAATCAACAGATATCATTAGAGCACTCAATAAACCCTTATACATTACTACAAAGATTAAAGGAAAGCTCTTGTGTGGAGTGCTCATAGATCCATACTTATGTATTGTGAATGTTATCATAGAAGAACATCTCTATACACAACAATTATATCAAGATACATATGATAAATCTAATGTTATGATTAAGATGCATATTAGTTTCACTTGTCACACTATAGGTTCCATCATCCTTCCTGTTGAAGTTGGTACTAAGTGCTCAGATGTTACCTTTGTTGTTGTCCCTCCCTCGAACCAATTTTGTGTGAAGTTGGGACACCCTTGGCTTAATTCTTTGAAAGCTATACCTTCTACCATTCATAAATGTTCTAAGTTTCCTCACAATGGGTTTGTTATAATGATGAATCATAGTCTTTATAAGCCCTTATACAACCGTGGGAACTTCATCCTTGATTGCTTTTGGCCTTAGAAACCTCAAACTCTACAAAATCATCAAGATGTCCTTTTCTTATTTTATCAAAAGTTCAAATTGAAAGGATATCAACCTTAAGTAAACCTAATGATTCTTTACCCATGGATATGGATATTTTGCCTCTGCATCCTAGACCTTAATTTCTTCCTACCCCTCCTTTTCCTACTATATATGTTGTGGTTCCACCTCCTAAATCTTATAAAGGTCAAAGAAAAAAATTCCCAACATCTTCTATCTCTCAATCTAGGGAGGTTTCTTCCGTTCCTCCTACAAAGGAAGAAAAGAAGCCTATGAGTGATTCCAACCTTCATCCACACAAGCTTTGAGTCATAACAAGAGAAATTGTAGTGCAAGAGAACACCAATGAAGACATCATGCCAAGGCTCATGAGCTTGCTTCCTAAAGAATTTCTTTCCCTAATCCGTCAAATGTTGACTTCATCCCATTTGCCCAACCTTTTCCTAATCATAGGGAGGAGCTTTATCTTAATCATCCTTGTCAAAATTTGAAATTATCTATGCAAAATGATTCCCCTTCTTGATCTCCTCTACGCATGAGATCTCCTATTATGATTAATTTGGATAATGAAATTGATAATAATATTATAAATACTATTTATTCTGATGATATGTATGAAGTTGTTGAGATTAACCATGAGCTATCTTCAATATTTTCAAAAGCTTTGACTCTAGCTCCTAGTGACACACACAATGATCCATCATTAGAGCATGGTCCTTGTTAGAAACTACCGATATCTCCATATATCATACTTGTTGTGGCTCCTCTCACATCTTCCCCACCATCTAGCTAAAAGATGATAAGCAAAGTTGGGAGGTGGATGATTTGCTAGACTAGCTTCACATGTGTAGTGGATTCTTTTGTGTGTTTGCTTGCATGTGAAGTGTTTCTCATGATGTGATTATTGGAGTGTCTATGTATTATGTTAAGCTGTCTTTGGATGACCCTTGTTTCTCCATTGGTGCAAGGCAATGAAGAGACCAAACCTATTGTGACATTATTCTATTTGTATCTTGTTTCGTCTATATATCGTATTCATGTTGTGTAGCAAATGTGCTTTTGTGTTGTCTACTTGGGGATGATGCAAAGAAATATATTTCCTTTTGGTCTCTTCCATGTTGACCCAAAAAATACTTGTGTCGTTCATCTTATGTGCTCTTCTTCCACTGTGCTCATAGTTCCACCACCTTGGGGGATGAGGACGACTCATTAAATCATACTTGATATACATGATTTATCTAATGTGCGTACTAACCCCAAATAGTGGATCCCCTATGTACTCTCTTTTGTGTCTTGTGAACCATCACCTTTGATTTTCCCATGCTTGGGGACATCTCATTATTATGACATACTTGTCTTTTGTATGTATGCATGCTACCTTAAAGAAATTACTCCCGCTATGGCATACAAAATCACTTTAACATGAGGGAATACCTTTTGCTTTGTGGTACACTTTGTGCACACACCATGAGGTTTGGTTTGTACACTTTAATCACAAACCATGATATGTTTGGTGCATGTTGTAGCACCCATTTTGTAGTTGATCTTTGTTTGAGTTACTTTGCAAGTCAAGGCCTTGTTTTGTAATCTTTGTGCTTGGTGGATGCTACAACACCCATTTTGTAATCAAGTGTTTGTCAAATTATTTAGCAAATTGAGTTTTTGCTTTGTAATCTTTCTTGTGCTAATATGACTCATAGTAAAAAGATCCATACTAGACCAATATGTCACGTCTTCACACTTTATGTCTATCCATTGGTCTCTTTCCGTCCCTCCTCATATGGCTTATAGTAAGTAGCTCCTTACTAGACCTATGAGTCATATATCTTTGCTCCATGTGTTTCTCCTTTTACCTTAATATTTTAGATCAATGAGATCCTAAGTCCTTGAGGGCTTAGTGTTTCTTGTCTCTTTAATGTCTTGATGAAAGTCTTTTGATGATATTTTGTACTTTACTAAGAGTATGAGTGCAATTTAATACTCTCGCTAAATTGGGGGCTAAATGTAGTGTCGTAAATTGTATCCTCACATAATTTTAGGTGCTCATTTGGGTTTCACTTTATTTTTTTTCCTTCTATGTCTTGATCATGCTCAAACTAGTGCCATATCTATGATTTTTTCCTTCTCTAGATTTTTGACCTTGTCTCAACCTACATGGATTGGACTAGGGAACCTAGCACCCTTGTCCTTCTCGACTAGGGCACTATGCACCATAATCCAATCCAAAAGGGCCCAAATTTTAATCCTTTAATGGTTGGAAAAATTTGAGTGGGAAATGATATTCAATGCCGACCTTGTTTGTAATTTTTAACATATTTCATGAGGGTAGGCATAAATGCAAGCCTTTAACCCCTCATTTGAAACATCTCTCATCAAGGAATTTACTACACAACAATCATTTCATTTGAGAAAGCAATCAACCATCATTAAGGTAGTGAAGAAGACGTGAAGTATTTGAATTTTCAAGCATTCAAGATGGCATCCATAATCAATTTTATGTGAAGACATGCACACAAGTCCTACATAGCAACATCAATCTTTTTATAGAGACTTCAAGGGAAAGGAGATTCATAAAGGAAGGTATAACATTTCAATGAACAACATTTAATTATAGATTTAGCCTCTGCCCTACAAAAGTAAGCTCTCTCTTTTATTTATTCATCATTAGGGTTAATTCCCACTTGATGTTAGACCTAGGCAAACCCCTATCAACCCAACACTATTTTTCATCTCTTGTGTGTGCAGGTTATAGGATTATCAGAGAAGGTTTATAGATCTAGAAAGTACAGACTAAAACAAAGAGAACCAGACATTGAAGAAGTAAAAAACCGTAGACATTGGGTGCACCCAATGTCTTACACTTTTCCAAATAAATTTTAGGAGGATATTTTGAGTGACATCCTGATACCAAATTTATTTTTGATGAATGCATCTAACAACTTGAAGACTAGGTCGCCTAGCTACATAGTGCAACACTTTCAAGCTCAAACTGTAGACACAATTTCCTCTCTACTACCTATTTCTAGATATGTACTCAAAATCTGCATAATTGATATGTAGCTTCTTGTTTATGTTGATTACTCTCAATTTTACATCATTAGCCTTATATCTTGGATTTAATCATTTTATCCTATCCAATTGCATTGACACACATCAAAGGAAACCATCAATCATTGTGCCTAGCTCTACCATTAAATTTGAAGTTGGGCCTATTGGTTGTTTCCCCAATGTATGTTTATGTGAATCGGTTTGATTCCTAACTTGAATGTTTAGACTAGTGAATCCCATTCCACCACATTACATTAGCCTATATTCATCTTTTTCCTAAAACGAAGCATTATTGAATCCACTCAAAATAACATCCTCAACTTCCCAAATGACTATTGTTCTATCTTGTAGAATGGACTTTAGCTGAGAAACCTCCTCCTTTGGCAACCTAAGGGTATCCAAGTCATTTCAGACCCAGACCCACCTTAACACTCCTTACCTAACCATCCACATATAATCTCTCACTGTGCTTCCACAAATTTGCATGAGGAATGTCCTTGTAACCACCATCTCCCAATTTTTTCTATTCCCACATAACCACACATGGAATCTTCCCAAAATGAACTATTCTACCATCATGGATACCCCACATGATATAATCCACGATTAGAGGTCTACAATCTATCATGAAGTTCTAGATTTTTGAACCTCTTGGGGGATTAGATGTAGTTAATATGTTGGATGCCTCCTCATCTTCCAAGTAATCATGTCGAAGAAATTTGGCCCATTTTAACTATGATCCCTTAAATATCCTCCAAACAAGTTTAGCTCCCAATGCCTTGTTTTGAAGGTTTTGCTTTCTTATTCTAACTCCTTTACTTTCCTTTGGTTTGCAGAACTTGTACCAAGCAACCAAAGCACTTTTGTTTTTCTCTACATTCTCTTGCCAAAAAAATATTCTCATATGCCTATTCAACTTCTGATTAGCACTAGCCAACAATGAGAAATAAGACAATAAATAGATGAGAATACCTGAGAGGACAACCTTCAACATGATAGCTCTCCCTGCACATGATAACCACCTACCTTTCCATGATGTTGTTCTATTGGCACTTCTGTCACATAGGGGGTCCCAAATCTTGTTAGTGCTGATCTTTTTATCCGTTGGCAACCTAATATATCTACAAAGTAATTGTCCTTTTTTATATCCAAGCATCTTAACTATTTGTTATTCTTTTTTGGCTAAGTAAAGATGATTTTTTTTCCAGATTTTCTTTCACTGACTTCTTGTCTTGAGCCTTTTGAATATAAGTTAAGAATATCCTTAATTGCCCTTTCTTCTTGCATTTTTGTTGATCCAAAGTGTAAAGTATCATCAACAAACAACTGATGAAAAATAGGACAAAGATTGCTAGTTAATTTGATCCCTTCAATATTACCTCTTGTTAAGGCTCTATTGAAAGACCTATCCAAAGCCTTGGCCATTATAATGAAGAGAAAGGGGGAAGCAAGATCCCCCTAACTGATGCCTCTTGATACCTCAAGAAAATCCTCTGATGATCCATTTAGCACACTGAGTATTTGGGGCTAGCTATTCACTTCAAAATCCAATCCAACAAAGTCTTTGAAAAACCAGAAGCCTCCATAATCTTCAAGATAAATCTCCAATCTACTCTATTATAGGCTTTTCTTATAGCTAGTTTAATCAACATTCCTATATTTCTAGTTTTTTTCTTGAATGAAAAGCTTCTTAAGCAATGATAACCCTATCTTAAGTAGATATTCTTAGTAGAAACCCAGTTTGTTCACCTGAGATGATGTCTAACACCCTAGAATATTCAATGGCATTTGTCACATCCTTGCCAATAATGCTCTAGCACTTCTAAAAAAGACAGTTGGGAACCCATCTGTGCCTGGTGCTTTGTTTGAGTGGAGCTGAAAGACTGCTATTATAATTTCCTCCTCACTAAAAACTTCCCTAAAGCATTATGCTTTGCTCCTTGGAAACTAGATTGGGAATGTTCTCTAATAATCTCCTCTGTGCTATCAAATATGAATCTTCAACATTGTTGAGGATCTTACAGAAAAAATTAGTTATTATGGATCTAATTTCTTCCATGACTTCCACAATTGATCCATCCATTGATCTAATCCTTGAAATTCAATTAGCCAACCTTTAGGCTTTCATGCTGTTATGGAAGAGTTTTGAAATTTTGTCGCTTGATCCATAATCCATACTTCCCTTGACTTTTGCCTCCAAAAAGTTTCTTATCTCACTACTAAACATTTGTGATCCTTCCACTTGCACTTCTTCCTAGCTATTTTTTGATCTGGATACTTAAACCACATTTTTTAATTTGAAGGGACATTTGATTGTCCTTTTATCCCCTACAATACTCAATTGTATTAGATACAGATCTAAGCCTGACATGGAAGAATATCACTTTCCAACCCAAGGTGAATAAACCCAAATCTCCCTTCTAAAAGAACTGAAATTAAGTTTCTCATTAAGTTTCTCTATAATATTAGTTGAAGCCTAATTGCCTATTTGTCCAAGTGTAGGTTCCATTTTAAAACAAATCCCCATCAATTGATTATTTTTCACCCATTCCTCAAAAGCTACTTGGGACTATAATTTTTGAGAAAAGGTCTCCTTCAACATTGGTCAATTTAGTTTCTTGAAAGAGGAAGATGTTTTCTTCTATCCTCTGAATTTAGTGCTCAACCAATCATTGCTTGTTAGGGGAATTTAAGTCCCTAACATTCCATGAAATGAGACTCATGGTTACATGAGAAGGGGATTTACACGCACACACACACATAGAGACACAAACACAAACACAAACACAAACACAAACACAAACACAAACACAAACACAAACACAAACACAAACACAAACACAAACACAGACACAAACATAGACACATACACACATAGACACACACAGACACACACAGACACATAGAAACACACATGCTCACACACACCCACACACATGCACACAATCTAAAAAATTAGTTATCATTTGATTGTTACTCATAAATTGCTCCTTTTTCTCTCTTTCCTCTTCTTATATTTTCCTCTTCCCCTATTCTTCTTTTTAATTCTCTTATACTAGGAAAATATAAAAATTGGCATGGGATTTAAAAATTATTCTCAATTCAAAAACCTCACTTGGACCCATTTTTAGGGTTTTTAAAATTCTACAATGCTTTTATTTTTTAATACATTTTAAATTGAGATAATTGTGATGTTCAAAGAAATTAGGAGGTTTGTGGAATGTTACGGATTATTGAAAAAGATAGAAAAAGTGGTAAACCTAGAGATATCCCCAAAACATTTTTTTAAAAAAAAGGAGGGAAGACCAATAAGGCATCCCCTCCAAGTCCCTAAGTCCCCAATATGTCCAAGACATTACCCAATATCATAGAAACACATTCCTATAGAACAATGATTTGTACTAAGGTTGGGAAGTGCTCATGCATCTAAAATATCAAACAAAGATGAAATTTGTGATGTGTTTGTCATGTCATGTTTGAAGGTGAGCTCAAATATTATATAGTAAACACAATATCATCCATGAATAAGGAAGACAAATTGGTCTTGGTTTCATAAAATGATAGTATATTTTCAGAAAATTCAATGGGAAGAGTTGTTCATGGAATATGTCTCACAAAAAATGAAAACTTTGTTGGAAGTATGTGTTGATTTGGTTTTCATTGATGTCAAACTTTTTGTCCAGATAGATGTTGGTCTGGAATGTTTGTGGTGTAGAGATATCTTGTTGTGTTGGTGTTGCAGTAGTTCTATTGATTGTTTTGGAATTGTTTAGGTCTAGAAAGTGTTGTTGATGTTGTTTGATATTGTTATCCTCTTTGGTTACGTTTTTGGCATTGTGGATATGTTCGTTTGATGGTTCAAAAATATCTCTGTGTTCTCCGGATGTTGTGATATATTTCACTGTCAGTTATGGTATTCTGTGTTAATCCTACCTTTTGGGTCCGAATATGATTTGTGGAAGGTAGTTTGATGTGTCATGGGTCTCACTGTAGCATGTGGAGATATAAATAAGAGTTATTTGCATCGGATAATATGTTTTGGCCTGTTAATTGTCCATCTATATGCGTTGCATGATAGGATGTTGATGTTTTTGTTCTGGTGATTGCAGATCAATGGATTGAGCTTAGGAAGATGTGTTTTGGTCCCCTCTTTCTCTTGGAGTGGATCAACATGTGAGTTTTTGGTCTGAAAGATATTTTGTTTTAGGCTGGCTTGATTTAAGCTTTGATGACCCATCTTGTATGTAAAGAATGTATGTGATTTAGTTGTAAAAGAGACTGTGAGAGAGGAAGTGTGTGATGTGAAGATAGTTAGTGGAATTCGGTGAAGAGAAAAGAAGAAGAATTGTGTTTGAATGATATGTGAGTTGTTTGAGACCATGGTAGAGGTATGAGACAGAGTGTTGATAGATGAGGTTTGAGTTGTGTGCGTTGATGTTGGTCGCTTGATGCAGAGTTCAAGGACAACTTTATGATTAGGAGATCCTTCTTTTCAAATCATTTTTGTATCTTTCCCTGTTGTAGTTAGCATTAGGTTTATAAGTCCTCTTTTTGCATCTTTCCCCAAGAGTAGTTAGCCTTAATTTGCAAGTCCGAAGCATTGAGCTCTTTTCATTGCAATCTAATATACAAAGTGGATATATTTTGTGGGCAGGTGCTTACCATGGTTTTTCCCTATTTGGGTTTTCCATGTAGAAAATCTTGGTGTTCATGTGTTGGATATGTGTTGTTGATTAGTTGCTTATGTGTTGCATTAATTTTTGTTTAGAGTGATTCCTCCCCCCTGCCCCTCCTCTCAGTCTTGCCTTGCGTTTAACAAACTTACCAAAATTTTATGAAAACTTAGCAATCATGGGTTCCATTCTCACCATTTACACCCACTGCATTTGAGAGCAATGGTCAAAATTTTATCTGTACTTTTCAATATATAAGCCACCCTAGTGGTACTCTAGCTTGGTAAACTTTACTAAACAATTTTTAATAGACTATAGAGATTTTTCAATATTTGAGCATAATGATCTTTAAGGTGGAGGCTAGGTTGTGCACATAAGCACCAAATATCAATAGATATATGTTTTAGTAAATTGAATCCCTAGAAGTCATAGCATGAGTGCTCTTATATTTAAAGTTTGCTTAAGACTGTAATGCATCTCAAGCAAGAATGTAGTCTCTTTAATTCATATGGTATTTCTAAAAAAATATCATTTTTTCTTACCCAAAATTCAAAGATAATGAACAATCATATAAATTAATCACTCTTAAAGATACATTAAAAAAATTGTCCACATATGTTTGAAAACAATAAATGTTATCTTTTATAGAGGACTCCATAGATGTGGAAGAAGGAGCTAGAAGCTCGACCCATGTAGAATGTGGGTCTGAATGTCGAGTGGTGGCCATGACAGAAGTGGTAAAATGTGTGAGGAGGGCAGAAGAGTTTCTGGGTAGTGAGAAAGATGAGGTTTCCACTCATGAGGTCGGTAATGGGCAACAAATGATGCATGCGAGAAAGGTCTGAGGCACGTCTGAGGGCTCATGTGTAATCAAGAAGGCAAGAAAGGCCTAATAATGTGTTTGTTTTTTTTGTTTCTGAATACAAACTGTAGTTTCTACTTTTCAGGTGGGTGTTGGAATATATTTCTATAGGTGGGATGCTGCAATTTTGGCTTATGGAGCTGTGGATTATGGGTAGATAGGTAGTTACACCGCTTATCACTGAATTTTGTTTTATCAGCGAATACACCATTTTGTAGAATCTATAAATGAAATGTAAGCAAGTTTAAAGTTAATATAAAGGGTGTTGACCTAAGTTTAAAGTTAAAGTTATAGCTTAAAAAAAATTATTCCTTCGATTTTTATATTATAATTATATAAAGTAAATTAAATTTATTTTTAATGTGATAATGATGTATCTTAAAATGGAACACCTACAAAAATATGATTATATGCCTATTTTTTTATGATATAATAGTAAGTACCAACTTATAAAGAAATGAATATAGTAATTATTCTTTAAAAATAATTGAAATAGTGAATAAATGGGGGAATCCAAAAGTGTAATCATAGAAAATAAAGACTTCAATAGAAATAATGATAGATTCTACCTTAATCTTGATTCTGCATCTGCTAGTTGCAATCTCCACGTATTGATTTCCCTTTGAAGATCCTACAAAGATACCATTATAATCATATATTACAAATTAATTATAACTTTAAAAAAGTTGAAAAGTGATTTTTGATGATGAAATCAAGAATACCTCAATGTTTGGAATGTTTCCTGTGCTGATTATAATCATGCATAGTCATAGATGAAAAATATATACCTATTAGTATGAGTACTTATCAAGAGGATTTCATAACACAAAAACAATGAATATTAAAATAAATTATTATAAACCTTGCTAGATGATTGGCAAGTTCACCGTCGCGATTCAATTTCTTCAATCCTTTATTTAGAAGCTGGTCAAATATATATAGATTAATAAATTTTAATTGCAAGTAAGTTTAAATTTGATTCAATTTTTATTTTAACATATCATTCCTTTAAAAAATTTACACAAAACAAAAGCAAGATGAAAGTAAAAAAAAAAATTAGATAATTTTCTTTTAATATATGAGACTTACTTCTTGATTTTGAAGCCTATATATTTGTCATATTTGAAGAAGAAATGCAAAACAAAAGAACAAATATTGTTAAGATGTTAATTACAAAAATTAAAGACATATACATATGATTTTATAAAAAAATTAATAACCCAATTTAATTCATTTTATTAAGAAAGGCAAAAATAACATGGCTATAATTTTACAGTAATTTTATTATTAAAGATAATAATTCAATTCATTAATGTATGGAAATTCCTAATGAAACTTTCAAGATAATTATAATTGTGAGGAAATCTTCATGAACTATTTGTAAAAAAGATAACAGAAATTCAAATATTTCTATAAGAGATCTATAGTTTAATTAAACAATTGATTCAATATAAAGATATTGAAATTGAAGTGATTCAATATAAATATAGCCATTGAATTTTAAAAAGTAATATAAAATGAAAAGAAATCATTATAAATTTATTTCATTTTTTTTAGGATAGTGTAGAAAGCACATGCCTGCCCCTCTCATGTTCAGGTAGATTGACATAACGTGTTATAACATCCTCGATCCTGCTTCAAAATTAAAGGAAATTGAGAAGTTTTAATATTGTACTACAAAATGAATGACATACAAGTTTTGATTACATGTCCACTTATTCTACACATTTATGTCATATAAATACTAAAATCTATCCATAAATATTCACCAAACCTAAAACCCTTCTCATAAACAAAAATATGCACTAAATCCCTTTTATATATGAAAATATTTACATGGATGCCACATTAAAGACAACCTACATACTAACAAAAGATCTTGATAATAACAATTTTTATGCATATTGTAATACTATAAGCACAAATATGAGTGTTTCTAATAGAGATTACCTTTTTTTCCCTGAAAAATGACTCAATCTCCCAGAGGGCGAAAACATAATAAGTGCAATATCAATATCACAAAGGATGGAGAGCTCATATGCCTTCTTAATAAGTCCATTTCGCCTCTTGGAGTAGGTAACCTGCCTGTTTGTGTTGTTTTCTATTTTCTTGATTTGGAGCTTAACTCTCCCCATGATTAACAATGCTTCTCATCCTCAAAGTTAATATGAGTTTGACTTAAGTAGATGCAAAGGTACAGGAGGAACGAGCAAACAATGATCAAGTGTGAAAAAATAAGATAGGGAACTTGCATTAATCTGCATTATCCATTGAAAAATATGATTTTTTTTTAGTAAGATAGTATATAGAGTATTTTAAAAGACAAAAGATGTAAATCTCTTTATACAACTTGTTAGAAATTTAGATTATATTTGAAAAAATCAATTAAATTTAAAAAAAATTAATGTATATTTAAAAAATCAATCAAATATAATGATAATTCTAAAATAAAAATGTAATAACTGATTATTTTAGAAGAATAAATGTAAAGTTAGAATTCAAAAATAAATGTCTAAGTCTCTTAGATTACAACAAAAATAATAATTATTTCACAACAAAAGTTGGACTGGTTGACAACCAAGAGAAACATAAGATTTAAAAATTGGTTATTGCTTAAAAACATATGTTTTAAAATAGAATGGGGCTAAGATACTAAAACCATATAGACTTTTCGTACCTGCCTTTTTTTCAATTAATCCAATAAGTGAGAAGGATGTTTTATCCCACAAGATGAGTATTTAATCAACTGGGCCTTGTATTCTTACTAGGTGCGAATTGTGAAAATTTCATATTTAATAAAATTAGGTATCAATTGAAAATAATGAACACCTATTAATAGTATAGCACAAAAAAATAGTTTTAAAAGACAAAGAATGTAAATCTCTTTATACAGCTTGTTAGATGATTAAATTATATTTTTAAAATATATTAAATACGCAAGATAATTAATTACATTAAAAAACATTCAATCAAATACAATAAAAATAAAAGGTAACATCCAAATGTTTTAGAAGATAAAGCATATTGCATAGATGTCTGAATCTCTTTATTTACAAGAAATAACAATGATGATTTTGCAGCAAAAATTTTTACAAGAAGAAAAACATATAATCTAAAACAGACTACTGCTTAAAAACATATCATAAAATTATAAATAAAATGGGACTGAGATAGATTTGTTGTCCGACAAGCTGAGTATTTTATCAATTTAGCGGTTGTATTCTCATTGGGTGCAATTTTTTTATAGTTTATTTTCTCTTGTTTGTTCATTCTGGATTATAACATACAATTCAAAATGTTGACAAAGAAAAAAAATGAACAATATCTAGTTCAGCTGCAAAAATTCTTCTTTAAAAGATTAGATATCTATGGGTTATGGTATACTCAATAAAACTTGAAGAAAAAAAAGAACGATATCTAATTCAATTGGAAAATTCTTCTTTACAAGATTAGATATCTACGAGTTGTGGTATAATAACAAATCTTATAAGTCCATTTAATTTCTTTGTCTTTTCATTCATAATTTCTGTGTGATCATCTCAACAGCCTATCTCACACATAACAGCCTCCCTAGTTACAGTTTCCATGTTACCAAAAATGATGCAGACAAAAAAAATTGGAAAAAGAATTGAAAAAAAAGAGCTGCAGAGAACATAAAAAATAACAGTCTTGGTAATCTTGGATTTGATTTGATAGTAATACTTCCAGCCCCCCAAAAAAGGAGAAAACAACAACTCATGAATGCAGAAAAGAAGAAATAAGAGTTGGATCTAAGCTATTAGAAGGTTGGCGGGCCATCTTGGTGAAAGATTGCATGAATTTTTTATTTTTGTTATCATAAGATTTGTTTTTCCACACTTATAATGTGGTTGAAAGTAAGGATAATAATTAGTCTGACATCCTAACATTGTAAAACTAACATCCTTTGCAATATGGTGAGACAAATTGCTCAGAATATTGGCAGTCTTCCCCAACTAAGTTACCTTCATCTTGAAAACAATCAATTTGACAGTGTGTCACACTAGAACTAGTTGACCTATCCCATAATAATCTCACTGGAAACATACCACCAGAAGTATCAGCTCTATAAAATTTACAATTTTATTTCAACCTGTCTTGGGATTCACTACAAGAAAGCCTACCAGGTGAAATCGGTAAATTGGCAATAGTTCAAATAATATATGTATCTGGAAATCAATTATCTAGTATCATTCCAGCTAGTATTGTAAGTTCTTGTAATCTGCAATATCTCAACCTCTCTCATAACATTTTTGAAGGCCCAATTACAGATTCAGTTCCCATGTTGACAAATCTAGAAGCATTGGATCTTTCCTACAACGAAATTTCATCTCAAGGAATGCATGATTAAAGGTGGTGTGCTCGAAATCAATTTGTTGAAAAGGCTGTAGAAACTTTCAAGAAAATGTATTGGCAGGCGTAAGGGCAGAGTTTAAAAACCTTTTGCAAACATCTTAATCGTTTGAGCCAAAATGGTAGCTTTGGAACAGAGAATCGACATCCATCAAAGTATAAAAATTGGAGGTCATTGCTAGATTTTGTAGTTCAAAATGTTTTAGTATGCTTGCATGCAAAATGTTGAATCTTATATAAGAAATGAACAATTCGTCAAATTTTTATTTGCCCTAAAAAGTCCTGTAGATCTTAAGTATGTACATGAACAATTTTTGTTGGCTGGGTAAACAAAATAAAACAAATATAGCTCAGAAATAGTTCTGATTATAAACATGCAGGGTTCTCCATTAAAACCCAGATTCAGAAACAAGATTCCCATTAATACCCATATTAAAAAACAAGATGATTAGATTTATTCAGCAAATTTAAATCAAGTTTGAGACAGTAAAAAGGGCAAAAACACAAAAATCAGCTCTATATATAAAAAGATCAAGAATATAGTTGCATACCTTGCAGATCTTTATGCTATTCTCTTAATCTTTTTCTGATCTATTTCTTATCAGCACATGCAGCTTCCTCCTCCTCCTCCTCCTCCTCCTCCTCCGGGCTGCTGGAAATCGATTTCTTATCAGACGCAACTTCTCATAAAAGAAAAAGAGAAAAAGAAAACCCTTTTCCAAACTACAAACGCACCGCCAAAGCAGCTTAGATTGGAAAAAAATGATATTCTATTCTAGGGCTTATCTGGTTTTCTGCGTTGAGTCTGTCAAAAAACCAGGAGGAAAACAAATGAAACAAAACTGCTCTAAATTATAAGGTGACACAAACTTTTTGCTGTATATTTATGACTGGTAATAATTTAATGTTAAATACTCTAACTAGACGTTATTTTGGTGTGAACAGGAGTAAAATAATCTCACGGATAGGATTGTGAGGAAACCTAAGAAAGAGGCATTGGCTTTATTTTAAGAGAAAAAATAATAAACAATAATTAGTTATATTGTATTTGTTCGACATACAAAAGCCTAAGTAAGAGTTGTGAGGGAATTTCTAAGTAATATATTCAAAGGGTATAAGAATTGAGGCAAATATTATGTCTAATTAATCAATTAATTTGAATCAATCAAAAGTGAATATTATTTTTGTTTTCAAAATATACTTGATTTTTTATAAAATTAAAAATTATTTTTTAAATTTAATACATTATATAAATGATTTCTTCACTATGATTACTTTAAAAAAAAATTGGTGTTATAGGAGCGAATTTTTAGAAATGATAGATTTTTTAGGATTTCTTTATATTTTTTTTTAAAAATGTCTATTTTAAATAGTTTTTGTTCATTTTTTTTTATTATTAAAAATATTGTAAATAAAGTGAATTTTCTATATAGATATATCAAAATATAGATAATAAATCAATTATAGAGATTTAATTCAAACTATTTAGATTAAATTAAATAAAAAACTAAATACAAATATTTTTATTAAAAAAAAACCTAACTAGCAATTGCACTTTGGTGTGCAATAGGTATGCCGAAAAGGTATAGAAGGTCAATTAGGGATAATTTTGGTGTATTTTGCATAGATTTATTTAGTGTGTAAGTTCAATTGGTAGGCCATTTAAAAATTGATGTTATTTGTACAACCAAGGTCTCAATCAAGAAGTGATAGCTAAAATGAACTATGCATCTAGTTATAGGGATCCAAACATGAGTTAAAAAAGAAAGATAGTGATAATGAGATATAGATAGAGAGAGAGAGGAAGAGATGAGAAGACAAAGCTAGAGGGAGCAAGAGAGAGATAAAGGAGGTAATAGAGAGAAGAAGAGATAGAGAGGGAGAGGAAGAGATGAGAAGACAAAGCTAGAGGGAGCAAGAGAGAGATAAAGGAGGTAATAGAGAGAAGAAGAGATAGAGAGGGAGAGGGAGAAACAAGGAGTGTGTGTAAGTGTGAGAGATATTGAGATAGAGATGGGAGGAGTAACAAGGAGTGTGAAAATATTTAGATAGATAGATAGATAGAGGATAGAGAAACAAAGAGATATAGAAAGAGGGAGTAGCATAGAGAGGAGAGAAAGGGAGAAGTATAGATAAGGAGATATAAGGATATAAAGAGGGAGTGAGAAAGAGAGAGATGCATGAAGAGGTAAGGAGATAGAGGTAGGGGAGAGAGATAGATAGAGAAAAATGTGGAGAGAGAGATAGCTAGATAAATTAAATGTATTATATAAATTAAAAGAAAAATTCAAAATATAGCTATTCTATAATAAATTAATTTTTTAATAAGATAAATAATTATAAAAAAAATTAACTCTAAAAATAACTTTTAATTATTATTTGTAATTTTGTAAAAAAGACACAAGTAATTAAATATAAATTTCAAACTTAAATCTAAAACAATCTAAATTAAAATAGAATGAGGCGGAAGCTCAAACGACCTTACTAGCAGTTGAATTAGCAACAAATATGAAGGTGACAAAGTTACACTTGGAGGGCGATTCCCAGATTGTAGTCCACGCTCTGATTAAAGGCCACACACCGTGCTAGAAATTGAACAAATATGTAAATAATATAAGTGAAAAATTGAAGTCTTTCAAAAATTATTGCATCTCGCATGTGAAAAGAGATGGAAATGCTATTGCAGATGGGTTGTTGAATGTTGCGTGTGATTTCGTGCTAGGGGAGGTGAGGTGTTGGGATAGCAAAAAAGAAACCATTAAATGGAGTTAAGATCGCTTGCCAAGTTGGTACGACAAACAATTTAAATTTCATGTCAAAAAGCCAACTTTTTTCCTGCGTAAGGTTGAGTTAATGAGAATTTATTGCGACATGCTCTGAAATGGCAGCGATGGTGGAGTGTTATGCATTGAATACCAATTTCGTAATGCTTGCACATTTAATGAATAGAGTTAGTAAGTTGGTGAAACGAAATTTTAATCAGGTTTCATCAGAATTTTCTGCAATCCTCACCGAGCTCAGAAATGGAAGCGAATTTCACTCTGGAATCCTCAAAGCTTATGTCATATTTTCAAGGACATGTCCCTCCCAAGAAGCTTGAGAAATGTTCCTGACAAAAGACCCTCTACTTTTGAAGGCAATTCAACTGGTTTTGGGAGAAGAGGTGGCTATTATCGACCACCATTATAGGTGCAGAGCAGAGATCTAAATGCTCCTCATGGCGTGGGGTTTGGAGTTGGGACACACCTATGAAGAGGTGAGGAAAGTCTTGCAGAGAATTGTTCCAAGAGAGTATCTATTAAATTTGGAGTCCCTATTGGAGTGGGCGGTGCCAGGATGGGGTTTTAATTTTGCTGAAGGTATCCCGAAGGAGAACGAGGAGTTGAGGGTGAGACATTTGCGTATTCAATTTCTTCACTGTCGTGAAGAAGCCAGAGCTCTCTTCAGGGATGATGCGAAGCGAGGATGGGAAGGTCTGTCAATACTTGTCTAGATTATGGACATTGAAGATGAGATTTGACAGGAGGGTGGGGAGAGTGTGGCAGAGGAATTGAGGCATAGGAGATCGATAACAAGGAAATTATCTATAGAAATGGCAAAACAATATGCAGGGGGTGATGTGGCGGGTCGAAGCGGTGTTGAGTCAGAAAAACTAGTTTCATGAGGGGCAGCAGACAAGGATGCAGAAAGAAGGAAAGGAGATTCACATGCGGGAAGAGGAGTTTCTCACCGACTCAGGGTGGCTGGTGAATCGAGTGCCTCGACTGCAAGAGATATGAAGGAAGAGAGATGAATTGGTCACAACATGCCAGGATACTTCTAGGTGCCAATTTCCTCTATTTTTGGTTTAGTTAAATTTTCAGTTGAAAATTTAAACTTTCTGGTTTTTGTTAAGAACGTTTTAAGCAAAATTTGCCAGATTTTTGAACATGGCAAGATGTAATATGTGATTTCCATACTCATAGCATGGGGGTGTGGGGTTAGTGGGGGCATAGGCTACTGGTTTTGAATTTCTAATTTTTTGGTGGGTGGTTTGGATGAATTTTGTGGGTGGTTTTAAGGAACTGGTTGATAGCTAATTATCTTACTGAAGTTGTATTGTTTAGTTTTAAATAAATAAAATACAAATATTACCCATAAAAAAAAAAATTAAAATAGAATAAACTAAATGCAAATTCAAAATATATGAAAAATCCAAATATTAATATAAATAATAAGTTAAATTTTTTATAATAAATAATAAATATTTTTAATTAAAAAATTATTAAATATATATTTTTAATTTATTAGATCTAAAATATTAATAAAACATGTACCTAAAAATTATAATTAATAGATTACAAACATCTTTAACATTGATTGAATCACAATCCAAATCCTAACACTAAGATTTATCATAGCATAAATGATGCATAATGTAGTTAGTTAGAGTATGTTCTAATAAGATCTTTAGATGTATAACTTAACTATAATTATGGTTTTTTCTTTTTAATTTGGTTCTATGTGTACCTTGGGCTAGAATTAAACCATAATTAAGTATTATAAGGGTTATGGCAGGATTATTAAAAATTTGACATAATAATAAATATTTTAAGTGCTTTTAAGTACAATTCCATTTTTATGTCGGATTAAGTATTATTGGATCTAAAATTATTAATCAAATCACCACAATATTTTTAAGCTTACAATTAACTTTAAAATTATAATAAATTATAATTTTTAAAATTCATTAACATTTATTATCTAATACAAATAAAACAAATTTCTATTAAAAAATAAATCAACAATGACTAATTATGATTTTGGAATAGGTTAAAGACTAAAATTTAGATTTAAAATTAACTTTCAACTGTAATTTATTCCTTTTTTGCATGCAAATCATTTCATATTAGAAATTTTAAATGATTAGCAAATTAAAATAAATAAAATATATCAAATACTAAATAGATATATATTAACTTAAAAACATTCTATTTTATTTAAAAAATCACTTTTAACAAGAAAATCAATTTAAAATAGAAAAGATTTTATATATCTAATTATAAAAAAACATTGTATTTTATAAAATGATATTTTTAAACAAAAATCTAAGATTTAATATACTGGACGAGTTTAAATAAAATTTTGTGGGATTTATGTTACTTTTCCATCTAATGGGTATAAACATTTCAATCATCTTGCAAGCCTCTAAGACGATATCAACCATGGATCATCCAATTGAGCTTTATATATATATACATGTATATACATGCATATATATACATGCATATATATGTATACACACACATGCATATACATATACATATACATATAAATGTATATATATATACATATAAATGTATATATGTGTGTGTGTGTGTGTGTGTGTGTGTACACACACACACACATATATTAAAATGTAATGTTTTTCTTAATGCATTTATGTGTTCGGTATTGGTTAAAAAAAATTACACTCTTTTCGAGTGTTTATAGTTGTATCCTTTAGGGTTTCTTGGCGGGGCATTACACTTGGTATCAGAGTGAAGTTTTGCAAACACTGGGATCTCTGGTGTAACTTGTGCCCTTAGTTTGGTGTGTGGTATATAGTCTTTTCGTTGCATGCTTGTACTTTTGAGGTATATGTATATATATATATATATATACATATATATATATATATATATATGTATATATATATACATATATATATATATATATATATATGTATATATATATATATATATGTATATACATATATGTGTGTGTGTGTGTGTGTGTGTGTGTATTAATATATATATACATGTATATGTATATGTATGTATACACACACACACACACACATATATATGTGTGTGTGTGTGTTAATATATATATATATATATATATATATATATATATATATATATATATATATATATATATATATATGCATATATATATATATATATGCATATATATATATATATTATATATACATATACATGCATATATATGTATATACACACACACACATATAAACATGTGTATATATATGTGTGTGTGTGTGTGTGTGTGTGTGTGTGTGTGTACACGTATATACATGTGTATGTATATGTTTATACATGTACATGTATATGTTTATACATGTATATATACATTCTATTTTTAATACTTTTTGAAAAATCATAATTTTTTTAATCATTTTAATATATACAAGATATAATATAATAATTTTTAATCATAAATTTAAATATTTATATTATATTATTATGCGAAGATGAAATATATCTTATATGAAATTAACCACCTAAATTTTTTTAATCAATGGTTTAGAATTGAGGAGAAGGATACAATACCATATAATCAATCTCAACTATATGCTTACATTTAAATTAATTTAAAAAAAAAAGATTTTATTAAAAAAATTATAATATATATTTAAATATTATTATTTAGAAAAAGAATGTTCATAAAAGAAAAAAATTTCATTTTATTATTATTTTCTTATGATAAGAATATCTTTAAATATTATTTATTTTATTAAGATATTTTATTTTGGTTTTTTAAGTTTCAAAAAGGGAAAGATAAAAAAAATTTAAAAAGAAAGAATTAGCATTATTATAATTCTTCTACCTCTTCTTTTTTAGATTAATTTTTATTAAGTTTGAATTTTACTTTAAATATTTATGTTATTTTATAAATTACAAATAATAATTAAAAATTATTACAATTCATTTAATATATAATTATTTATCCTATTAAAATTTTAATTATTATTATAGAATAATATATTTTGAATTAAAAAATATTTTATTATCTATCTCATTATTATTATTATTATAGAATAATATATATGTCATTGATTGTTATCTCCATCTCTATCTCTCTCCCCTATCTATATCTCATTACCTTTCCCTATATGTGTCTCGCCCCCCTCTATCCTTCCCACTATATTTATTTCTTTATCTCTCCCTCTTTCTCTCCCTATCTCTCTCTGTCTCCCCCTCTCTATCTTTTTATATATTTATCCCTCTTTATATATCTATCTTCATATCTCTCTCTCACATAGACATTCCATATTTCTCCTTCCCTATCTATATCTCTATATCTTTGTCACTCATACATACACACATTATTTCTCCTTTTCTATCTCTATCTCTATCTCTATCTCTATCTCTTATACATTCCTCTCCCTTCATCTCTCCTACGCTTTCTCTATAGATCCTCTATACCCCTCTCTATCTATCACTTCCTATATATTTATCTTTATATCTCTTTATCTCCCTCTCTCTCTCTCTCTCTCACACACATCATATCCCTCTTTCTATCTTTATTTCTCCCTCTCCCTCTTTCTCTCTCTTTCTATCTCTCACTCTCTCACCCCCTATATTTTTTTTAGTTATATCTACTCTCTCTCTCTCTCTCTCTCTCTCTCTCTCTCTCTCTCTCTCTCTCTCTCTCTCTCTCTCTCTCTCTCTCTCTCTCTCTTTTAATATGTCTCTAATTATCTTCTCTCTAATGCATACACACACACACTCCTTGTTTCTCGCTCCCCTCTCTATCTCTCCATATTTACCCCTATTAATCTCTCCATATTTCCCCCTCTCAATCTCTCCATATTTTTAAACCTTTTTCTCTATTACTTGTCTCTATCGCCTTCTTTCTCTCTCACTCTTTCCCCCTCTATCTCTATCTCCATATATATTTGTCATCGTCTCTATTTATATATCAATATCTCAACATGTTTCTCACTTATTCACTCCATCTACCTTGTACGATATCTCCATCTCTCCCTTGATCCTTCTATCTCTTTCTATTCACATCTCTCTATCTCTCTCCCTATACCTCTCTGACTATCTATATTTTCCTCTATCTATACCACTCCCTCTTTTCTCTATCTATTGATCTCTCTCTCCTCTCTCTATCTCTTTCTATCCATATCTTTCTTTACCTTTATGTCCTTATCTCTCTATGTCTATCCCTATCTATTTGTCTCTTTCCTTATCCCTCTCCATCTCTCTATATTTATCTCTATCTATATCTCTCCCTCTCCCTCTTTATATTTTGAAAACTCTCTCTCTCTCTCTCTCTCTCTCTCTCTCTCTCTATTCATCTCACTCTCTATCTCCCCTATTACTCTTACCCTCTCTCCATCTTTATTTGTTTATCTCGAGTTCTCTTTATTTGTCTATCTCTTTCACTCTTTCCCTTGTCCCCTCCCTATATATCCGTATCTCTCTTTCACTCTTTGCCTTGCCCCCTCTCTATATCTCTGTATCTCTCTATCACTATATCTCACCATCTATATATCTCTCTCTATCTCTTCCTTTTTATCTCTTGCTCTCTATCTCCCTATATTTCTCTCTTTATCTCTTCATCTTCCCATCTATTTTTTCCCTCTTCCTCTCTCACTCTATCCTTATCTCTCCCCCTCTATCCATAGACATGTCTCTATCTATTCATCCATCTCTCCCTCTCCCTCTCCTTCTTTTTAGACCTTTATATCTATATTTATTTTCCTCTCTATATCTATCTTTCCGTATTTCTTCCTTCATCTTTATTCCTAGATATCCCCTCTTTTCATCTCTTCACATCTTTCTCCTCTTGATCTCCATCTCCATCTCTATCTATATCTCTATATCTTTTTACCCTTCTCTCTCTCTAGCTCTTCCTCGCTCTATCTCACCCTCCTTCTTTTCCTATGTCTACATCTCTCTCCTTCTCACCCTATTGCAAATGTAACACAAGCTTGTTAGTAATGGAGCTTGATTATTTTCTTGATTCAAAGGCTTTATTTTAATTATGATTGGATCCTTGTAACTGGGTGCATAGTTTATTTGAAGCTATCACTTCTCCATTGATACCTTTGTTGCATAAACAACATCATTTTCTAAATGACCTACCAGTTGATCTCATGTACTATACAAATCTATACAAAAAATAGACCATTTTTTTTTTCCCAAATTGACCTTCTACACCTCTTCGACATACCCATTGCACACCAAGGTGCAATTGCTACTAATTATTTAAATTATTTTATTAAAGTGAGAGTTATAGTAAATATTTACACAAATATAATTTAAATAATATCTTTAAAATAATAATAGCTCAAAATGATAATAATTAAGAATTATAACAAATATTTTTATTACAATACTATAAGGCAAGTACTCGCCACTACATGTCACTTGTTAAATTATGGTTTTCATGTTCTTATGTTCATTTATATTAGGAAATATGTTATTTTTTATTTTATAATATTTTTAATTGTTTCTAGTTAAAGTAATTAATTCATGCATATAATTAAAATTATTTTTGTCTAGTTTTTGAGGTTTTGTTTAATCTTTGGTTTATTGGTGGATTGCGTATTTCTTGTAGGTTGCATATGTTAATAGAAGTATGGATTGGGATATGTTTCTAAACGGTTCTCACTTTCTTGTTCACATGAAGGAATGCAACTAGAGTGTTATCACTTTATTAAAATTTGTTCTCCTCATCTCAATATGGTTCATGGATATGTGGGACAATAAATACATCATATTAAACTAGAGTGTTGATAAGTAAGCTTATTTTGATCATCTTGGCCATCACACCATTTCTTGAGCACTAAAATTTCATAGGAAAGCTAACAGGTATTAATATATTTATTTTTAGGAGAAGGGGTAGTGGGGTGTTAAAATTTTATAATATAATTTTAGATAGCGTGGGTAGGAGTATTAGCTTGAGGGGATAGAGAGTTTATATGTATAGTGTAATGCCCACCAAAATACCCTTGAGAAATTAACCAACTATCTAACCAAGTAGAGCATAATTTAAAAAAAAAAAAACACTTAACCAATGCAACACTTATAACTCAAATACACATATGCAATTGATCAAACATCTACTAAGCATACACATGATCATCTTTAACATAATCACATGAACACAATATGCAAGTAGAATAAATATCAATTCATCAATTAACATTCCCTAGGGTATATCAATGCCATTACCTAATAGAACACTAAGTACATGAACATAACTAACATCATAGAATTTCGTCACATTCAAACATATTCATTTAAATCTACATCCAAATCTTAACATTCTCTTCTTACAGTAACTTAAGAGACCATTCATTTAATTAAGTCTTCATAATTACATTTCATTAAATCCAATTGCCAATTTATTTCCTTTAGGATCATTTTAAAGCACCAATTCCCAACGTTCCTAGTCCCTTCCACTTCCTTAACATAATGCATACTAAATATCCTTTTTTAAGTATAATCATTATTCTCTCTATATCTTGATGCATCACACATGACTATGATATAATCCTTATTTCAATGTCATACAAACACATGAATACTAACCGATAACATCTCTTACTCCATTACCTTAATATTCAATATACCATAATTACCTATTACTAAACCATCTCCTACAACATGTCTAGTTCATTTACATTATAGACATGTGGAACCATCTCAACCTATAAGAGAATCAAGGGAGTTCGGTTTACCATCTCCATAGTCTTCCCAAGCTCATCCCAAGTCTCCCCTCAAGGGCTAAGGTGGGGTACCCAAATTCATTTTATTATCTTGTTTAGGTGAGTCCTAATTACCCAACCCAACTAATTAATTATTATGGTTATCACTTAATTAAATCAAGAAAATCTCCAATGCGTTCCTGGTGGTCTAGACCCCAAGCATCCTTACAAGGAACTTCTTGGTAGCCTATTCTCTCATGATCCTGACCATCACATGGAATCCCATTCCCCCTAACCATGTTCCAAGACCTTAGGGTAATCACATTTAATAAAAGCAACAAGGAGGCTTACATAAATATACTCCACAAATAACATCCACATATACATATGCAATATGAAACAATAGCCAAAATGCCATTGGCCAATCATATAAACCAAGAGCCTCAAATAGTCAAAATTAGGAGCAAGGCATATTCCCTCTTGCTCATCCCTATCAACACAATCATCAACAACAAGGCATACATCATCTTGTTGGAGTCAAATTCAATATAACACTTTACAACAACGCATCCATCATCTTGCTAGAGATAAAAAATAATCAAGTATCCAATTTGAACCAGAAATCAACTCTAAAAATCACAATGATACCCAAAATAGCCTCTGGCACAAAGAACATATTAAGAAAACTCGACCTAGGAGATCAAAACCATCTCAGAAATGCTAAATCAATAGAAAAATGCATACGCAGAGCATATTAGCGCTTTTATCAACTACTGCAACACATATACATAACAGTGCAGTGCATTTGAGACATTATGTAGCACTTTTATCATATTCTGTAGCACTTTTGACCAGTTTAACAACGCATTCAACACAAAGGGTAGCACATTTGCATTACTGTGCAACATATATAGAACAAAATCTAGCACATATACTAAATATAATAGTGCATTTATTGAAACAATACATTTGAACAGAGGTTTTGGCGCATATAAAGTCTAGGACTCAGAAAATAGAAATAAAGATAATGCGACTAAGACCAAAATATGACTCTAGATGATTGCAAATTCCACAAGGGGCTCGAAAACCCAATTCCAACCAAAATAAAAAATAACATGATGAGATCACAGTAGAACAATAGCCAGAGACAAAGCGATAAAATTTAGAAGATGATCACGACAGTCTCACAAAGCCGCTTCTAGAAATAAATATTATGAAAAATAAAACGTCTTAAACATACACTCACAACAAGCAATGCACAACTAACTACTCAGACAAAGGGATAATGATTCACAGCTCCAACTTTATGGCAATATCAACAGAGATAATAACATTCACGACAATAGAAAAATCAAACTCAACTTTCAAAATAAATCAAAACCATATAAAAAACTTTCAATCCAAGGTCTCATTGCACATTTTATATTATCAAATTATAAGGTAATTTCCCCAAATTCCTCTCGGCAAACAATCTTTTCACATGCGCAATGAAAATAATCTTTTTAAAATAAAAATGCAGAGAAGAACAAAGACCTCCAACCTGGAATATTGAAGTTATGGCAAATGATTTCGATGAAGCGCAAATCCAATCCAAAGTCCAGCCAAATCAACCAAATCCGAGCAATCAAAATCAATGCAAAAAATTTCTCCAGAAATCCTACCACAACAAATACTCAGAAAGCCAATAAATAAAATTTCATTCAAAACTATTCAATAATCTCCACCAATCAAAATAATCAATAATATAATATTTCTTACCAACCATACCCAAATTCGAGGTAAGAAAATATAAGATAATATTATTTAACTTACCCAAATCTCTCAACCAATAATAAAATAGGCTAGGTAGGATAAATAATAATTAAATAATCTAAATGGGTAAAAAGAGATTAATGTTAGGGTTTCAAGTAGATCCGAAGCAAATATGAACTAACAATTATATGCAGATTTAAATACGAAAGATAAAGAAATAAAACAGGACACAGATAACACAAACATTTAACGTGGTTCACCCAGAATGGGTTACGTCCACCATACACAACCGTCCAATCTTTCTTATTATCCAACAAAAATAGTACATCAACCTTACAATGCCTTAAGCATCCCAGCCGCTTATAACATGCATTTTTAGGGCAACAAACAAAGTCGGCCTTTTTAGGGTTTTATTACAATGTCGGTTTTCATCAACGAAAAACGGCAAATTTTTTTTCCTCGGGGGCTTCCGCCCCCGAACCCCTGCCCAACCCCGGACCCCGACAAGGATACGTGTTGAGTGTATAGTACTTTACTGATCATTTGCCACATTTCAATAATTAAATAATAAGAACCCAATAGTAAAAGAGGGTAGGTAGGAAAAATAATTAAATAAATAAATAAAAAGGAGTAAATAGTAAAAATAAACCACATACGAATAAATAAATAAATAAATAAACCATAAGCACAACTAAATATAAACACCCCATTAAATCCACAAAATAAATAAATAAATAATATTATCTCACAAACACAACTTCCAAAAAGGCCAATCATAACAAGGGGTAAGTGAATAAATAATATCAAATAAATAACCAATAAATAGATAGGTCAACAATAAATAAATAGATAAACAATAAACAAATAATTAAATGTATGGATAAATATAAATGCTACAGCCAATATAACTTTAACTCCATACTATAAATATCTCCCACGTACATATAAAATATAATAATTAAATAAAAAATCTTTTATGCATAATTATAAATGCTAAATATTATGATTCACAAAATAACATAAGTAATAACCCCCAATAATTAAATTACACAATAATATCTAAATATTAATGCCATCCATTAATTTAATTTAATATTTAATAAACTATATGAAACAATTAATTATTAATTAATAAATAATCATTACTTCCACAAGGAAACTCATTATATAGTTGAACAACATACCACATGATGCCTACAAGATAACTCAAGCCAAGACACTAAACTAACAAGGTATCAACTTAAGCCTAGAGTGTGTAGAAGGAACTCATGTCACCTTCGATCAACTTGCCATTGGGATAAAGACATGCTCAGACCTGTGAGACCAGGTGGAGTCAATGTCTAGTACTTGCAAACCTGCATCCACCAATATCCATGAGACAATATATACATTGCATATATCATAAATAATTAGACAAGTGAAGAGAATCACAACATCATATCATGCTCGCAATGAGTGATATGACATCGTCTCTATCACAAATACAATAGTAAAACAATCACGACAATCACATCATCATCTCGTCCAATATAATCATGAAGTGGTGTTAGAACTAACAAGATACCATCATCACCATAAGCAATATAAATCACACATGTATAATAAGTGCATATAGATCACCAAATATAAGTCCATCCATCATAATAATATATGATGTATCATCATCCTCATAAATTATAATGTCTCATATGTCAATATGAAATGTCCAAGATAAATCATCATAGGAAATAAACATGTGAAATAAAGGAGTAATTTTTTTATATTGAAAGTCAGATACAAGAATTACAAAGAGAGCTAGGGCCCCAAGACCCCAGAAAAGAACTACAAGCCCAACCCTAGATCAGCCAATTTCCTACCCATCCATGTCCTCAACAAGAATCTGCTGCAAGTCCTGACAATAATCCAAGGAGAGATGCTCCCAACCTTCAACTTTCCAATCACTACCATGTTCCGAGGCCCACTTAGCCAAACAATCTGCTACTCTATTCCACTCACGAGGAATGTGGATGAAAGACACTTGCTCCATTGACGATCTAATATGGAGAATCTGGTGAACAATCTCTGCCAACTACTAATGAGTCTCACTCACCTTCTGTTCTGTCAACAAGTTCACAACAATTTGTGAATCCGATTCACAGATAACCTTCCTACGACCCAACTCCCAAGCATGCTCCAAGGCATAGAGGATTGCAAAACCCTCCATAAAATTATTAGAATTCCACCCTTTATGAACCGAAAAGAAGAAGACCACCTCCCCCATACTATCCCTACCAACACCATCAACCCCTGCAGAGCCTGGGTTACCCCTAGAGGAACCATCACTATTAATCTTGATAAACTCATCCTAAGGGGGCATCCATCTTCCCACCCGTTGGACCTTCTTCAAAGAGCATCTACCTCTCTTGACACAAGCTGAGGCAAGAGACAACTCCTGCAATCCTAACCTGCTCATAATATCTGCCTCATCTCTATTCAGAGGAAAATGCACCTCACATTTAGCTTCCACTGTCTCCCGAATCATGACTATGATTCTATTCTACACTTGGTGAACTACTAGTCTGACCTCACGAAAGATCCTCCTGTTCCTTTCGAGCCAAATCTGCCATAGAATGAAAATGGGCCCAATATACTATACAGTCTGGAGGAAGGAAGAGAGGATAGGGGGTCTGCCCAAATTGCTCCAAAACTCCACCAGAGAATTGGTGTGAACACAAGAATGCTTCCACACCCCCCACCAATAGTGCCAAATAAGCTTAGAGAAGGGGCATTTGAAGAACAGGTGTGAGGACTCTTCCTCCCCATTACCACACAAGGCACAAATGGAAGGCCCCAAGAATCCCCGCTTACGAATATTCCACACCCGTTTCCACCAGAGCACCTCTCTTCCCTCAAGTCTTCGGTTCAACAGTTCCCAGTATCCACTAGCTATAGTAAAGATGCCCTTAGGATTTAGAAACCAGGCAAGTCCATCCCTACCCTCGAGTGAGCTATAGTGTCTATTCGCTAGAATGCCATGCAACTCAGCACACTCTTCCTCCATCCCAGTGACTGACCACTCATTAGGGGCCTTCCATCACTCCATTTCCAGTCGACCGCACCTATACACACCCTTGAAGTCACTCACCCTAGACCACCCTGCCTCTAAGAACCTCTGGAAAAGATTCCCAAGGTTGGGAAACTAGTCCAGGATGGGGGGATAACCATCCCAAGAATCTTTCCAGAATAGGACCTCTTCCCCCCTTCTACAAATCCAAAAGAGCCCTTCCTTAATAAGAGAAGCCCCCTTCTTAAGAGTACTCCAAATCATTGAGCCTTTTCCCTCAAGTGGATATCTTGGAATTTCCTCCATCGAGATCTTGTGCATATATTTGTAGGCCAAAATCCTAGCCCAACCACAATCTTGCTCAGCACACCACCTCTAGAGCCTCCCCAAATAAAATAGCCTGCCTCAAACCAAGCCCCCTTGACTGCCTCAGACTACATACCAAATCCCAATTGACGAGACTCCATTTAGAGGAGGAAAGATTGCCTGCCCATAAGAATTGCCTTGCCAGAGAGTCCAATCCCTTCAAGAACCACTTAGGAGCCACTTGAAGCATACATCGATAAATTGGAAGAGCCTGCACCACCGAATGGATCAACTGAACCCTCCCAGCAAAGGATAACCATCTATTTGTCTAGTGATCAACTTTCATACGAAATTTATCCAAGATACCCTGTAAATAAATCAAGGGCAAGCAACCAACTTGGATTCTCAAGATGAGAGCAATCCTCCTTTGAATAGGACTAGGACTGTTGAAGAAGATGATAGATGATTTATCCTCATTGATCAGCTGGCCCGAAGTTGCAAGGTAAACATCCAAGACCTTTCTTAGATTAGTGGCCTCTTTGATTTGAGCAAGTCCCATCAGGGCCGTGTCATCAACAAACTGCAAGTGAGACCGTGGCTACAAGTCATTACCCCAACTCCTTCCCTGAATAAAACCTAGAACCACATTATGCTTAATCAACCTCTCCAGACCCTCAGCCAGAAGAATAAATAGGTAAGGGGATAGGGGATCTCCCTGGCGAAGACCCCTAGAAGCACCAAACAACTCAGTATGATCTCCATTGATTAGCACCGAGAAGGAGGTAGACGTAACACAACTCACAACCCATTGAATCCATTCGTCAGCAAAGCCAAATGCCCTAAGAATCTTCTGGAGGAAGGATCAACGGACTCTATCATAAGCCTTAGTCATGTCCACCTTAATAAACATATCTTTTTCCCTGGAAGTTTCCATAGAGTGAATGGTCTCCGTAGCGATGACCACCCCATCCAGGATTTGGCGCCCTTCCACAAACCCATTCTTCTCCTTAGAAATAACCTCCCCCAGACACTTTTTCAACCCATCCGCTATCAGCTTAGAGATGATCTTGTAAATCACATTGCAGAGAGAGATAGGTCAGAATTGTCCTAACTGGTCAACCCCATCACACTTAGGGATAAGTGCAATGGAAGTCGTATTCAAAGCCCAAAGCATTTTCTTATTCCTTTGGGACTCCAAAACTACTTCCCATAAATCCAGTTTGATAATATCCCAGAATTCTTGAAAGAATTCAACCGGGAACCCATCTGGGCTAGGAGCCTTTCCCTTTCTCATGTGAAAAGCAATCCTCTCTAATTCTTCCAACGAGATGGGACTCATAAGCTGCTCATTCATCTCCCTAGTAACTAGAGAAGGGATACAATCGAGAACTAGATTCTCCTCCACCGATTCCTCCTGAGAATCCTCCCTGAAGAGGGACCAAAAATAATGAAGAGCCTCCCTAGAGATCTCCTGCAAGGATAAAATCTTCCCACCTCTATCATTAACCAGAACAGGAATGATTTTTCCATGTCTTCTTTCTTTCACTGATTTGAAGAAGAAGGCAGTGTTCTTATCCCCCTCTTGAAGCCAATCAATACGAGCTCTTTGTTTCTAGTAAATTTCCTCCCTAAGCTCTCATTCCTCTAAGGCCTTGACAACCCTGTCTTCCTCCCTAAGCAAGGCTTCAGACAAACCATGCTCTCTGATATCGTTGGTGATGCCATTCAACACTATCTGAGCAGCTTTCTTAGCATGGAAAATATTCCTGAAACCCTGGTGGTTCCACTATTTAAGTTGGAACTTGACAGATTGCAGCTGCTTGGCAAAGGTGTACATAGCCATGCCAAAGGCATGCCTCCCTTTCCTCCACCACTTTGCAACAAGAGTCTGCAAAGCAAGATCTCGAAGCCACATAAGTTGGAATTTGAATGAAGGAGAGCGAGCGACCCGAGCAGAAGAATAGACCATCTTGATGGGCCAGTGGTCAGACCCTCTCTAGTCAAGAATCTCAGAGCTTGGGGACCACTCCCCACCAATCCAAAAGCTAGAAACCCAAAAATGATCCAACCTTTCCACAATCCAATACTCCCATACCCTCCTATTGTTCCAGGTGAACAGATCATTACCAGGCTTAATGTCAACCAAACGCAATGATGCAATATTGTCCCGAAAAAGGAAAGATGAAGGTTCCAACCGCATAACACCCCCTTCTTCTCACTCAACTCTAGGATGGCATTGAATCCCCCGCCATAATCCAAGGGTGGAAAGGGACCAACCTTCACATACAAGAAATATGGGCCCATAAGTTCTGCTTACCCTGAAGATCAGTGGGGGCATAGATGTTAGAAAACAAGATATATTCCCCAGTCTCAAGACTAGAGACAACCCCATATAGCGAAGATCTAGAGGCCACCCACCAGATAGGGTGAATCCTTAAAGGGTTCCACAGACAGGACACCCCTCCCGAGGAGCCCACAACCCCAATACACTGACACTAACATCTACCCCAAAGCTTTGGCACCATATCCATCATACTTTCCACAGAAAGTTTTGTCTCCTGCACAAATAGGATATTAGGAGAGTGACTCCTTATCAACTCCTGAACAACTTTTTGTCTAGGGCCACTTTTGAAGCCCCTCACATTCCATGATAAAACAATCATTTAGGGGGATTGGAAAAGTGAGAATCCAGAGTCTTTACTGACCCTGACTCAACCAAATTCTCCCCCATTAATTTGATCTTCTCCAAATCCTTTTTTCTACCAACCTTTGAAGTCTTCTTCGTTTATCCTTTCTTAATGTCCTTTTGGTGGAGACCCAAATGTAAGCCCATCTTGTTACTTTTGGCCCCAACAGATTCCACTTTTTGAGCTGAAGGAGAAGCATCCCCCCCAACCAACTCCACTACAACACTAAGAATGGTCCCCATCTGAGCCACACCTGGCAGATCCATCTCCATCTGTTGTCTCCCTGCAATTTGCAGAGCCTGGGTCGAGTCCCAATCCACACTATCATCGACCAACCTTGATGCACCTTGATCCAAAGGAGTCAGCCCAGGGTTCACCTCCTGCTGGGTGAGGTCATCTAGGGCTTCAAACTTGTTAAAAGTTTCCTCCTCCTGTCTCTCCTAAAGGGGCCTCTTTTGTCCTTGATTCCTATTCTTTGTCTTAACTGGGACAAAACCATCAGAATCCACAACTTCCCCAGTCGAGGCGACTTTTCCTTTGTCGGCCCTCTCCATGTTGCGGGTCAGTTGTTGAGGTTGGCGCACCATCGGTTTATATCTAGGAAACTTGTGCTGCAAATGGCCATACTCATGACACAAATGACATCGAATAAAGTCTCGTAATCCAGCTGTTGAACCCAGGAATAAGAACCCGCACACATATCTATAGCATCTGGCAGAGGCTTACTAAGGTCAATTTCCACATAGATACAAGCATAGGTCATTACCCTTCTCCCCAGGGTTTGTGATGAGGCCCCAACTGACCTCCCAAGCAGTGAAGCGAGAATCTATAGCACATCCTCCCGACAAGATTCCACCAGAAAATGCGGCAAGCGGATCCACACTGGGACCCTATTCGGGAGTTCCTCTGAAGGATTGAACCCTGCATGCCAAGGTTTGATGAACAACCCCACCTGGTTATAAAAGTATGGCCCTCCTTCAAAAACCCTACTCCAATCCTCCATGCAATTAAAGGTAACCATGAAGTAGTTGTTTGCCAACAACATAATCTCCATTTCCCCTTCCGGTGCCCACGTTCTCCGAGCCCAGTTCTCCAAAAACTGCAATGAAACCCTCATCCCCAAGAACTTGCAGTATAAATAATGTTTTGAAAAGTAATCAACATCCTCCGCGATCATCTCCGAAGGAATACTCAGCCTTGGTCTCTCGCTGCACCTGTCCAAGTAGCCATTAATCTTCGAGATCCGATCGCCCCCAGCACTTCCAACCCCAGACTCTGAGGAAAAAGGTGATTATCAAAGGTCTTTACATTTTGGGGTGGAGATTTCAAACCCAACGCAGCCTGTAAATCCATATCATGAGGTGCCTTCGAGGCCTCTCCACCAGATCTAGACATCACACCACACAAAGAGGCCCCCTCCCGAGAGAACCTGGGCAAATAATATACTCCCCCTTGCGGGGCCACACACTCTCCCCATCGAGCAGATCGAGGCCCCCACTGCCCTTCCTCACATCCATGCTACGACTCCGCAGGAACCCCAGCCCCCGCCTCCTGCAACTCCTTCCACCACCCGCAACAAAACCCACCCCCACAGCTCTGTAGCTATCCCCACCCGCAACAACTCCCACCCCGTAGCCATCACCCTCCTGCTGCCGCACCAACCATAGGCTCCACTCACAAACTAGGGCTGCAATGCCCTAGCCCACACTCGGCTCCCTGCTCACACAATGCCATCCGGTCGTGTTCTCGAGTTCTAAACCCTTACTAAAATTATCTACCAAGTAGCCATAGGAAATAAACATGAACCTCGTCCTAGCTATTGAAATTAACATGAAGCTAATCATTCACCTATCTTCAATAATCAACTAGAGCATAGAGTCAACATAGTCATCATAATGAATCCACCATTGTCAAGGAGAATATCAATATTAAAAATGAAACATGAGGCATCATAAACATGAACTAATCTAAAAGTGTTTATCACATCCTCTCATAAAGGATGAATTGGGGAGGGGCACTACATATAGGTAAATTTTTCCATCATGTACAAATATTTTCTCAACTTATATGGTTGTCATAATAATTTGGAAGAGATTTACTATCGATCATTTGAATCATCACAAAAAAAATTAAAAATTAAAATCTAAAGCTCTTTAACAATTGAGATGGGCCTATCTCACTTTAATCAATAAGAACAATACAGATGGGCCAAACTTATAGAATCTGAACTAGTATCATCTCTTGAATTCTCTTGAATTGAGCATTAGCATCTTTAGTAAGCTCATTGGAGCCTCTTTATCAAGGTAAGATGTTGAACCAAAGTTAAGATATCTAACTTATCCTAAAATTGATTACACAATAATGCTCCTAGCTAATCCCAACTTCTGATGGATGCATGCGTCATGCCTTTGAACAAGATTAGTGTCTTCCTAGTAAAAGATGGACCAAGTGATTTCAAAGAAACACTTCTACTTGTGACTTCAAACAAGATGTGTAAATATTTACCATGTGATAGAGATGATCAACAACAAAGATGGATCTATCCCAAAAAGCTAGGCAATGATCTTAAAATAGATTTAGAAATGAGAACACCTTACTATAGTTGCATAGGTCCATCAATATTTCATGAAATAAAATGATAATTCTTAGGGTTCTCTTTAATTTTTTTAATTAATATACCATAGTAGAGTCATCAAGAAAATGATGCATGCTCATATAGAGTTGATGTTCATATAATTTTGAATCATAATTCAGTTATTTAGAATGACATTTGTGTGATAAAAGGAAATGAAAACCCTTAAAATGCACGTCCACTAAGTATATTTTTATTAATTTAGAGGGGACACGTGATATTTAAAATTACCCTTTCTAAGTTGTTGTGTAACCAAAGACACAAGGTCATTTTTCCTTAATCAACCCCTTTATAACAAACACATTGAATACCTCAATCAATCCCTTGATAACAAACAAATTTAAAATATATACAAGTCCTAGAATACATATTTTGTACTCCTTTGCACTGCACTGAATCAAGATATGTCACTTTTGATTACTTCAATTATCTCTAGGATGAACACTTTATTGTACTTTATTATACAAATTATCAGAATGAATGCATTGAGTGTCCTTATATGTTAGCACCTAGTAGATCAAAGTACACCAAATATGGTGTGTTTAGTTGACTCAATGTAGAAGGGTGAAGGGGATTCTCAGCCAAATTTAAATTTTGAATATTAAACTAAGGAAATATGAATTTATGACTATATAGATAACCACATGACCATGAATCAATATCAATACAAAAAAGAGACTAGACCATGGTTGAAAATGTGTTTGTAGAATAAGTGCAAGCATGATAATGATATATAAATGGATAGCGAAAATGCATAAGTGTGTGTGTGCACATAAGGTAGCACAAAGTGAATAATAAAATGTTTATGTGTAAATGGATGAGGATAGAGAAATGAGCCCAATTCTCACAAGATCATGTTATTTATTGCTATCTTGATGTATCAAGATATTACCTCAAAATAAATAGAAAATTGAAGGGGACATGGCATGGGTATACAAATTTCACCATTATATTTTTTACTACTGAGGTGCACACATTCCTAAAATGATCATACATCCCAAAATATAATACTAGAGTCACAAAACTGTATGTAAATAAAATATTCAAACAATCAAGGATATCGCTATGGGATCCATATAAAGTAATGGACCATGCAATGATATGATCATGTGTGTCATTTCCACAAGATTAGTCTCTATAAGTAATTGTTCAATTTTTTTTTTTTATCTAAAAATATAATATTAGTGACAACATATGCCTCCTCTTAATATTTGCTTCTATATGTAGAATAGACATAATTGTTAAAAGAGAAAGATAACTAATATAAAATTAAATACAATTTAATCACGTGATTATATTCTCATGTAAGCATACATGCATATAATAATGTATACAAGTTTAGATTAGTAAGCGAAGAATGCATTGTGTAATCACATGGATTGGTAATATCCTCATAGAAGGTAAGGTTTCCTCCAATATGGGTAATGGAATGGTGATGTAACCTTTAGTATAAATGTCATGCCCATGTTTTATGAAAAAAATATAATGTAAAGGATTCAAAAATTTTCTTCTTCATTTATCATAGACTTATTAAAAGATTTCTTAAGGATTGAGTTCACAATGTAGTTCACATTCTTGACCCTCATGACTCATTCTATAAACGTCATGCCATGTAATAACCTAGATGAATTTCATCATAAATTTATTATCAAAACAAACTTGCATAACCCATGAATTTGACTTGCTCAACTAAAATGATGGAGCTCACCAAAGGAATCATATTTTTTTTTTATTATTTCTTATACTATTAGTCCCTACAAGAAAACCACCTATTTTAGTATAAAGGGTACTAGGATACACATATTATCCCAATGCAACATCCAAAAGTATGCACACAATAAGACAGGTAAGGAATGAGTCCTTAATGATACTGAAAATGAATAGCAACCTAGTGAAAGGAGTACTGGTAGAAGACACATTTATGGTAGAGGTGGGATTTGAATAGATGCATTGGGCATTACAGTGGAAGTGAGCTTAAATCCAAATTTGATAGAAAAGTTTTAGGTCCAAAATAAAATAACTCAAGCAAACATATCAATTAGTTGTGTAGGATTTGGCATGTCAACCAAACCAAACAACTTATTTGTAAACTCTTGATTATTGACATGAATCATACTCATACACCATATTATTCTCATTATGAGTAGTTTTTTCCCTTGATTTGGGTAATGCCATGATTTGAAAAGTGTTTAAAACACACCAGATGATAAGAGGTGGGGGGGGGGGGGCTAAATCAAAATAATTTAAAATTCATCCATTCATTAACTCATAAAACAATAAATTCAAATCTACAATAAATAAAGAACAAAAAAGAGCATTCACCAAATAAAGACACTAAGATTTTATTATGGAAAAATCAATGAGGGAAAAACCATGGTGAGGATAAACTCACAATATATAAAACAAGAGTTACAATGTCCATTTTAGGCACACTACTAGGGAAGCTCACTGCCAATTGGACTTGCACACTAAGATGCACTACTCTAGGGTAAGATACAATGACTTGTGGATTGAAGATCAATTCTCCAGGGAAAAATAAAATATCACATTATAAATAACTGCATTAGGTGAATTGCCTTAAAAGAAGCATCCTAAATGCTGATAGTGCAGTCCTCTTTAAGCTTAAATCTAAATTTGTCACACTGACTTCACACACTTCATAAACTTCACATAAAGTCTCACATCTCTAGAAACATATATACACACATTAATTTTTAAATTTACAACTACACCATTCACAAATGATTTTTTCCTTATATATATCCTTCACAGTAACCAAAAACATCTATTAGGCTGGCCTAACGAGACTCAATAAATGAAACATGTGACAGGGCATATGGTAGCTTCATACACAATATATCACCAATAAAATAGGTTGTAGATCAACCCAAATCATAGTTGGCCTCAACAAGATGATACCACACCTCCAAGGCATGCTTCAACCAATATAGAATAGGTTAGAATCAATCACAATCAATGGAACATGTTGGATTTATACATCACATTTGCATATCAAAAACTGATCCCATCATGATCTAACATTAAAATACATAATACAGACGACCAAAGAAGAAATGTGACCCATAGACAACCATTCTCCATTTATCTCTTGAAGTACCTGATCATCAAAAGTTGATGCACAAGAAGTGAATCACTGATTTGTCAAACACTATGTAGATCAGATAGACTGTGTAACAATAGTGAACAAGAAATCATTCACCAATTCACCAAAAAACCTAAAATTCTTGTCATAGGTCCAATACACTATCCTTACCATGTCCCCAAATATACACTATCATATGTTTCACTGTGGGATAATGCAAAGCTTTCTTCCAATTGACCTAAATCTATTTGTAGATGGAGGAAATGGATTGAATACAAGATTCAATCTTCCAACATCCAACAATTAAGTTTTTCCTGTAAAAAACACACATGCAAATTAAAATCTAAACTAAAAACACACATGCATGTCACACAATCTACTCCATTGCACTCCTATTCCTCAAGATTTCACATTTAATATATTTTCTCTCCGAAGCACTTATGCAAAAATCTACGAGGAAATGGAGATTTGAGAATGCAAAGATAGCGGATAAGATGTCAAGATAATGGGATGCAAACTGACATAACTTTGGCACATAAAGATGAGATACGGTCCAAATAAGAGAGGGGGGCTTGTTTAAATAGATTTTCTACGGGCGAGTTCATGTTGGATGAATATGGGATAATACAAGATGAGTGGTAAATGGGAAATGGTAAGTGGTAGGAGGGAATGTTAAAGGGTGTTATTAAATAAATAGAGAAATGTATATAACATGAATGCATGAAGGTGTATACATGAATATGATATAATGTTTTATTTAATAAATTTAATGGATAAATGATGAGATATTAATAATAATATAATAAAATATGGAAATCATGAATAATGAATTATGGAGAAATAATGTGTAATAATAAGGACTCGCCCGATGTTCGGAGAAATTTAAAATTAAATGAGGACAAATTAATGGAATTTTTTATGTGTGTACATTTTGCCCCTCTTTGAGACAATGCAGCCTGTCACATTGTTTCAAAGAAAATGATCAATTGATATATACCCCAGAGGTGTCCTAGTAAGGATGATGATTGATTGGTTATGCCCCCTCGAGAGATTGATTGAACAGATTGATGGAGATTGGTCTCTCGATAGATCGGGAGAGAGAAGATTGGATGATTGATATTGCGCAAGTGATTAAGTTGAGATGTACATTTGATGGAAATGCATAGTTGATGAGGTGTAACTGAACAATTGATGGAAATGAACAATATAGCAAGGTTGATAAGCTGATTAAGCTGATAGAGATTGATGTGAGTGCAAGCTAAGGTGATCCAATGATTGATTGATTGATTGACTTTGGGGGCATTGAGATTGCAAAAAGCAAGTTGGTTGATAAAGAGATTAAAGATTCAAAGACATGCATCGGTTGCATAAAGTGTGTGATCGATCTCACTACAATAAGAAGAATGAAGAAGATGATGAAAAAGATAGATGAAGAGGAGGATGAGAAGAGAAAAGTGATGGAAAAAAGGAATGAGTGATGAGAAAGAGGATATGAAAGGTGATGAGAATTCTTGTGCTTTTAAAGTGCTTGTATCATCATCAAGCTTATTATAGAAAAAGACAAAAAATCATCTGGACATGAATTAGACCCAAATGAATCAGTCACTCCAATTGTGAGAAAGAAAACACATTAGACAGTAAAGGAATGCCTCAGTGTATATCAAACCGATATGTCCTCGATGATCTTAAGCGATCATGTCCTAGGACGTGTCATCATATTCCTAAGGAACATCCCACAAGCAGCAAACAAGTGAACACACCTCATTCTCACCTTTCTAGTCAAAGACATCCTGGAGATAAAATCTCTAGTCAAAGACATCCCAGAAAAGCTAAAAAAACATGTCGCCAAAAGAGAAAATAAAAAACAATCAATAAGCAAACAAGCAAACAATATGTTTCATGCTGAATGATTTTTTTTTATCACAGTTAATGTGTTTGGTTTTAATAAGTCGATTAGATGTTGTTATGTTTGCTCAATCATAATCTCGTCATGTCATGAACTTGTTAAAGTGCAAAGTTGCATGCTTGTTTTAAGTGTTTGTGTCATCGCAATGTGTATTACATGTTTTTGGATTTTTATAATTTTTAGGGTTTTTATAAATGTTTTAATTTTTAGGGTTTTTTCCAAGACATTTTATGATTTTTTCAGGACATTTTATATTTTTTCAGGGCATTTTATGATTTTAAAGATTTTTTCAGGACATTTTATGATTTTTAAGATTTTTTCAGGACAATTTATGATTTTAAAGATTTTTTTAGGACATTTTATGATTTTTAAGATTTTTTGAGGATATTTTATGATTTTTAAGATTTTTTTTAGGATATTTTATGATTTTTTATAATTTTTTGGAATGTTTACCCCTAGTGTCTAGCAAGGTAAAAGGGATTTTGAGCGAGTGAATGAATGAATGAGATAGAAATGGATAACTGAATGAGAGAGGAAGCTTATGCAATTTTCAAGGACTATAACACAATAGGATAACATGTTTAATCCAAGCATAGGGACCAGATATAGCAATGCAAAGCTAGGGTAAGTGTAACGAATGTCATGTGATCCAAAGGAATGGACATGCCAAGAGGCTTTTTGCATTTTATGTCCTTAATTTTGATCAAGATCGAGGGATAGATTTGGCTAGGAGGTAGACAAGATACACAAGATCAAAGGGTGATAATGAAGGATAGGAGCTGAAGGGTGTGGATCAAGTACAATAGATAGGACACACAAAGCCTGCAAAGGTCCTTAACCTTGTCAAGATCAAAGGTGGAAACACAGATATGTATGAATATAGAGTGAATGAGGGATAGTGGAGGATGAAGGATAATGGAGGTTGAGGGATAATAGATGGTTGTGGTAGATAGGATAGCATGGATGAAACTTGCCCCCAGTGATTAGTGCAAGAAGATAATGGATTACACATGATGCCTGTTTGCTAGGTTTTCATCATGGTACTTGCCCAAGGCACCTGTTTGCCAGGTTTTCACCAGTGGACAATTTTTTTTCTCTTTACTTTTTCTGATTTTTCACTTTTTTTCTTTTCTTTTCTCTCTCTCTCTCTCTCTCTCTCTCTCTCTCTCTCTCTCTCTCTCTCTCTCTCTCTCTCTCTCCCCCTCTCTCTCTCTCTCTCTCTCTCTCTCTCTCTCTCTCTCTCTCTCTCTCTCTCTCTCTCTTTTTGGGACTTCTTTCTTTCATTTTTTTTCTGACTTTTTTGAACTGTTGGAAGATGATGGATACTTGATAGGAGATATGCCTCAGGAATCAAGTTGTTCTCTAGATAATATCCCTGAAAGATGTTCTATAATGATCCATGGCTATTGAAGGTATGTTCAAAGATGTCGATAGGGTGATGGTAAAGGGAGATGAAATGGATGATAAGACAAAAAGGTTATAAGGATTAATGTAAAGGATTGGATAAGAGGGATGGAAGGATAGAACATAGGTGTTGGATAATGGATGGGATGTTGGAAGAATTGTGCATGGTTGAATGGAAATGCTGGCAAGATCAACATTGGCACACACATTGAGGGGTGTTGGATTTTTGGAGGAATAGTGGATTTCAGAGTTTGTGATTTTGATGGAAACGTTGATGTGGATTTTAGGACACAAGGAGCCAAAATGGATGAAGCAGGTGAAATAGGTTTTAGGATAGTGGATGTGGGATAAGTTGTGGTAGAAAACTTGAATGCCAATTTTGATTTTTCTTTAGTGTGCAAGTCTTGTGTGAGTGACTTGGAAATCCACATGGTTCTTGATTTTTTATTTTTTTGTGATTCTTTAGAACACATTGCCTCGATGTAAGACTTGGGAAGCCATACACATTTTGACTTTTCTTCTTTCTTTGTGGGCCTTTGTGGCCTTTTGGAAATTTCTTTCTTTTGTAGTTCCTGAGTGAACTCACAAAGTTGGTTCCCACTTTTTGGTACATCCTGATTTTTGCTGAAATCATACATTTTTTAGAAAATATAATTATTTAAGCTTTAAGAGGTCCCATTTGAAGTAATTAATTGAAGAGAGTTAGATCAAAGGCTCTTAGATCAAAATTTCTTGGATAGAACCTCCCTACTTCTAAATCATACTTGCAATGGAGTCTCCTTTGCATCTATCAAATGCTGATAAAAAACCAATTTTACATTAGCTTTTGAGGGGTCAAATGCATTCATTTAGAAGTTTTGTTTTCTTAAGGATTTAGTCCTTATTATAAGCTTTCCAAATAGTATAATTTTTAATATATTTAAGTTTATTAATATATTTTTATTTTATTTTTTATGAATGTAGGTTTTTCACCGAACATGAACTTCTTTGTTCAATGCATTGGGAAAAATAGCAAACTAATTCAAAAAAATTCTGAAAAATATCTATGCCCTAGGTATTGATGTCTTCTTTCTAACAAAAAAAATATAACTTAATTTTTATATATATAGAGCAAGTTATGTGTTCAAACGTACACCTATATCTAAATTATAATTAATCAAACTTCAAAACTTAATAAAATAAAAAATATTCAACATATCACTATCAAACCAACTGCATGCCCTGGGTATTGATGTTACAAACCAAAATTTAAAAGAGATAAGTTTTTATCATTTATAGAAAAAAATTTATACGTTTCGGGATGCACATCACTCTTAAAAAATGTTGTTTTCTGTAAAAAACTCATTTTGAGGGAGATGGAAAAATCAATAAAATTTTATTCACAAAAATTTGAAAAAAATATATTTAGAATCTACAAAAAGGATGTTACAAATCACTAGTTTACATCATCTTCAAATTCTTAATGATTTAAAAGATATAGGTGTCGGAAAGTGAAGGTTTTTTGCAAAATGTTCATCTAAGTGTCAAAGTTGGTCAAAAAGTGGGAACCAATATTGTGAGTTCACCCTCCTTGGAATGCATTGCTTCTACAAGCACCTTCGGAACCCATATGGTTTTTGAAATTTCTTTCTTTTGCTCAATGGACCTTTGTGGCCTTTTGTATATCTCTTTTTCTTTTTGGATTACATTTTTCTTTGTTTTTACATGTCAATTAGATGGGACATGTTGATCCTTAAATGCATGTGGATTGTTTGACTCATGACTTTTATGATTGGCATCCAAATTGCTTGGAGAAGGAAAAGAATGTGTAGATGGATAGGAATGATATGAAGGTATATTGGATGGATGGAAGGTGCTCGAAGATGTGTGCCTTTATTGATCCTGCATAAGGGATGGAGGGATATAGGGACCTAAAATAGATGGAAGGGGTGAAGGGGAAGGCATGTATTTGGATTTAACTAGAGAAATGTAGGATTTATGAGGGATACCAACATCTTGAAAGTGAGCAGCGTGGCCATTATAATCAAGATTTTATTTTATATCAAGGGGTTCTAATATACCCTATTCATGAATGTCTCTGGTTTTTATTTGATAATGCATGCTTTGGAAGATATTTTTAGCAAAGAGTTTCTTCTTACTTTTTAAGCTAGAGGCAAGTCTACTTTGAGGTGGAGGTGGCTTGCAAGGAATGATAGGGTCATGAGAGGGATTTATGGGCATGATGGAGTCTTGAGGAAAACATGGAGAATTATGACAAGGGAATAAAGGGATACTTTGATCTTGACATGGAAGAGGACCATTGGATAGAGTAGGAAGAATTTTTGACACTTCATTTTGAATAGGGCCATTTGAAAAGGTGGAAGAGGCATCATGATCTTTCTTAAGAAGTGGATTAGGAATGGGATTTGGAAGGATGCTTTGCTCTTGAGATGGAAGGGGGTCATCTTGGAAGAAATGAAAAGGTATAAGGGGATCATCATGGGATTCTAGAGAGATAGAATCTTTTTCAACCATTGGATTGGATTTGAGAGTTTTGGTGTCTTGATCTTGATTTATGATAGGACTTGTTTCTTCATTTTTAAAATTATACTCTTGACATGGAGCCATTTCTAAGGAAGGGGTAGTATTTTCAATATGCATGTGGGGTTCTTGGAAGGTGTTCATGTTTTTGCATGATGGTGAATAATTTTGGATGGGGCCTTCTAGAGTGGGTATGATTGGAATTGAAGTGCATGATGGCATAGGATCTAAGATATTCGAATCATATAAAGGATTTGTATAAAAAATTGGATTAGCTTGGATTTGTACTATTGATAGCCCTTGAGGGTCAACATGGGAAGTTTCACCATTAGGTTCATTGTTTGAAGGAGATGATATTGATTATTTCTGAGAAGTTTTAGGAGATGAAGGCATTGTGGAAGAGACGGAGGCCACATATGGATTCTTGCTATACATAGGTGTATTATTTTGATCATGTTCGGTAATGACATCTAGTTTCTCCTTTGGTGAATCAATAGGATCTTCAATTTCAATAACACCATTATCAAGGAGGTCTTGAATTTTATGTTTTAATTCCATGCATATTGAAGTCTTATGTTTGTTATTTATATGATATGCACAATAATTACTCAAAAACTCACATCCCCATGTGGTCTTGTTAGGCAATATGATAAGATTGTGCTCAAGAATCTCTTTCAAAGATGACTCAATAGATTGTCCCAAAGGTGTAAATTGTCTATTTGAGGGATATTTTGAAGAAATGTCTTATTGTCTTGGTGAAGAATTCATGAGATCTTGTCCGAGATTTGGCTTTTGATTTTCAATCACTTGTTGTTCCACCTTATATAGTCGATTTAGCATTTCTTGAAGTTTGTTGTTCTTGATATCATGAAATTTTATCTCAAGAGGGGTCATTGAATATTTTTGTTGGGCTTGAATGTCACATATTTCTCTCTTGATATCTTGAATTTTTTGGGCCAAGGTAGCCACGAAGATTTATGATAGTTCTGATCTTTGACCCAGGACAATGTATGAGACTCTAGGTATGATGCAAACACTAAAGTGCAAAGGGGGAACTATATGATATGAGTGAGATTAGGATGTGATAAGGATGAATGCAAAAATGCAATCTATGTGACATGATTGAGATGGGAATGTGCTAAAGAGTTGATGCAAAATGCAATCTATATGATAGGAAAGTGTTGTACAGCTAAACCCTAAATGGGATGAATTTTGTTTGATGCAAGGACTAAGGATACTCTAGGTCTAAAAAATATTTGCAATGTGAGGTTTGACTTGTGCTATGATGGATATACACAAGGATAAGTGATCAAATATAGGGCATGCTATGATAGGAGATGATGAACTCCAAGCAGAATACCAACTCAAAGACATTGATAGGTTCCCTAACTCAAGGAAGATGCAACTCAAGTGATAAGGGTGATTGATGATTGAAATTTGATGTAAGACCTAAGATGATAAATCCTAAGTGCAAGCAATATTTTTGTTTTTTTGGATTTTGGTATGCAAGTAATAATGAAATGCTAGGACCAATGATGAAATGACCAAAGGCACTTATGCAAGGTTTAAGGTCATGTCCTAAAGGAATGATGGAAGGCTATACAAACATTATGGGCATGATCTAAGGGAATTATGCAGGGTATATACTAATGGTGGTATGCAAAGCTATGCAAAAGTTTGATCTAGGAGTGGTATGCAAGGACTAGGTATAAATAAATGAGATATGCAAGGATGAAAGGTGCAACTAGGTGAAGACTATGCAAGGACCTAAAAGGGTATGGGAAACTAGAATGATGTGACTATGTGAGGACCTAAAAGATTAGAACTCCAAAAGTGACGTCTTAAGAGATTTGAAATGATTGTTTTGAGAACACAGGTTCAATGTTTCAAGGAGAGTGGTGTTGATTGTGAAATGTTCTTATTTTATTGTGCACACACTCAGAAAACATGGCAGACAAAATGTTTATTTGATTTTTCAATAAAAACACATTCAAGCACAATCCTAAGGTTGGCAAGGACAATAGTAGTTGAACCTCATTTGGGGGGTTACCCTGAGCTACGCAATTCAAAGTGGATACTTAGATGCTTGAGCCCACTGGCTCCACCCTCGACACTCACTTCTTTGGGGCAACCAAGTACCAGTCCCCACGAAAACTCCATGTGGCGAACTTTGTATCTCTACTAAGAACCGTAAGAATGTGAGCCGCTTCAGAGGTCCGACCTCTTGCATCAACAACTAGAAGGTTTTTGGTCTTTCTAAAATAAAAAAGGTGCTAGTAAGGGTTTCCGTTAGGAAACTATCCTTTGAAGTCGCGCAAGCACGATTGAGGCCTATAGCCCAATAAAGTACCAAACACTTTAGTAGTCACGCAAGCATGATTTAGACCTCAAGGGCCCTACAAAGTGCTTTATATGGGATAAATCTCATATAGCTCCAACCTCTGAAATTTTCATCCCAAGAGGCCTATTTATTATAGTGAGTTGGAATGCTTGGGTTCTAGCCGTACTCACTTGGGTCATTACCTCCTCACTAGTAGTCCTGATGATCATACGGGGAGGCAGGCCCTCTAAAGATAAACACAAAAGAGCCTAATGCTCAAAACATCAAAGATACTGGTTCAATTTGAGAGCACCAATTGAAGTGTGATCTATTCTAAAAATCAAACAATCAGTTTTAAATCACAAATTCTTTGACATGCGTCTTGCATCAAATGACATTAGTAGTTTCAAGAGATTATCTTCAACACATGAGAACATATACCATAAGAGTGAACCTGCACAAGCACACAAAACAACAAAGAGACACAAAACTAAATGTTAGTCTAATTAACAATTAAAAAAAAAAACTAATCTAAATAATACAAATTAAAAAAAAACTTATCTAATTACCAAAAATTAAAAACTAATCAATCTAAAGATAACGAATTTAAAACTAGTTTAATTCTAAAACTAATTTAAAATATAAAATTAAAAATCTAATTTTAAAAACTAAAATTAAAAACTAATTTAAAAAAGCTAAAATTAAAAAAAACTAATTTAAAAAAAAAAAAAAATTAAAAATCTAATTAAAAAAAAAAAAACTACTTTTTTTTATATTAATTATAGATTAGTCAAAAAAGGTAAGAAACAGTACGAAGAGTTCACAAGAAGACACCAACTCCGGAGGCAAGCCTCACACGGAGAGAGAGTCACAACCAAAAAGGACCGAGTATAAAAAAAATATTACATACGGAAACACAATTTACATAGGATCGGTAAACTGTAAGGAATTAATGAGGTAAATCCTCAAACTGCTCAACCCAAGCAGTCCATCCAAGAGGCCCTTCCATCCAAGCGATGCTTTTGTTGGCTTGTATCTGAGCAATCATTTTTATCTGATCATCAGTCGCATTTTTATTTTTGGTAATCTCCTTGTGCAGTTTTTTCACTGTTTTGTTGAAGAGTGCCATGTTGTTCATGTGTCTACGGTAGTCGTACCCGTCCTTCATTTCAAACACGAACATTGTTGAGTGTCCCATTTTGAGGAATCTGCTAAGTTTTTCTCTTTCGAACATCATTGTGATATAAACCTGCGAAGAAATTTTAAGAAGTGTGAGTTTTAAGTACAACTCAGTAAATTTAATTTAAAAAAAAACAAATAAAAGATTTAACCAAATTAAGAACTAAAAAAACTAAAATCTAAATTAAAAAATTAGAAACTAAATATTTAAACTAAAAAAAATTAAAAACTAAACTTACAAAGAAACTAAGCATAAGTAAAGCCTCATTGAGGGAAGTGAGGGCCCTAAGTGGGGCTGCAAACCTTGCAATTTTTTTGCTTAATTACTGCCTCATAAAGTGTGGTCTTTGTGGATTGCTATGCATGCACAAAATGAATTTTGTAAAAGAAAGGATTTGAGGGGATTTGAGGGGAAGGTATTAATGAGGCATTTTAAAAAAAAAACGTATGGACATATTTTATTTTGAAATGATGTAAAGCAGATTTACATGTAAAAAATTGTGGAAAGAAAAGCTTGCGTGGGAAGCATAGAGGTAAAGGGTCACGTGGAGGTGAAGGTCTGAACAAAGCCAAAAACTGCTCAAATACGTTGTTGTTTATTCTCATGAATTGTAGTGATTTTGCAGGCAATACATAGGATGACTACGTGGGAGGCAAAGCAAAGAATGTCTACGGGCTGCTTTGCAATAAGAATGTGTTCAAGAATTGTTCTTTGTAGTGCCAAAACCAACAACAATAGGAGATGTTGGGAGGGAGTAAAAATAATTTTATTGCCTTAAATGCCAAAATGTGGCCTGTTACAACCCACATGGGCTGCAAAACAGGCAATGCAACCTTTATTTTCCTACACAGGGCTAGTACATCCCACATAGTCCCTCAAATAGTAAAACAAAAGGAGAAACATAGTTCCTTAGATAGCAAAAATGTAGTTTACTGAAGGAAATGTTATACTGGTAGTTTTGAAAATCTATGTCCAACAAATTTACAGTAATAACCAAGCTGAAAACAAAAGCACGTATTCATATTGCAAGATTTAGAAATCAACGGTAAGTGAATGAACATTGAAGGTGCAAATTCCGAATATTAGCAGAAATAATGAACAAACAGTAACCAATGAATCCAGCCAAGTCGCAGGTATTGATAATTAGAGATTTAGATTCCTGCAAAGACATTTTTAAACAATCTGCAAGTAAAACATTTAACCTCCAGTCTTACAAATAATACGTCAAAATCCTCAAACAAACCTGCAAACAAAACATATTAGAATATTAAACCTCTATCAAGCGAAAACAAACAATTGAAAGGATAAATGCTTGGTCCCGTCGGGTGTGCCAATTGTAGATGGAGGAAATGGATTGAATACAAGATTCAGTCTTCCAACATCCAAAAATGAAGTTTTTCTTGTCAAAAACACACATGCAAATTGAAATCTAAACTAACACACATGCATGTCACACAATCTACTCCATTGAACTCCTATTCCTCAAGATTTCACATTTAATATATTTTCTCTCAGAAGCACTTATGCAAAAAGCTATGAGGAAATGAAGATTTGAAAATGCAAAGATAGCGGATAAGATGTCAAGATAATGGGATGCAAACTGACATAAGTTTGGCGCATAAAGATGAGATACCCAAATAAGAGAGGGGGGCTTGTTTAAATAGATTTTCTCCGAGCGAGTTCATGTTGTGGGATGAATATGGGATAATGCAAGATGAGTGGTATAGGGAAGATGAGTGGTAAATAGGAAATGGTAAGTGGTAGGAGGGAATATTAAAGGGCGTTATTAAATAGATAGAGAAAATGTATATAACGTGAATGCATGAAGGTGTATACATGAATATGATATAATGTTTTATTTAATAAATTTAATGGATAAATGATGAGATATTAATAATAATATAATAAAAGATGGAAATTATGAATAATGGATTATGGAGAAATAATAGTGTAATAATAAGGACTCGCCCGATGTTCGGAGAAATTTGAAATTAAATGAGGACAAATTAATGGAAATTTTTATGTGTCTATACTATTATTTTTTCAAAATGAGACCGAAAGATCAAACATATATAAATTTTGTTGTAGATAATGGAATCGGCTAAAAACTTGATAGTATGCACAAAATCCATCACCAAGCCTAAGTCTAGATCTGCACAACCAAAGAATGCAATGCAATAGGATGTATAGCGAAACACTAACTCGTAATTGTAAAGAAACTCACTATCTCAACACTTAGATATTTTCTTCATACTTTCAATTATGAGACCGAATTAGGGCTAATACCAAGATATCTCCCAAGCATGTTGTTGGGATCCAAGAACACTAAGAGGATGGGGGGGTGAATCAGTGTTCTACCGGAATGGAGAAATTTAACCTTATTAATACAACAACTCAACAACTGGTAAACATAAAAGCATATAACAATAAGTAACAATGCAACCACAAAGATGAACACCATAACACCTCAGATTTATACGTGGAAAACCTCAAAGAGAAAAAACCACGGTGGGATTGGAGACCCATAATATCTATCCACTAATCAGATAAATAAATATTACAATAAGGCCCTACACATGTAGGAAGGCCAACAACCTAGAGCACACTGCTCATCACAAAAGGAGTCTCACTTACTACATAAAACATCAGACAACAATCCAGAATGAAGATTGAACTGCAAGTATAGCATCTCCCATGCCTAAGTATAATTCCGGCTAAGCTCAATACCAGAGGCCTTAAACCTCTTCCACAAACCCAATTCGATCACCTATGATCGACCAAAACCTTTGCATATGATTACAACATTGTTCGCATACAAATAATCCCATAACCCATACCATACATGATTTACAAAGAGATCTTACATCACATTTATACCAACCTGAGACCTAAACAATTAGGTCAGCCACCTAAAAGATAATACAATAAATTCATAACTTAAACCCAAAATCTAATGATCAACCAAGTCGGCCTAAGACCGAAACAACATAATCCAATCAATGAATCCAACTGGTAATGCATCGAGAGCATCAACCCACACATTACATAAACCAGTCCATAACCTAGCATAATAACCACTAGACCTATAATAGGTCGCCATAAGAAAAATGAAACACCACAAACAACTGGAACATGAACATGATAACTATCAGCATCTGGATAACCTTCTAGAAGCTGCATGAACACCACTTATCAAATTCATCAAAATATCTTCAACAAAGTTGCTGGTAAAACCCTTACCAGTAACCAAAAGGCTTACTAGAACAAATGATAGCATCTGAGTCATCAAATCTCAAACCAACTGAATGTGATATGCATCAGAACACATGAATAACCAATCCAAACCAATTCCATAGACCAAAGCATACCAAAGCATACCAGATCAATATCATAATCCAACCATTCTACCGGAACCAACCGGAAATCGGTAAACAACCAAAATAGCTGGTGTTGCCATCAATGACAAAACATCAATGCAACACATAATAAATTCCTCCAAATTGCCAACAATCTCCCCGTTTGGCATTGATGGCAACACTAGATGTGAAAAACATCCAAGTGCCAAGAAATTCCAAACAAGTCTCCCCCAATGGAAGACAACCAACAATCTCCCCAAGATGATATGACAATGAGATTCTAAACCAAATATCTTTGTACCAATTAACCATCCATAGACCTGAACCAAACTCTCCCAATGGGATACAACCAATCTGAAATTTTGTTCCTCCTCCTTGTGCCAATAATCTCCCCCTTAGACTGATATCTTTGTTAAGCTCTATTTTTCACATAAATATCTCTCCCCCTTTGACATCAATGCCAAAAATCTGACATAAACATCAAAGAAAAATCATAAATCCTTTGAACCATACAACTGACTACTCCCTCTGAGTAGTAGCACCAACACATCAATCTGGAATGAATGATAGCTTTGATAATGTATACCAGACTAATGCCAATCAACATCACTTAGGTCTCTATTGGAGGGGCGGAAAACCCCAACCTATCTCTGAAGTACTCAAATGATTCCTCAAACCAATCTGACTTCATTTGCTTCCACCTAATCCTTCAAAAAATTATACTTGATAGAAATACCAGAAATAGCAATAGAGTATTACAATGAATAACTACTGGTTCATTACAATCCAACTTTATATCCTTCAACATTTGCTTCATCCTTAGAACTTGTGTATAGTTAGTAGCATAAACAACATACTTAGCTTCAACAGTAGATAAATAAGTACATGACTGCTTCTTGCTAATCCATGAAATAAGTTTCTTTCCAAGAAAGAAAGCTTCATCAAATGAACCTATTCAGTTACCTATATCTCTAGCCCAATCCACATCTGAACATGATCATAGTGTAAAGTCATCATAAAACAAAAACCATACTAGAAAATCCTTGAAAATATCTAAAAATACTAGCTACCAGAGCAAGGATTCAACATAATCAAATCCTTCCTTCTGAGAATATCCATTGCAAACCAATCAAGCTTAGTTCCAATAACATCCAAGTCCATGTGTTGTCCTTTTCTAACTGATCCAATTCCTCTTCCATAGCTTTCATCCAACATTCATCCTTACAAGATTTAATAACTGATGTCAGTACAGCTGCCAACCTTCTTCTTGTCCAATTATCTGATCTTCTAAATGATTCAACCTTACATACCTAAGAGTCTTCTGACTTTCTATTTCTCTCCTCTGATCTTCAGTTACTATTGAATTTTCTGATACTGTTAGGGTAACTGGTTCAACATTCTGTTCTGGTATATGTGCTATCGGTTCAGTTATGACCATTTCCACTTTTGGTTCTCACTCTGATTTGACCTTTGTACTGCTCATCCATCTTGACTTTTGCGCTCTCTACAATTCTCTACATTCTCTTGTTATAACATTTATATGCTTTGATTTTATTAGAGTAACCAAAAAATATCCCTTCATCTCATCTAGGATCAAACTTCCAATTCACTACCAAAGATTCTGCAATAGATAATTGTAGATGTATGACCAAATCATAACTCATAAAGTGACTTACTGGTAAACCAAACTAGATCCAAGATCCAACAAATATTTGTCAGTTAACCTTCAAACTGACTTCCAAATATTTGAAACAGGCTTTCAGACCACTACCAGGGGCAATGCAAGACCTATCATCAATTTTCCTCCCCCTAAGGCGAATTCCTTAGTTACCGGATGAGTTTCCTGCCAGTGCAGGAACATTCTGCTCTGTCGATTGAGTAACCGAGGTATATCCTTTAGCCAAATGAACATCTGGGGTAATTGATTATGTCGGTTGAGCCTCAGACTTCATAACCCACTTCTTCTCATGCTCCTTTTGAATGTCATCAACCTTCTACTTTCCCTTCTCGTTAGATTTATCACATCCTATCGGTAGGTTCTTGCTTCTACAAAATTTAGCAATATGTCCTACTTTGTTGCATGCATAACAGGTGACAGTGTTCTTCTGAATTGCCTTATTGTAACTTTGACCATTCCTTGACCTGCATTGATTAGCCATATGTCCAACCTTTCCACATACATGACATTTCACATTCATTCTACAATCTTTTGTCCTATGACCATACTTCTTACAATTTGAACACTGATCGGGAAATGCATTATTATTTTGATTTTCTCTATTTCTACAATGTCTTGCCATATGACCAAATTTATTGCAAACAAAGCATCTACCATTAAATTTATGTGCATTGGGTTGCCTTACCAGTGACCTTTGATTCCAGTTGACCTTTTGATTGGATATGTTATCCTGATTTGTAGTACTAGAGATTTCTCCATGATCAAATCCAAGACCTCTAGTGTCTCCAGTGTCCCTTTAATCCTTCATTAATTCATCAAGCTTAGCAGAACTAACCTTGAACTTGTCTTTGTATTCATTTGCAGGATCCAGATCTACTCTTAGGACTGTTACCATTCTTTCCAATTCTTTCTCATTGTTCTGTGATTGCACCAATTCAATTCTCAACACATCATTCTCATGTGCCAACCTAATGCATTCCTTAGATCTGTCTTTCAGAGATATAGCAAGATTTTCTTCATTCTTCTTCTGGTCTCCAATCTCCTTGGACATCCTCATAGTTAGGGCTTTCCTTTCATTCTTCAAGACAATATTCTCTTGACTCAACTTTTGACATTGTTCCTTAAGGGCATCCTTCTCTTCATCATCCTAATATTGTAAAATTTCCTTCCTTTTAGCTTGGGCAGATGACAACCTATCCTACAGAGTAAAAATGAATTCCTTCATAGATCTCAACTCATCTTGCAACTTCATGTTCCTCAATATTTCAACATCATAGTCTTCAAGTGCTACTTGAAGTTCCTTCCTTAAACTTATCTCCATATATTTTAGATACATGATCTTCCTCAAGCTGTTAGACTTACTTCGAGGCACTAGGCTCTGATACCAATTGTTGGGATCCAAGAAAACTGAGAGGGGGGGGGGGGGGTGAATCAGTGTTCTACCGGAATGGAGAAATTTAACCTTATTAATACAATAACTCAACAACCAGTACACATAAAAGCATATAACAATAAGCAACAATGGAACCACAAAGATGAACACCATAACACCACAAATTTATACGTGGAAAAATTCAAAGAGGAAAAACCACGGTGGGATTGGAGACCCACAATATCTATCCACTGATTAGATGAATTAATATTACAATAAGGGGCCTGCACACACAAGAAGACCAACAACCTAGAGCACATTTCTCATCACAAAAGGAGTCTCACTGACTACATAAAACATTGGACAATAATCCAGAATGAAGATTGAACTACAAGTATAACATCTCCCATGCTTGAGTATAGTTCTGGTTAAGCTCAATACCAGAGGACTTAAAACTCTTCCACAAACCCAATTCGATCACCTATGATCGACCAAAACCTTTGCATATGATTAAAACATTGTTCACATATAGATAATCCCATAACCCATACCATACATGATCTACAAAGAGATCTTACATCACATTTATACCAACTCGAGACCTAAACAATTAGGTCAACCACCTAAAAGATAATACAATAAATTCATAACTTAAACCCACAATCTAATGATCAACCAAGTCGACCTAAGACCGAAACAACATAATCCAATCAATGAATCCAGCTAGTAACGCATCGGGAGCATCAACCCACACGTTACATAAACCGGTCCATAACCTAGCAGATTAACCACTAGACCTATAATAGGTCGCCATAAGCCAAATGAAACACCACAAAAAACTGGAACACGAACATGATAACCACCATCATTCGGATAACCTTCTAGAAGCTGCACCAACACCACTTATCAGATTCATCAAAATATCTTCAACAAAGTGCTGCCGATAAAACCCTTACCGGTAACCAAAAGGCTTACTAGAATAAATGATAGTATCCGAGTCATTAAATCCCGAACTAACTGAATCTGATACACATCAAAACACATGAATAACTAATCCAAACCAATTCAATAGACCAAAGCATACTGGAGCATACCAGATCAATATCATAATCCAACCATTCTACCAGAATCAACCGGAAACCGATAAACAACCAAAACAATCGGTGTTGCCATCAATGACAAAACATCAATGCAACACATAATCAATTCCTCCAATTTGCCAACACATGACAACTCTGCCAACACATGACAACTCTAACCGAAGTGTCTCTATCATGAACATAAGTAATATTATGAGAATCCATACATACCATGAACTCTAGATTGATATGTTGTCAACTGATAAAGTTCCATATTGACTTCTGTATCAATGACCAATTTGTCAAAACATCTCCAATATACTACCATCTAGTATACCAGTATCCATAACACGTTATCCATCTGTCCAAACTAAGTGACAACACATATTGTCAAATATTAGTGTTGATATCAATGACAACATACATTGTCAATTATTCTCTCAACAAGTCTCCAACAAAAAGAAATCCTTTAAGGTGGCATAAATAAAAGATAGCTCAATTGCCCAATTTCATATAAAAAATTACAATTTTATGGTATATGAGAATAGAATGAAAGATACTAATATATAGATGTTTTGAACACTTTCGGATGCTGAGAGGTGGGGGGGTGAACTAACATATATTAAAACATAACCAATTTAGTCATTCATTTACCATTCATTCCAATTACGACATGTGCAAAAGAAAAAAACTGAAAAATAAAAGAGCAATCACAAATGAACACCAAGATTTTATGTGGAAAACCCAATGAGGGAAAACCCATGATGAGAACTATCTCACTATATGAAAAAATGTTACAAAGTTTTAGGCTCAAGGTCAGGGAAGCTCATTGCTCCCGATTTTGACTTACAATATTAAAGCACACAACCCATAGTTGTAAGTTTTATATGACTGATGACTGTTCTCATCTCGATCAATGAATGAATTCTACAAATCCCGAGCAATGACAATAAGGGCAAGATACAATGGACTTGGAAATATTGAAGATCACTTTTCTACAGAAAGATATAGTAGATATGAATACAATGAATCAATATTATTGAACCGAGGAGAAACACAACCTCTGAAATGGTGATTATAGTTCACCATTGTTACACATTTGAAACTGACTTCATCACTGCTCAACTACACTTGCAAATATTTGCAATTACAAGACACACCATACACAAATTCACATCTTGCTCATACAACATGTATAATTGTCCAAATAGATTTCATCTTTATATACTATTCACAACCAAATAAACATCAATTAGGTCATCCTAATTAGATATAATGTATATGATATAAATAGTTGGCCCAAAAACAATCTCCAAAATAATGCAAAAGAAAAGTGAAACATGTGAAGTATCACACCATGTCAACACACCTTTCTATCCATCCCAGATCAATTCTTATAACTTCACACATTACCACACAAACCAAAACTATACAAGTCGGCTCCAAAGGATAGAACCATTAAAGTACACCAACCAAACTTACTAAAAACATGATATAGACCACCAAAACTCTTGCATATGCACAACATAGAGTCACCTAAAACTAACATAGATAAATCATTGATCCAAACCACCAAAACTATTGAAAGCAAATGAATGTAATACAATCCTACAAATGGTCACACTATCACTTTACAAGCCAATACTCAAACCATCACAACTCCAATTGTAGATCGAATGAGAACATATGAACTAGTATATATCAACAATTTTCATCCATCGACATTATTCTACAACTGCAAGCAATGTTTAAGCAATGTGCCACATTGCAAACCAAAAAACTATGCCTAGTCTAATAGAAAATTCACTTGAACAATCACACTTAGCCAACTTCAAGTGCAAACCACAAAATACACATCCAAAGTTCCAAAAAATTCATAAGACAACTGTATATACCATTTAAAGAAACCACAATCAATCTCCACACATCTGCAGGAACTCATAATCAATCTTATAATACTGCATTAATCTAAAACATAACTGATCAATCTCCTAGACCAAGTTATCATCAATGACAACAAGTTTTACATTAATGACAATAAAAAATCATATTTGCAACAATCTCCCCATTTATCATCAATGACAACAAGTTTTACATTAATGAAAATAAAAAATCATATTTGCAACAATCTCCCCATTTGTCATTGATGGCAATATGTTCACCAACTCCAAACTATTATCATATCACTCCACTAAAACACTTATCTTTCCAAAATGAATTCTCTCTCCCTTTGACATCAAGAAAAAAAGGTGTCTCCACAACACAACACAAACTCAATGATTGTGTACAACCCCCTCTTAAGGTATGAAAAAAAGTAAAAACCAAAACTATATTTCACCAACCTTCTACTTATCTGTATATGTATGTTCAAGAACAAAATTATCTTATTGGAAAAAAAAATGAGTCTGCATAGTTGGGGGCATGATTCCTTTATGAAAAAACTTGAGTTGAGACCAAGTGGTCTTCCAATAACTCTTTGTAGAGGTCAAAATATTGTGCTGACTTTCCATCTTCAAAAGAAGATCCTCTGCCTCAATGAAGCTACCTGGAACCTTTACTGCCGGATCCAAATTCTGAGAGTCATAAAGAAGTCTCACCATGCTGGTGAGCTACAAATCTACAAAATATCCCATGTGACCAAACTGTGTCTTAATCTTGTCCTTCTAATGAGTCAGCAGATTTAGTTGCATGTATAAATTTTCTAACTACAATCTACTATTACCATCTACATCCTTCTTTAACTCTATAGAACTAGATAATTGTACAATCTGTGCTTCCAAAATGTCTATTTGACCCTTAATCTCTTTGGTGGATATAATCCACTGGTGATAAAGCCTTTATGCTACCACTACATCGTTTACTCTTTTCAAAAACTCTTATTCCTTCCTGCAACTGGCTATGTGTAACTACACATTTATTCTCCAACTCTCCTAATCTCTTAACTTCTGCTCTCTTTTTAGCATCTTTTGAAATTATTGCTTCCAAGTTAGAAGCATGATATTTTAATCCATTAAGAAACACCTGTAGTTGTGCCACATTACTTAGAGTCTCATCCATCACAACTTCTGGAAGTTTCTTTACTGTATCATTGATCAATTCCGTGCTCTACATTTGTGACTTAATAAACTTCTTGCATGTACAATGGTGAAGTATATCATACAAGTGTAACATGTGCAAGGGGGAAAACCAGTTAAGCTACATTTGACCTTATGTTATAGGTATCTAAAGTACCTCAGTGGTAATTACCAATTCAAATTGTAATTTCAACTTCAACAACTCTAATGTAGAGTCTCCAAAAGGATTATAAGATTCTCCACCAGACATAGTAATTCTTTGTGTTGGCATTCTGGTGCATTTTTGTATGACCGGTGAATGATATGGTTGTCATTGTTGGCAACATCATCTCCCAAATTTTCACAGTCTATCGGCAATAAATTGATCGGTATATCGAGGTTAACCGGTTAAGAAGTGTGTAGACAGGGTAAGCAGGAAGTAGACCGACACACCGAAGATCAATCAACAAGCAGTGCATAGAACAAAACATAGGAGATCAACCGACAAGCAGTGAGTAGACCAGCACAAAAGAGGTCAACCAACTAAGCAGTGAATAGATCGGTATACAGAAGGTAATCAGCTAGGTAGATTTTGATTGGTACACCGGTAGAGTTTGTAACCAACAGACTGGTAACATTCATTTAACATCCAGATAAACCGTCAGTCTTCTCTAGTCAACCGACGAACTTATCGACATGAATGACTGTTTTGATAGAGATTTTAGTAATGATTTCTGGAGAGTAATTTATGGTGTGGTAACATAATTTTGAATAGGATGTTTTGGAGGGAAGGTTGGCGACAGATTGAAAGGGTAATAAATTCATATAATTCAGACTTGATGAGGGTGTTGTTAATGTGGAAAGTTATGTGAGAAAGTGTGATCACAGGGGGAGCAAAGCATAGTGTAGAGCCAAAGGTCAGAGGACCGACAGAGTGTAGAGCCAAAGGATAGAGAACTGGCAGATTGCAGAGTTGAATGTATACGAAGGAAATTGATGTTGTACAAAGAAGATACAATCGGTGCAGATAGAGTTTTTTTTTTTAGTGTGATCTGATCAAGCTATTGGTAGCTACTCTAGCAGATCATCCTTCGGTTGCTTTCTAACCATTGCAACTAAAATCCCTTATTAGGGTAGACTTTAATAGGTCCCATTGTAAAAATCCCTTAACAGGGTGTCATCTTAATTGATGATCCTAAGACCTTTAACAAGGTAAAGGCTCTGACAGGCCTTAGACAAAATCCCTTAACCAAGTGACACCTAACAAGTGTCTTTGTAATCTCCTAATAGGGATGGCTCCTTACCAGGCGTACTCCAGAAGAGTACAAATTTTGTGAGTTCCTACTCACACTTTTGTTTTCTCCCATTTGGGTTTCCACAAGATAAATCTTAGTGTCAGTGTGTATCTTTTCATGCATGCATATTCTTCTGCAGTAAATGTTTATATTGATGAATGATAAGTTAGTACAAACTTGAGTTAAAAGTTTTAATTGGTTAAAACCGGTAAAGTGTTGATTCACCCCTCCCCTCTCAACATCAGTTGGGACTAACAATTGGTATCAAAGCTTCGTTCCTCTGAAGTGAATCTTGACAACTTGAGGATAAAGATCATGGAAGAGTACTAGTATCAGAAGCCGAATGATGACGCAAATGAAATTATTGCTCAGCTGAAAGAGAGACTAAGTAAATCTCTTGCAAAAAGGAAGGAATTAGCTCAACAACTAAATGAGAGTCAGGACATCATAGATTAACTCTCTGAGCATAGTGGATCTGAAGAAGTTGAAGAAGCAGTCTCAGAACTTAAGGAAAAGAACAAGAAGCTGACTGAAGAAATCAAACATCTCAAAATAGAACATGAAGGTTAGGCCCTGAGAATGACTGAGATACTGGAAGCCACCAAAAGTGTTGATGAGAGAAAAAGGGAGGCATAAGAAGATTTGTCAAAGGCTAAAAGGGCTAGGAGACTTGCTGAAGATTCTCTGAGAGAAAATGATGCAATCATGATTGAGAAAGATGAAGAAATTCAAATTCTCACTTAGGAGAATGAATATATACATAAGCATATGCATGACAACACAGAAGAAAATGAGAAGACGATGAAAGAGATTGAACAACTCAAGAGTGAGTTGAAAACTGAAAATGAGAGAAATGAGAAGCTGAGGAAATTCAATGAAATCTCTAAGAAGGTAGATAAGAAGTTGAAGGCTCAGAGAAAAACAAAGTAAACAAACAGTCTTGGTTACCTCGGTACAAGTCCTATGGAAATTGGAGAATCATCTAAATCCAAAATGATGAAGGAAGATAAAAGAAACCATTCAGAAGTGAAAGGTATGAAGTTTTCCAAATCCTCTTGTAATCATTGTGGTAAATTGGGTCATAAGACTAACGATTGTAGAAATAAACCGGTTAGTCAAAAGAAGATTTTCACCTTTGATGGTTACTACCATAATTGTCATAAGTTTGGCCACACAGACACTGCTTATGAGTGTAGATCTCAATCTAGCAGTACGTCAAATAGAAAAAGATTTAATGGACATTGCTTCACATGCAATAATTTTGGACACAAATATGAAGAATGCAGGTTCAAGTCAAATGTATCAAGATCACTGTTCAAACTGGTCAGTTCTAATAAAAGGAGTAATTAGTTCAATGCCACCTGTTCCAAGTGTGGTAATTTTGCTCATGTTGCAAAAAATTGCAGAATGAGAATAGGCTAGAGAATTAATTCAAGACCATAGAGGAAAAAGGATATGGCATGTTTCAATTTCCATAAGATCGGTCACTTAGCCAGAGAGTGCAGGAATCGATCCTATAACCAGTCTGAAGACAAGAACCGGTTTAACAAGAAGAAAGAGAAAAATGACCTGAAAGAAAAGAAGACAATTGAAGAAGTGAGAAATGATGTGAAAAAAACATGGATCAAGAAGGAAGAAAGAAAAGAAGGAGAAGATCATTCTAAAATGAGTCATCATCCATTAGTGATGACAATTCCTCTTCTAACTAGGCATACCAATGCCCAGGGGGAGCACATATGGTAAGATTATTTTTGTATCCCCTTTACCAATATAAATTTATGTCTATTTGCATAGTTGAGATGCATACAAGTTAGACAAAAGTTCTTCTTTAAGAAAAGCCTTGTGAGTTAATTGTTTGTGTATTGGTATCGGTAACAAACAACCGATAAAGGAAAATCAGTGTACTTTAAGTTGTAAGTTTCAAAACTAACTATTGTATTATAACACCGATAAATCTCAATGGATAAATAAGGAAATGTCAACACATTTTCATTTATCCTATTTTCTTGTGAAATCTCTCGAGCTCCTATGCGATCAAAGGCGATTGGAATCTTGCTAAGTAATATTTGTGTGGAAAGTTCAAGTAGAGCGATAGTGGTGTTTGGTATTTCTAAGGAGAAGGTATTCAACTTCGTCTGAGAAAAGATTGTTTGAAGGTCATCATGGCAATGACGATATTGACTCATGTGTTGGTTGAAGCTATCAAAGAACCCCAACCCGAGTTCAAGTTGCATCTGATGAAATCCGGTGAGATCGACATGACTAGTGCCTTATCATCTATGCCCTCTGGTGTATTGTTGGTAGAAGACATTTGCTCCTTCATTCATTGCAAGCTCAAATAACTTGGAGACAAGTTCATTCAAAATGAGTTTAAAGGGTTCTATGTTAATGATCAATTGAAGGCATAATTTCTATCTCTGAAGACCAAGGGTTTGGCTAATGTTGTTGATTTTCCTGATCAGTTTCTTGATGACTGGGTTAGGTATGTACTGAGCAAAGTTCATGATCAATTTTTGTGGCTAGAAGCTCAAGCACCAATCAAGATTACAAAGGAGGTGATTCAAAGAGTGACAGGGTTTAGTGCAACCAGTGAAGCATTAACCCTTAGAACAATTTCATCATCTGAAGTCATCTGGTTAATCAAATCCCGATGTGATAGTAGAGAAATGACAATCACCCATATTAAGGATGCTAAATTAAGAATTGCCTCTGTAGTGCTGGGTTACAAGGTTTATCAATAAAGTCAAATGAATAGTGTGTCGAGCGGTGCCATACATGCTGGCTATCAAATTATCAAGGAGGATGCAACCTATGATATTTGTGAGATGATTAAAAGTCAATTTATGGTGAAAATGGAAAGAATAAAGAAAGACAAGAAACAATCCTTCAAGTATGGCTCACTTCTAGTATGCATATTTTTCTATGTGCAAAAGTTTTTCCTCGGTAAGGGTAAGGTAGTATGGTCTGAAGAGAAACCTATCATGGTTCAGATAGGTGAAATGATTAGGGATCTAGGAGATAAGTTTTGTGAAACAATGTGGGGATACTTTAAGGAATTTCAAATCAAGATGCACAAGAGGGAAAGAATTCCAATCAGAATAGTACAAAAATACAAAGACAACATTTGTTTTCTTGTAGACACAGATTGTTGCATCATTCAAGCAGTTCAACCCAAAACCTTTTGGGTTCCACCTATGGGCTATGAGGTTGCAATAGATATTGTTAAAATTCATGTCAATATGCTACTATCCAAACCGGTAGACTCGAAGGCAAAGAGATTTGGAACTTGTGAGGAGGCAAGATCCAAAATAAAACAGGAACTTCAGGTGCCAATCATGAAAAGAAAAGTGAGAAGAATGATTGATACTCTTGACAAGAAATATGGAGGTGAAGCATCTGGTGCCACTACCTCCACCGGTGCTAGTGTACAATCTGGGGTCAACCCTAATAGAGATGAAGGAATGATAGGTGAAAAGAAGAAAGTGACAAAGACAAAACCCAAGGGGAATACAACAACCAAGCCTACAACATATACAAAAGAAAAGGATTTAGGTACTCCTGTATCTTCCCCAAGTAAAGATAGACCAGTAGGAGTGACATATTCTAGAAAGAAGAAGAGTGAAGGAAATATTGATACAAAGCTCAAAAGGATGAGAAAGGGGGTGATATCACTGACACCCAATTAGATGTAGAAATTAAAGAGGTTAGAAGGAGTGGAAGAAACAAAGCTTCAACAGTTGATGAATTGGTCCATGGGATCAAAGAATTTGGAGGTTTGTCTGGTGTTGGGAGAACATATTCCCTTAGTAATGAAGAAGATAAAAGGAAAATTGAAGAAGCCTTGATCTAGAACTTGCATAAGTTTTGTAGGACACCCAATGAATTATATGGAATAATCCCATCAGATTTGCATGATCAAATTGAAGGGAGTTGGAAAACAACTTTGGCTGTTGAGAAAGAATATCGAATAAAAGCACTCATGGAAGTGAAACATGATTTAGACCTTGATAAAGCTTCACTAGTGGCTGAAGCATGTATTCAATATTTCAAGATAAGAAATAGAATTGGGAGAGTGGCCGTAGGTGAAGTTGAAGCAGTGCACGAAGAAGGCGTTTCCTTGTGGAAGAAGATCATGAATCAACAAAAGGAAGCTGAAGAAGAAATAGAAAAGGAAACAAAATGGGACCAAGGTGCAGTTGTCCTTGAAAAAGAAAAAAAGGGAAGGAAAAAGAATCTTTTGGAGGTTTTGATGTCTTCTCAGTTAATGAGATTATAGGAAATGTTGTGTTAGACATTCCCAATCTGACAAACGATGTTGAGCAACCAGTTCACACTTCACCGGTAAGGGAAGATGATCAAACTAAGCTTCCCACTCAAGATGAAGTGGTAGTTGAAGACATTCCTTATGAGGATACACCTCACAGGACTTCATTAGCACAAAGTCCTATTCTGTTAGAAGAAGGAAAAGAGGAAGAGAAGAAAATAGAGGAAGGAAAAGAGGAAGAGAAGAAAATAGAGGAAGGAAAAGAGGAAGAGAAGAAAGCAGAGGATAAGAGAGAAATGATGGATACTCCTCCGGTAAAGAGGAAGTTATATTTAGAAAATGAAAGTGAGAAGAAGAAGGTAAGAATCATCACAACAACTAGTTCAGAAGTTGAGACTGTAGAAAAGGAAGATGAAACAAAGGATGAAGAAGAGGGAGAATCGGTCATTTATATAAAGAAAATGACTCCCAAGCAGCTGATGAAGGTTTCAGAAAAACTGAAAATGAAAGCTAAAAAGGCTAAGTTAAGAGCAAGGAAAAAGAAGGCAAGAATTCTCAATTATGCCTAAACAATTCTTTTTGACCTAATTCCTGACATTGTTGTTGATAATATTGCCCCCATCATTGATTAGTTGAGTATTCTTGTTACAACAATCGGTTCAGAGGCAACCGATCTAGAGAAGGTTGCAGTAAGGCAATATGAATCAAAGAGAGGAGAAAATTTAATAGAACAAATAACAATTGGAAAAGTTACCCTCTCCACCCTTACAGAAGAAGTTAGAAATATCCTTCAGGAAGTCGGTCAATTACTGGTCGAATCTTCAGCATTTATCGACTTCATTAGAGATCTAGAAGACAAGAGAAATAAAACTCAAAAAGAAATTCAAGATCTAAAAAGTTCTTTTGATCATCTCATTAGTTCAACATTAATTTTCACTAGCAAGGTCAAACAACTCAATCAGGAAATCAAAAGGTTGAAAGATGAAGAGTACAAACGAGGTCTTAGTTTGTTAGAGCTATAGTGCTATCTGGCACCAATTATTGAATTCATGGAAATGAACATTAAAGAAGCAGATCGCCTCATAAGTGAACCTGACTGCAAGAGAGTTGATGATATGGAAGTTTTTATTGCAGTTATGCATGGGCACTTCACAACCATGAAACAAGTAAAATCTTCATGGGAATCCTCATTAAAAGTTGCACAAGAAAATTTCAAGGACCTTTTTGCTTTACTTAAAAAAAAAGTAAAAAAAATTCATTTAATAGTCTTTTCCATTAATGGCAAAAGGGGGAATTTTGGAGTCTTGTACAGTGTGAGTTACAGGGGTCAGAAACAGGGGCCAGAACCGGCACAATTTTGTAGTGTTTGCCACCAATGCCAAAGGGGGAGTTTGTAGGCATTCTTGTGCATTTTTGTATGAACGATGAATGATATGGTTGTCATTTTGGCAACATCATCTCCCAATTTTTCACAGTCTATCGACAGTAAGTTGATCGGTATACAAAGGTTAACCGGTTAAGAAGTGTGTAGACAAGGTAAGCAGGAAGTAGATCCACACACATGAGATCAACCGACAAGCAGTGAGTAGAACAACACATAGAAGATCAACCGACAACCAGTGAGTGGACCGACACAAAAGAGGTCAACTAGCTAAGCAATAAATAGATCGGTATACAAAAGGTAATCGGCTAGGTAGATTTTGATCGGTACACTGGTAGAGTCTGTAACTGCCAGACTGGTAACGTTCAATTAACATCTAGATAAATCGACAATCTTCTCCAGTCAACTGATGGACTTATCGGCATGAACAACTGTTTTGATAGAGATTTTAGGAATGATTTCTAGAGAGTAATTTATGGCGGGGTAGCATAATTTTTAATAGGATGTTTTGGAGGGAAGGTTGGCGGCATATTGAAAGGGTAATAAATTCACATAATTTAGACTTGATGAGGGTGTTGTTAATGTGGAAAGTTATGTGAGAAAGTGTGAACACAGGGGGAGTAGAGCATAGTGCAGAGCCGAAGGTTAGAGGACCAACAAAGTGCAGAGCCGAAGGATAGAGAACTGACAGAGTGCAGAGATGAATGTATAAGAAGGAAATCGATGTTGTACAACGAAGATACAACCAGTGCAGATAGAGTTTATTTTTTCAGTGTGATATGATCAAGCTATTGGTAGCTACTCCAACAGATCATCCTTTGATTGCTTTCTAGTCATTGCAACTAAAATCCCTTATTAGGGTGGACTTTAATAGGTCCCATTGTAAAATCCCTTAATAGGGTGTCATCTTAATTGATTATCTTAAGACCTTTAACAAGGCCACCTTTAACAGGGTAAAGTCTATGACAGGCCTTAGACAAAATCCCTTAACCGGGTGGCACCTATCAAGTGTCTTTGTAATCTCCTAATAGGGATGGCTCCTTACCGAGCATACTCCAGAAGATTACAAATTTTGTGAGTTCCTACTCACACCATGGTTTTCTCCCATTTGGGTTTCCACAAGATAAATCTTAGTGTCATTGTGTATCTTTTCATGCAAGCATATTCTTCTGCAGTAAATGTTTATATTGATGAATGATAAGTTAGTACAAACTTGAGTTAAAAGTTTTAATTGGTTAAAACCGGTAAAGTGCTGATTCACCCCTCCCCTCTTAGCACCGGTTGGGACTAACACTTTGTTCCTCCATCTTATTCTCCTCTTCTTGTTTCTTCTCAAGACTCTTCTCATTTTCTTGTGCTTTCTCTAGAATCTTTTTTTCAATAGTTTCAATATTCTTATCAATCTCCATGTGATCACTCAAATTGGTTCTTGGATCTCCATCACAACCTAACTGTTCATTAGTTTTCTTCTCCAAATCAACTACATTGATTTCAACACAAAGTGTACTCCCTTTTGGACTATTTTTTGTGTTTCTTCTTTATCTCTTCTTTACCCTCAACTGTTGCATCCAATACTTTGCAATGAGACCAAATTTGTTGCAAGCATAGCAAACAACATTTTCTTGCAAAGGTTTGAAATTCATTTGATTTCTTCTAGTTTTGCATTGATTAGCAACATGTCCAAACATACCACAAGCATAACATCTGAAATTTCTTCTATTTTGAAAATTATTCATCACAGTTCCACATACATTTGCCTTAGGACCATGTTTATTACAAACAAAGTAGCTAATATTGAATTTTTGAGCATTAGGCCGTCTTACTAGAGGCCTTCTTGAACTATTCTTCTGTTGAGCTGATTTGGAACTTTCACCTATCTCAAAACCAAGACCTTCTGTGTCATTAGGATTCTTCTGACTAGAAACTATTTCATCAAGTTTGGGTAAACTGATTATGAACTTCTCCTTATACTCATTTGCAGCATCAAGATCAAATTTAAGATGTAGGACATGCTTTCCAAGATCTTCCTCATGTTTTAGATAGCATTTTGAAGGTCACTTATCAGCTGTCCATTCTCATTCTCAAGTCTGAAATATTTTTCAGATTTGTCTTTCAGGGACTGAGTAAGATTTTCCTCATTCTTCTTCCTTTCTTCAATCTCCTTGGTCAATTTCATTACTATAGCTTCCATTTCATTTTTCTAAACTGCATTAGCTCTAGCAAGTTTCTCACATTATTCAATCTTCTTCGTTATAACTTTTTCATTAATGCTTTGACTCTCTTTCTCTTGAAGTTGATAAACAAGCTCCTTTCTTTTGTCTCTTGACTTGTTCAACCGATCTTTCAGTGATTCAATAAAGTTTTTCGCATCTTTCAGAGTTGACTTCAATTGCTTGACCTTAGCTTTGGACTGATCTAGATCATCAAGTACAATAAGTAGTTGTTCTCTAAGACTACCTAAATCTATTGATTCACTTATGAGATCCACCTCAAGCTATTGGACTTCTTCCGAGGAACTTGGCTCTGATACCAATTGTTGGAATCAAGGATCCAAGGAACACTGAGAGGGGGGGGGGGTGAATTAGTGTTCTATAATTTCAACTTAGTTATCCAGATCTATAAACCACTTAATGCAGATTAAGAAAAATAAAACGCAGAAACACAAATCAAGGAACAACAACACAATAACACCAAGATTTTTATGTGGAAACTTGGTTAAGGGAAAAAATAGGGTGGGATTCTAACCCACAATATTAATATACTCTGTCAAAAGCATATAAATATTACATAAGGGGAATGCATATGCATTTAGGCACACTGCCTATAGCTCACTGTTCAGATTACAAGAAATTGCTACAACCTGGAAGGCTCATTTCCTTACAAATGTTTGTAAGAGATTACTATGAGGTTATGAACTATGACGTAGCATCAAGAAATGCATGGATATAGTTCCAGTTAAGCACAAAACATATTCTTACTCAATTTAGTAACACTGCCCTATTTTGATATTTTGCTTCAATTCAGAGCACAATTCTAACACCTGCACACGTGGAACTACGCACAATCCCTCATACACCCTTCTCACACTACCACCATACACAAAAATACTCGATACAATCAATCTTATATATCCGCATCACAAATTAAGAACCATTTCATGTCGGCTTTAATAATACACCACAAAAGATAAAATGTGTAAATGATTTGGCTCAAATCCATCTTTAAAGCATATGAAGACCAAAACAAAATGTCCACACACTTCTCATATGATAGCTCATCAACCTCGAATATGAAAACAATCTCCAAAATCAATCCGCAAGATCTGCAAACTAAATCATCACATGTTAGGACTGTTACACACTGTTCATACCAAAAGAATATTTACTGGATCTTCTAACTTGCACGAAACTTATCACCATAGGCCACAATCCAGGAATTAGGCATATTACATGACCACAAGCCTTCTCTGAAATCCACATAGAAAAATACACAACCAAAATAATTTGCTGACCAAAACTATTCACTACCGGATATCCTACTTTGCTAATCGGACCTCACCGAACCCAAACAATCTTCACTCAATCTACCGGAATAATGAAAACATGAAGTTCATATACTAGAAATGATATAAGTTGCCATTAATGACAACATCTGAACATACCTGCAGAGTCTCTTGCTAACATTAATGGCCTAGGTCTTGTTGTAGGCTCAACCAATTCTTTGATGCCTATTTGTTTTGACTTGGCTATGTGGTGGTTGTTATTAGCTCTTGATGTATTTTTTGCAACATTCCTTGTAGGGGTTTTGGATTCCCACTAATTCAAGAAGATTTTGGGTCCTTTCCAAACCTATTGTATGGGGTTTGAAGTCCCCTCAAAATCTATTTTTACCCTTAATCAAAAACTTTGTTGTAGGAATTATAAGATCACCTACAATAGAATATGACATATAACTTATAGTGAGAATTTTATTAAAAAAATTTAACATTGAGGTTTACTTCAAGAGAAACTTATATGATGTATTCGTAGGTAGTAACTAGTTGTACTAATAAAAACTAATTATTATACAATATTAATTAGGTTAATATGTGTGTTTCAACTTAATATATAAATATTTTCTTGTATCTAAGTGATCATTTTATTAGAGAATAGCTATTTATTTCTTACATGATATTGCGAGTCTCATACATAGATAAGAATATGTAATCTAATTAAGCAATAATACATGTCACAAAATCTTTCTACTTGCTCTATTAGCCATTTCCAAAATTGGTTTAAGTTCTTGATATTTTGTCTCGAATTCATGACTTGAGTAGAATTTACTAGGATTTTCTTGTTACAACATCAAAAACTTCATATATTAGATAAGTTGAACCAAACATTAATGTTAACATTCAACTATGTTTTCTTGTTTAATTTTATTTCACATGCATAAGAATCATGTCTCCAAAACTATTCAATAAATAATAAATTATAATTAACATATAATCATCTATCTAATATTACATCCCATGATCACATATTTAATAATCTATTATTTATTAATTATATAAATGGTTAATGTTTAATATATATTTTAAATAAAAAAGAGAAAATTGCTCTTCCCAATGCTAGCAACATGTAGTTTGTTTCTCAATGCCTCATTGCTAAGTCATTATCCCTCTTTGGCCTACATTTTCTAGGCATGTAACCCTAAGGCTAGGCCTTCTCAATAGACAACTTAAATTAATTAGTGAAAAGGGTCCGTCATCAAGGGCACCTCCTTCTTCCTTTGTATCTATGGTTACTAATTGGCATATGAGGCCACCAAACCATTAAGACACTTGAAGCCAATCCCTTCACTCTTAAATTATAGTTGTAGGTGACTGAAATCTACCAATACAAGAAAAAAATATATTGATAATCATTTAGCTAGAGGTTCCTATATTAAAGGTAGGTTGTATTGGTTAAAGATGAGAAACCTAGATTCTAAAGAGTTCTTTCAATATATTCATTTTTGTCACACTTCTCAAGGTATTAAGCATCCTAAAGATGGCCATTAGTTGCCCAAAGAGCTTATTGATATCCTTCAAGCCACTATTAGGTATTGTGAGTAGCTGTCTAAAGCACAAGAGAATTCTCCTAAATAAGAGTTGTGAATGAGGAAAATGTCTAAGATCTTATTGAATTAAGATATGGATTTAATCCCACTTTCTCAATAGAGTACCTATAAACACACAAACATGCAAAGCCAAAACAAACTAAGCGAATATGCAATCACTAGGAAACTTAACTCTATTGTACTCCTATCACGAAGACTTCATGCTTAAGAATTTGAATGCTCTCAGAAAGCACTTGCACAAAGAGCCATGATGAATGGAGATTTGAAAGATGAATGCAAATGAAATGAAGATGTGAGACTCAATGAGATGATGAATGAAAATGATAACTATGTAAACTAAAATGCAAGAGAGAGATTCAAAAATGCAAGTATGCAAATGATAGATTGACTTGCTAGATGATTGGAAATGAGAGGGGGCTATGTATTTATAGTTGTCCTCAAGGAGAAATCATGCATCAGGATAAATGAAGATAGGTGCTAATGGGAAATGGAATGAAGAGAAGTGGATATTTTTTAATGGATTTAATAATGAAATATATATATATATATATATATATATATATATATATATATATATATATATATATATATATATATATATATATATATATATATATATATATATATATATATATATATATATTTATTTAGTGGAATTTTATATAATGGATTTTATATTGAATCCCTTCATTCTAACTCCTTAGGAAAATTATTAACAAAGAAAATATAAAATTCATGTACCTAAGTTTGGTGATCTTAGAGATATCTACCATTGAAAGTTTATCAGATTACATAATGTTTCATACAAGATCATAGCCAAAGCCTTTTGTGTTAAAGTTGCACCATCTTCTTGCTTAGATCATGCAACCTAATCAAACTAGCTTTATTAAGTCTAAATTTATCTTAAAATGATAAAATTTTATAGTTTGGAAAGAAATAGAATACGCTTGATGATCTCATCAAAAAACTATTTTCATCAAAACTGATTTTACTAAAGCTTATGACCACATTGAGTGGCCTTTTATCCTTACCATGCTCTAGGCTTTAGGATTTTGGCTTCATCTTATTCAGTATACTTGTAGACTCTTTTTAGATTCATTAGCTTGCTTCACTATCAATGGCCAATGATCCATTGCCTTTGACCTTTTCAAGCCTATCCCTTGATCTTAGATTATATGTGTTTGTTGCTGAAGGTTTTGGATACCTATTAGCTCATTTTATTTCTCAAGAGTTAGTTAATATTTTTCATTACCTAATTCCACAATTTAATTAGTTAATGGGTATTTTATTGATGACTCTTTTGAATAGTAAAAACATTTTTTGTTAATCTCTTTGGTACTGGGATGTTTTTTGCAAATCCTCAAGCTTTGATATTCAATGAAAAAACCTCAATATTATAAGCACTCATTTCTACCTAGGTTTTCTTTTCTTAACCCTTATGGGTGGAAATAGATTGCGCATGAAGAATATTCATGTTTTTTAGCATTCATTTTGCTTTTGAAACTTCTCTAGCTAGTATTTGACAATCTATTTTAGCTAAAATTAAGAGGAAGCTATCGTATTGGGTGAATAACCCTTATTTCTAGTAAGGAAGTCTATATTTTTTCTAGGTTTCTTGTATCCACTCATATTTATTATTATTCTTAGATTGTTGGGTCCCTTTTAAAGGTTCTTATCTAAAACTAGAAAAACCTCTGAGAGAGTTTCTTTGGGCCTCCCTAAAAATCATATAGGTTTCAATTGGGTGGCATGTGAATATTGTTGGACCTCTCATATGATTCTAAAGGTCTAGGCTTAATTTCCACTCAATGCCAAGGCTTATATTTGCGTTCTAAATGGATCATTCAAGCTCAAGAAGGTAATGAGGCTTGAACACTTTTGGTTCATCGCTACATTTCTTTTGATATCCCTTTTGGGAGACCAACTTGGAAGGAGAGTGGATTTTACACCATTCTTATAATGAAAGAGCTCATTCAAATCTAAGGGAATGTTTTCATGAAAAGTATTTAGAGAGCTTGGGAAGCTATGAAGCCTTGACTTCTTTGGAATAACAAGTTAGAATTTTCAATGGTTTCTTTGTTAATCAACAAGATATTTTGTGGTCTCTTATTTATAATGTGAAAATCATCCTTTTGCTATGACCCCATGGGTATGTGTTTTGAGGTTTTCTTAAAAGGAGTTCAAGACCTTCCCTAACCTTTTTTCCAAGGTTATCAAGAACTTTTTAACTTGCCCTGATGTCAAGCCAAAGTATCATCTATCTAATTAGGATCATAAAACTTTTGGAACTATTATTGATGCTACTTTTGTGGACATTGTTTATGGAATTGGATTTTGATCTTGTAAACCTCGGTGGAAAGATTGGAAATGGTACCATGATACACTATTATTCAATATGGTGATAATGATAAAGATGGTTGTGACCCTCCCATGGACACTTCAAGCCTTGTCGATGTATGGGGCAAATTGGATGACCAAGACCTACTTCCTCTTTCTTATGCTCTTGCTTTTACTACATAATGAATATTTATAATTGTATTGTATTATTGTTCTATTATAAATTATGATATTATATAATTTTTTCTAAATATGACTATTTCCACCTACTTTTTTCTATCAATATATGTAACACTATATTTTAACTAATAACATAAGCGCTATTCTTTAAAAATCTACAAATCATTTAGTTGAAACTAATACATTGGCTTTTAAATAAAACACACAAAAGAACAAACACAAAAAAACTCCATTAATATCACACAACATGAAACTCTTTAGAAATTACTATAGGTTTAGACCTTGGAGTTCACAAAATTAATTTCCTCTTTCCCCCAACCACAACCCCCTCTTCTTACTTACGAGTTAAATAAATACGATTCATAGTTCTAGGACTCGCAAGGACTCTCCAAGACCTTGCGAGTCCCAAGCCAAGTGACACTAGCCGAGTCTTAGGGATTCGGGCTTTTTCAAGAACTCGCTCTTGGCAAGACTCACTAAAAATTGTTTTTTGTCGAATCCTGCCGAGTTTTTTGCCGAGTCCTGATTCAGATCAGCCTTGCCGAGTCCACGCCGAGTCCGCGTCTAGTTTCTATGATACGAATACTACAATGCTTCCAACATAAAGAATCGAATTGAAGCAAATCCTAAATCTTTGATGATGTTGGTCTTCCCCATGAACAAAATCACAAGATCAACCTGACTTCGTTCTTGACTGTCTTTCGTAACTGTACACTGAATAGAAAACCAATTAATTTGTTCTTCTCTTGGGAAATCGAAGCATAAAAATGTTTTCACAATATGATCTCTAGCATTTCATGTTCCTCTGATCATCAGATGGTTTGCTGCTTCTTCTATAGATGGTTCAACTTTGTGATGAATCTTTGAAAATATCTGGTTATTAATCTGGTTGGTCTTGAGAAGGTCGTAAGGAGTTAGAATCGACCAACTCAACTAATTGCGTGTACCATATACTCAACTCAAGAATTTGGTATGACCAATTTTGGGCGCTGATCTTATTATATTCTGGGACGTGGCAACACTTTCGCATTTGAGATTATGTGGACCCAAAGGTGTTATCAATTCACCATTATTACTTTTGACTGTCCTTTTAACATTTTGAAGTTTCAGCAGAGAAAATTGATCGTGATATCTCGACTGACCCAACACATCTAATGACTGAAACTGTAGCTTAATCTCTTTGATGTCTTGTTCCACATGTAAGAGCAATAAACCGACCTGGAACGAGTGGATGTCCAATCAAACAGAAGTGACAGTTCTATGAAATTTAGGTTTGATGGCCCACTTGGCAATCGGTTTGGTCTAGATGAACGGATGATCACACCTAAAGGTGAACTTGCACCAAAACATCTATTAGGTTGGATGATCAGACCTAAAAGATCGTCTGCAAATAAATATGGAAAATGAGATAAACTAAAATTTATTTCAAACACAGTAGGAATAAGTTTATTAATATCTTAATTGTTAGTTCGTGGTATAACTTATTCAGCAATGAGTATGTGAGAAATTGGGGACGCTCATCATCAACTTGCATAAAAAAAGAGTTGATTTGCAGAAATTGATTTGATTGGACAGACTGTCCCATGGACTATTCTTAACTTCATACACGTTAAAATTATCATCTTCTTCTTCATGTAAGATTAATTATCAACCTGGGATGCTCTACTTCACATACTTCAGGTACGAAAGAAAGTGAGCCTCTACGCATATTATTCAGTGCAAGTCTTGAATCAGATGGCTATTTCAGATAATCTTTGTTGGTGTTAACTAGATTGCATCTTCTTCATCTTGTTTCTTCCATTTGGATACTTAGTATAGTCTGGTTCTAAAAAATTCTAGTTGGGTGAGAATTTAGTAAAGATGGGAGAGAACTATTGAAACTAAGCAAAGATGGGCAACGATTGTGCTTAGAGTTGTGCATGGAGTTGTGAAGTGCCAATGATGTATAAGTTAGGGATTGAGCGATGCACATCGAGTGAAGGCATGTGCATAGGCTATGTCTAAGGCTAGGCGTGTGGCTATGCTTAATTAAAGATCCCTCCTTGAGAAGCAATGGTCTCCATTGTGAAAAAGCTAATACACGGAAACTAGGCTTAGAGTTGCTCTACTTATACCAATTACACTGGTCCCCATAGCATTCCTTGTTGACTATGTTAAATAGTTGATAAGTGTGTAAGTGAATGTGACTAGTTGCGTTGTCAATGATAGAATCCTTCATACTTGATCAATATGAGCATGAATTAGGTCTATGGGATGATGAGATTGTGTTGGTGTTAGAAGTGGAGGAATAGAGAATTATGTAATATGAAATTAATTGGGTACCCAAGAAAGATTCAAATGTTAATCAAGTACAAAACACACATCTTAAAAAACAAGAACATTAAGTTAATTCCTCAAAAATGGGTAAAAAATCAAAAAATATTTTTTAACAAAGCTATTTTTAATGATGATGGGGTGATTTATGGAGATTGGACATTATTAGGATGCAAATTATTTAAGGGGATAAGTTTTTTTCCACATTCTTGATTAAGACTTTGAATATTTGTATTTATTTATATCAATCTTTCTTCTATATTTATCTGATTTCATGATCTTAGTCAATATGTGGATGATGCAAATACATCTTTAATGGTGCATGTTGACACAAGTCACTTTGAACATGTCATGTGGCTCATTTTTACTTCTTTCTTATATTTTGTACATATTTCCTTGTCTTTTTCCCTATATATTTTGGAATTATGTAAAGCAAGGAATGATTGGAAACCACTCTCATCACATTGACCAAAAAGATAGCTTATTTACTATATTTCTATTTGTGCTTTTTGATGTCATGTACATTGTGAGTCTCATTCCTTACATAATTTATAATTGTATATTTCTTTTTCACTCTGGCCCCAATTTATTATGCAATTGTTTGTGAGTCTCCTCTTCTTATTCTCATGTCTTGATTTACATTCCTCATGTTTCATGTTTGCCTCAATTGTGAGAAATTTATTTATTGTAGTTTTCTAATACACTATGAATGCTCTACTCATACTTATCCCATGAATCCTATGATTATCTTATATTATCATGCTTATATACTTACATGTTATATATTTTTGAAAATTTACATGTTTAATCATAATTATTACAACTTATGACATCAAGGCTAATAATATTTATGCACAGTTTATGATTGACTATATGCTTATATATTATGATGCTAATATTCTTCTTAATTACATCATATGCTTACTTTGCGATGACCCTCATTGGAGGCATCTATTCCCTTACAAATTCTTCACATAATTTATCTTGCATTTTTCTATGCTTCTATGAAATTATCTATTAGCACTCTTTTTTTTTTTTCTCATTAGGAGAACCTTCCATCCTCTTTTAAACATGCTTTTATGACCACATCTTACTAGATTTTAAATGCTTAAATTACATGATGATATCTTTACATTCTTACATGCTTATGTGGTTTCATATGATCATATCTTCTTATATTGTCCTCCAATTCCTTACATCCCTTCTATGTAACCAATTGGATGGGGCATACAATGTGATTGACATTTCTTTGATAATGTATGCAATGGATTCTAAATAAAATTATAAATTAAAAACTAATGATTAAAAAATTCTTATTCTAAACACATATTGTAAGGAAGCTAAGTAGTGGAACAACTTCCTACACTAACCTTGAGAGGAGGGTAATGCAAAAACTTATACAAATCTTTGCAATAGTTAAAGAAACTTAATAGAAATTATAAACATAAATAACATGCACAACGGATTACAATATACTTGTAGAGAAAGATACTCATAGGAGTATCACCAATGGAGATCCAGAGGTAACTCAACAACTATCAGACTCTTCAAATAAATCATAATACACAACCATAATACAATGCCCCCATAAAATAGGGTTGCCTTCTAGGGCAAACAAAATGCTCAAAATATCCATTGTTAGATCTATGACCTAACGATAAATGATCAAGATTTACAATGATAAATTATAAGTGAAATTTTGTTTTGGGGGCACTTTCCCATAGACCCCTAGCTGGTCATGGGACCAAGGCTGGCAAGGGGGGAACCCCTTGTAACCCCTAAGTTAGGGGAATTACCCCTGAACCACCAAGGTTAGGGAAAGCTCCCGAACCCCCATCGCTCATCTATCAACAATAACCTTTTTATTATTGCAAGGTTGAGTCACCATTTTCCTAACAATCATCCCACTTATCAAACATCTTGCAAGAGAAATGGGAGGGGTTCCAACATCATTGTTTAATCACTAAAGGACGAGAGGGGCATAGACTTTGAACACCATTTGAACTTTTTTGTGCTCGCAACCTTAGTTAAGGAATCTATAACATTCATCAAAATCCCTACCTTTATCAACTTCACCCTACCATCCTTCACCATATCTCTAACAAAATAAAACTAAACAATAATGTTCTTGGTCTGAGCATGAAATGTAGGGTTCTTATCTAGGCAGATTGCACTTTGAATATCACAATAAACTATCACCACACCTTGTTTTATACTAATATCTAAACGCGATCTCTTAAGTCAAATGGCTTCTTTACAAGAACGAGTAGTTGCCATAAGAACTGGTGAATCTCCTACTATCAACATCACCTACCTAGTGTGAATCCACATAACCATGAATATCAAGGGAAATATTTTCTCCTATAAAATTACCATGATAACACAAATAATACTTTGAGGTACCCTTCAAATATTTGAAGATTATTTTAATTGAATCCCAATGAACTCTAACAAGATTAGACATATATTTGGAAAAACACACATTTCTTGGGTAATGTCTTGTCTGGTAAAGACCATAGCATACATCAAGCTTCCTACTATAATTTGGCAAGGAACTATACTCATGTCTTCCATCTCTGATGGGGATGTAGGACAAAATGAAAAAGATAAATTTGTTCCAACTGGAAAAGGAACACATAATGGTCTACTATCCTGCATGTTGAACCTCTATAAAATTAAATTCAGATACTTTGGCCAAGCCATATCTTTTTGTTTACTCTATCTCTTCCCATCCCAAGAATGTGTTTTGCTACACCAAAATATTTCATTCTAAATTTAGCAGCAAGCTGAGACTTTATTTCTAAAATCATACCTTTCCCTTTACCAATGAATAACATATCATTGGCATATAACATAATGTACAAGAAATGATCACCATCAGATTTATAATAAATACAGTGATTTGATTTAGAATGCTTAAATCACAAACTCAACACACATGCATCAAATTTTTGGTACCACATGCTAGGACTCTGTTTGAGGCCATACAAAAATTTCTTCATTTTACAAACCAAATTAATTTTACCTTTTACCATGTGGTGCTCTAGTTGTGTCATATATTTATATCCTCCTCCAAATCACCATGAAGAAAAGTAGTTTTCACATCCATTTGCTCAACCTCTAAATCATTGGCAACAACAATAGAGAGAAAAAGTCTAATGGATGCCATTTTTGCAACAATAGAAAATATCTCACCATAATCAACACCCTCAACCTAAGAGTAGCCTTTCGCAACCAAACTTTCTTTATACTTCTCAATTCCTCCATCTAAACCAATATTTTTATTGAACACCAACTAGCAACCAACAAGTTTTTCTCCTTCAGGCAATGGTACAAGATCCCATATATCATTTTTTTTCAAAACTGTTATTTATTCATCCATAGCAATTTTATAAGATTTTGCATCATTCATACCTAATGCCTCTTCTACAAATCTAGGTTCATCTACATTAGTATTAAAAGAAAAAATACATCTCCAATCAACCCCCATCTTCTGGGGGTGGATGGGTGGATATAAGAGAAGCCTATTCTTTCGCCACTCCTATTCATTCCACGACCACATAGAATTGTAGGGGCCTCCCACCCCCCTACCATTCTATAGGCTAGTGGATGCAGATGACAAGGATCCATTCCCACCGGTAAGTGGAGCTTATCTCCTATTATGCATGGAATACATCATAACCCTCTGAGATAAGATAAAAGAGTTAAAGGCGGGAGATTGAAGGCTCACACCAGATGAACCGGTGAAACACTAAGTTGCCTTAAGTGCATGAGATCAGAGATATGCACCAGATCAACTGGATAGACATGTTGAGTTGCCAGTACAGAGATTGAAGTATATGGTTGTCACTTTGACAAACATGTTAATAGCAGAACTAGTCTATTGATGAAGAAGGCAAGTTGGAGCAGAAGCAGACAGATGGAGATTGGTGAAGGTTGATGACATGGTGTCATCAAGGTGTTTACCGGTAAGTATGTCCACTGGTAATGCTGAAAAAGTGCAGATGCAGAAGGCTCCCATCTGATGAAGATGTGCATGAGGTAGGTTGGCATGTTTGTTGACCGGTTTAGGTGCTCCACCGAAAGAGAAGCAAAGTGCAAGGTTGAAGGGAGATCGGTTAGGGTATAAACAACAAGGTCTATGAATCGATAAATGAACCTGGTTGCATGGTTGGTCAGTGATCCTATCCAAATCGACATAGCCAACCTAGCAAAGGTGGATGCCAACAAAGGGGCTATGTGGAGGTGAAATGACATGCATGCACAAGTCGAGGAAAGTGTTGTATGTGAGGTAGGTGGTGACTGGTCGACATCAATGTCGATAGCGTGTTTCACAGGTCGTAGAGCAAAAGAGTGCAACTCGAGACTGATCAGAGGATAAAGATTTGATTTGATGACTTCATGATCGAGGCCGAGTGTCCAGGTGATGATCAGGGTAGGTGAAGCTATCTGCATGATCACTTCATAGATGTTTGACAAGTGCAGATCGAAGAAGGTTTCATGTTTTCCAAGTAAGGCAAATGTGTTCTGAACGCAGCACGATTGGCAGTCTAATTGATCTGTAGTAGGTGGTCAATCTTTGGATGAAGATCTGATTGGATTTGGTTTGCCTCGAGGTCGATGAAGAAACCCTAATTGCCTGAAGTTTGAATTATTTTTTGGCGGGAAGACTTGTTTATAAATATGCAAGTCAAAATTGATGAAAGGTGCTGCTGAAGGATAGGTTGTTGCTGCATGTGAGAGAAGGTATCAGTCAAGTTCTCAATGAGTATCAGAGGAGAGACTATGTGAGAGAGATAATTGGGTTGAAGAGTTCAATTGGTAAGAGTGAGGCAACCGATAGATGACCATTAAGTCTGACAGAGGAGTAAACCGGTGGTGACCAAATCGACAGAGAAGAGTTGCAGAAGATTGCAAAGAAGGCAAGCTGAGAACTAGTACGAATCAGATGGTAGACATATGACTAAGTTATCAAGACCGGTGTTAAATAGCAGTAGTGTGGTAGAGAGAAAAAATAACAGATAGAGAGAAGAACCGACAGAAAGAAGAACCGGAAAAGAAGAAGAGGTTGAATCGGCAAAGGTGCACCAGAGAGAAAGGTGCATCAAAGAGTGGGTTGCCGCAGGAGATAAGGTTCCTGCAGAGAAAAGGCAAAGAGAGAACTGAAAAATATCTAAAGAGAGGAGAATCGGTGGAGAGACATACATGAGAGTTACAAAGTTCTTTTGTAACAAGAAGATAACTTTTGTATTAAAAATATATTCATTGTAGATCATTGAGTTGGTGCTCGGTGTAGGGGTTGGTGCCCTAAAATTAGGGGTTGGTGCTCCTTGGGTTGGTGCCCTAAAGTAGAAGTGGTACTCCTTGGGTTGATTCCCTAAATGTTGTAACCGAATATTTCATTGTGAGGCTGGATTGGAGCAGTAGTCTCCAACAACACTTCTCACCGAGGTTTTTCCCATCTTGGGTTTTCCTCAGACATTTGGTGTTATGTGATGTCCCTTTTATGTGTAATTACATTTGTGTGAGTCTCCCATCTAACCGATATGTTTGCTTTATGATTAGATATGTTAACCAGTATACACACTTAGGATTGACAAGGGAAAAGTTTGTAAATCACCGATTCACCCCCCTCTCAGTGACATCTAGTGTTCAACAAAGAATACAAAGTTTTTTTTCTATTAATGCCACAAACTTTATAGAACCTATCAAAATCATTAGAGAAAAATTCACCACCATTATCAATCCTCAAACATTTTATTTTCTTTCTAGTATGCAACTCAGCCATTTCTTTAAATTCTTTAAATTGATTAAAAACTTCAAATTTACTCTTTAGAAAATATACCTATGTCGTACTAAAATCATCAATAAATGAAACTTAATCTGTGGATTTTTCAATGGAAGGAACATCTACAAGACCAAACACATTGGAATGAATAAGATCAAACACACCACATGATTTATGAGAACTCAAGTAAAACTAAATGTTTTTTTTTTTCCATAAATGCAATGCTCATAGAAATCAAAATCAAGATTACAATCATTCAAACCTTCAACAAGGTTGTTATTTTTCAAAGTCTTTAAACCCTTTTCTCCAATGTGGCCAAGCCTTTGGTGCCATAACATAGTCTTATTTGCAGGTAACTTTGCTTCATAAGAAAGGGGTATGTGTAGGATCATGGTAGGCCAAAAAGTGGCATGTGAAAAAAATGTGTTTTTCCTTTGCCCAAAAAATGAAAATCCAATTTGATTTTTTACTTGGGTTGGGAAAAAGTACATTTTGCCATGCTAAAACCCAAAGCAAAACTGATATCCATTAGTAATAGATATGGTCCATTTTGTTGAGCAATTTAAAAAATAATTAAAAATATAATATATTATATATTATAAATATATTATAATATATAATATAATATATTATAATATATAATATATTATATATTATATACTATAACATATAATATATTATATATGTTATGTTATAATAATATAACATATTATATATTATAATATATAATATGTTATATTATTATAACACATATATCATAATGAAAAAATAACTGCCACATAACGAATATCCATTCTAAACAAATACCCATTTAGAATGGATCTATCCATTACCTACGACACAATAAAAACCAAAACCCAACTCGAGAGGGTCATTTTCAACAGTCATAATAATGTTTTGGGCGATAGAGGAGGGCACAAAAAAAAGATATCAAAAAATAACTGACATCCATTTCGAACAACCAAATTTTCTTGCCAAATTGAACAAGGTATGTTGATATCATACAACTTTCAGCGTATTTTTTGGTATTATATGAAAAATTATATTTTTTTAATATAAAATATAGTTTGTAGTTGAAATTTTCTTTTTTTTCTTTTTCTTTTGCTTCAACTAGGTCTATCCATGGATGCCAATGAAAACCCTAGCCCACCAAATCCTCCTGCACCACCAAACCCTCCCCAATAAAATCCTCCTTCAATTCAGGAACTGATTAATGCAAATATGAGTGAACTGAAGGATATTCTCCACTTGTACCATAAGCAACCTCATTTATCTCCAATGATAAACTACTTAGATGCCATCATTTCCAATATGGAAAATCTCACATCCCAAAATGGTGCATTTATATAGTGGTGAGATACCCTCAGACAACAATATGTTGATCGTTTATGATGTGTCCAAGTTAAAGACTTGGAAATTTCTAAAGCTGAATTAGCTGCACTTTTTAAGAATCCTAGAACAAGACAAATTGTTGATGTGCGAAAGCCCACATATTTAATTAAATGGTGCCAACATTAAGGTATAGTGGACAACTTTTGGGATCGTTGGTGGATGGTATTTTATTTAAACCACCCAACAAAATCTTGATGTCCCTTTATATTTCCTTAGGAAACTATAGGTTGAGTTTGTCTTGGGTAAGAAAATCAACTATTTTGACACAAGTAGTTTCCAAGGTGTGGGTGGAGGAATGACTCAGGATAGACCTAGGGCAATTCAAGTGGTACAAGGTCCATATGTCCCCCCTCCCTCTATTCCTCTTCCACCTCATATATACAACATCCAGACATTGTTGTCGATGCAGCTTCACAGAGCATCATGACCATATAGTCTTTGAGATGTCATTTGATCACCTAGTGCTCTCAGTTTTCTCAGTTGATTGACCTTGATACACCATGTGGATTGGTTGATGGTAGTGTACTCTCATCATCTCCACATATTTGTGTGCCACATAATTGCACTATATGCAAGTGCACATGTTTGGGCCCACTTGAAAATCCTACTGAGCCTCCCATCGACATAGTTGAGTACAAGGTCCATCATTTGTCACATGTAGGAGATGAGATGACAGGGGTCAGAGCATATGTTGGGGAGTCATCGGGTGCCAAAGCTGAAAGAGTGGTAAGACTTAAAACTTGTAATTTCATAGTACATTAAATTATATTGAGAATTAATATTTATAAGAGGTATTAGTACTAACATGTATATTTATGTGGGATTTAATAGTTGATGTTTGAGGATGATTTGAGACAGGTCCATTAGGGTACCATACTAGCCATTTCATTTGGCCTAGAGAGTTACATGGTATAGTTTTTTGCACATGCATATTTACAAATTTTATATTATATATGCATATTTCATTTAAATTGTCACTAAATGAACTATATATTAATTTATATATGTTGATCTCATTTTACTCTTGTAGAAAACTCCTAGTGTGGGTGAGGTTCCATGTTTCCTAGCCTCCAACACTATAACTACTGACCGAGGAAAGCTAATTGAACACAACTTTTGTTGAATTATTAGTTTTAAGAGCTTACATGCAATTTGCATAACTAATTGTAGCATTCAATTTATATGTTACATTTTCAATTGTATTAAATGATTATACATGTGCAAAGATTGATTACCTCACATTCTTATTATTTATATACAACAATCAATTGACTTTACATTAATGTTGAATGCTCTTGACATAGTTGACTTCACAATGCAAGAGGCATGTGTTTATTTTTTATATTCTTGATATGTTTAGATAGAAGTAGATCTAGATATATGTTTAGTTAAAGTTTCATTGCTAGTTAAATTATATCCTAATTTGTACCAATTTTATTTTGTTCATGTTATAGTCTTTTATCTGAATTAACACTATTGGGACTTCAATAAATTTATCAAATTTTGAAGACCCAGGCTCAAAATTTTGTTAATTGCATTTAGAATCGCCTTTTAGAACAAGCCTGAGTAGCTCAGTTTGTGAGCTCATATTTTTGCACCTATGAAGTTTCATGAGGAATGCCTTTGGGGAAGTGCTAAGCACTTATTCGATATGCCATATGTCCATTTGCAAATTCCTTGGATCAGATTTGATGTGTTTTTGAATTCTCCTTTAGAGGTCCAGAAGTTAAATTTATTGTTTGCACATATCACACTTTTCTGAGTAAGCCCTCTTTGAGGCATTGTATCTTTGCACTTGATGATCATCATGCCTAGCTGATGGTTTCCCATGATTCTTTTCTATTTTTTGAAGCCCCATGAATCCATTTTCTATGTTTTCAAAGTTGATTCCGTTCGCAAAAAGTTCAGTTTTGCAAACTGGACTGTGTCAAGTAGCAGTCACTTGCCCACTTTGTGAATTTTTATTCCACACCCAGTTGATCTGCATAGAAAACTGGTTGTACCCCGTAATTTTCTACATAACTATCTGCCATTTTCCTGATTTGTAGCTCCCCAACTTTTCGTTTGATCAGTTTTCAAGACCCATTTCAAATGGACCTTTTCAGGGTTTCATGATCAACATGTTCATTGTTTTTAAAGGAGGCAACTTTGAGGGTTACTATTTCACACATGTGACCTAATCAGTTCAAACACTCTTGTACACGTGTTCAGGGTATCTTGATGTGTTAGCATGCCAAGTGGAAACTCATGAGATAGAGGTTTGATATTTTTTCAAATCAATGATTGAAGGGGTCTTAGGTTGTTTTAACAAGTGCAGATTCAGAAAAGATTGAGTAGGCAACTTTGCAAACTAATATCTTTTGCCTCAGATATTGTAATGAAGAGTCTCCTAATGCCCTAGGTTCTCTGTATTACATTCTATCAGTGTGCTAGTTTGCAAGCGCTAATCAAATATTTTGATTAGTGTTTTTGAAGCTGATTCCAGGAGTTACTCGGGTTGATTTAATCAAAACTCAAGGTTGCAAAAATGTCATAAATAATGAGAATTCGCTCAAGTTTTCGCACCCGGATTCATCCAATCAATGTTTCATAGCATTTCTCCAGGTCAGTTGCACATAAACGAATTTTTATTTTTGGTCGAGCCCACCTTGGGGCCCAACTAAGGCTGAGACTAGTGTGACTAGTTAAGTCTTATATAGTTAAATATATATTATTTATAATCATGTCGATTTAAATAATATTATATTTGAACTAATATGGACATATTTAGATAAAAGAAATTTTCTTCGACAATATAATAAAATTTAAATTATATTGGCAAGTGATTTAAATTTTTATAAGGATTATATTTCCCCCTAAAATTTTATTGGTGGGCCCAAGTAAGTTTAAAATAAAGTGGAAGGAATCATTTCAAAGGAAACAAATATTTTACAATGTTTCAAGCATATAAGCAAATATTGTTATTTGCGTGTAATATTGAGGTGGGTCCACACAAAAATACGAAGCGGGGAGGGTTTGATTTTTTCTTTAAAAAGGTGTTTCAAAGGTTTTAAAACCTTTAACATCCTTACCTCGCGTGGATGGTTGGAGTGAGAAGAAGAGACTGTGGGATATGAGGGAGGAGGAGCTGGGTAGACGGTTCTCTCTCTTACCCAGCACCATGTCTGACAACACACAAGGGGGCACGCGGGCTAAGAAAGATAGTAGGGAAAGTATGCATTTCTCTATCTCGTGCAATAGTGGGAGTTGTCAACAGGGTAGTGCGGGTTAAAAGGTAAACCTATGGCAAGTGTAGAGATTGAATGACGTCTTACTCTAAGCAGGCCTAGAAGGAAAATACATACTGTTACGGGATAAGCTAAAGTGTGAAATGGAAAACAAGAAATTATCCTGAATGGTGGCAAAGCGGAAATAGGTAACACTGCGGGATAAGATCTCAACACGAGAAGTAAGGAAATTTAGGGCAAATGTTGGATTCTAAAAATAAGGTGATATATCTTTCTCAGTCGATGCACGAACTATTGCTCCAAACCAGAAGCTAAGGTGCCACGCTTGAAACATGAAATCTTCGGAGGGGAAATAAGATGGGCATGATGAAAGCAGTGGCCATCTGGATTGTTGGAAGTGGTGCAAGGATACCACATGAGTCACCTTACAGAGCATTTGGTTTGAGTGATGATCATTGGGTTGATGTCTTAGAGAAGTCTGTTGTTCATTTCAATATTGGTCCTTACTATGAGATGGTGGAATGTGATATTATGCGCTTGAGAGATTGCCATTTGATTTTGGGAAGAGCATGACAATATGACAATTGCACTATGTATGATGCTTATAGGAATGTTTATCAATTTTCTAAGGATGGCATAAATTTTACCTTGAACTCTATGAGGGAAGAAGATGATCCTACATGGCATATACCAAGAAGTCTAGGGTTGGTTGAGAGAATAGCTTTCCCCGAGCATAAGAATCACTAGGAGGAAAATGTTGAAGAAGCAGATGGTGAAGCAGTACACAATGGAGGTTTAGAGGAAGAAGTGACCCCAAGTACCATAGAAGGTGAAGTTGAAGAGGTAGACAGTCCATTTAGTGACTTTGAGCAGCAGATGCATGCTGAAGTGAGGAGTGAGCAGCAAAGAATTGAAGAGGAACCTTATATGGCAACGGTTCTTGAGGATGAGAAAGGATTAGAGACCAATGTGGTTGAAGCACATAGTCTTTATCCTGATGATGGAGTTGTTGAACAGATTGGACAAGAAGAAGACATGGTACAAGGGTCACATGCACTACAGAAGCCTATTGACAAGCATGATACAGAGATAGTTGTTACTGATCAATATGTTTCTAAAGAGGTCTATATGCATGAGCACTATCAGATTGGTATTTGTCTTTATGAAGGTGTCATGACCTTTATGGGAGCACTGCTCTATCCTAGGTTACTGATGCATGACACCAAGCACCTATATTGGTCCCCACAAATGAGAACTTCTCCTCACTTTGAGATAAAGTTCGTTGTGATTTCTCATATCTCTTCATGGATTTGTTCTTGGACTGAGAGTTTACTGGCATGGCAGTTGATGGTGTCATCTACACCTTATGAGCAGCTTTAGCTATGGTGGATGTTGATTTTTACAGCAAGGCCTCGAGTGAAGATGAAGGAAGGAGATTTTCATTTGGCCATGCATGTTGAAGCTGAAGACAAGTACATGCCAAAGGTCAAGATGAAGCCTATATGTTTTGCAGGTATCATTTCCAAGAGGACTTGGAACTTTTTCAATCTTGGGGGGTATGGTGCAGGAGCACCTTCACAATTTTGGCTTGTTTGATCCTGATGGGATCATGTATTGAATAAAGGACTATTTTAGGAGTCCAAGTGTGTGTTTTAGGTTTAATTATGGTTTAGGTTTACCTTAGAGTGGTTTAGATAATTTTTCTCAAGTTTTCTTTCCAGTTTTGGCCCATAGTGCCTTGTAAGCCAAAAATGGTATTATAGTGAAAATGTGTTGAAAACCTTGTAACAAGCCTAGAAAGGAATTGGACAAGGTGTATTTATTGATTTTACACCACCTCAAATGGTTAGGTGGAAGATATTTGCCTTGTAGGCCAAAAATGCACAAAGAGTCAAAAATTGCTAATGTTGTCAACCAACATTTTGACAAAAAGTGAGAAACATTGTAAAATCGCTCTATGAGGTAGTTATGGATTCCATAATGGTTGGAATGGTTTGAGTGTGCCTATATAAGAACACTTCAAACATTGTAAAGGGGTTGGTTTTGTATTAGCAAGAGGAAGTTAATGAAATATGATTGTTTTTCATGCTTTTTAAGCTTAATCTGTTGTAACAGTCCGTACAGAGTACTATTTCTGTACTGTACTTTCATTGGAGTTTGTGTCATGGTTGTATGAAGGTTTTTCATTCTTTGTGTTAGGGTTTTTATTGTGTTTTGGTTTATCAAATAAAATCTTTATAGTTTTGCCAATTCACTGCCCTAAACTGGGGTTTTGAAGAAAATTGATTGAAACACTTGGTCTCCATGGGTAACCAAGCAAAAATGAACCTTGGAGACCAAGTTGGACCTTTGTACATATTTTATTTTAAGTTTTTGTTGCTATTCATGATGGAAAAGATGAATGGGACCAAGCTCTAGGCGAGTGCATGGTGGAAACTCAGTTAGAAGCAAGCAAGTTAATGGTCTCAACCAATTTCTAATGAGTTTTAATTGTCAATCTTCCTAGTTGAAGGTTTGTTATGTTGTTATGAAGTTTTTTTTCACTGTGAAGGAAGAAAACTAGGGTACATTTCCTTCAATGGGCAAATTTAACAATGTTGCAGCAGTAAACAATGAATTTGTTGTCAAAAATTGCTTTCTTGGTGTTTGTTTGCCAAGTGTTTGTTGAAATGTTTGTAGGACAGAGATAGGGGAGAGTTCTAATTAGTGTGGCAGAGATATATTGATAGTTTGGAAGCTTGATACAAGATAGAGAAGTAATTCCTAGTGCATTATGGTTCAAAACCCTCCAAAACCCTACCTTTATGGCTATAAATGTGGACAATCACTATTTGACCATCCCAAGGCTTAAAACTTGAAAAATCCATGAGCTAGGACCTCAAATAGACTATCCCAATCAAGATCCATGGTTTCTTTTACCATCGTTGGACAGTATGAACAAATTTCACCTAAATTACGCCTACTCGGCTAGTAGCCCTTTTTAGCCTTGTTTTGTAAAAAGTGTGAACCCGAATTGTGCAAGGCTGAATGGTCTTGAAGAACCATTGGAAATCATTTGAAAACATTCAAGAAAGCCTCCTAACACCTCAGTATGAGAAGAGTTACTATATTTGGGGTTTAGGCCTATAGAAAGGGTTTGAGTAAGTGTTGAGCAAGTGTATGAACAAATGATGGGAAGAGCTCAAGGAGGAAGTTTTGGATTTGAGTGAAGCTTGTGAACATTGAAAGTGGGATTTATTAAGAAAAAAAATCCTTTCCTCTCTCAATTGAAGGAGTCTCTTAACAAGTAAGATTAAACTTAGCTTTAATTGGTCCTCCTTTGGGTTACTCCCTATCACACATTTCTAGCAAGCTCGTATAGTGGGTAATGGGGAGTCGATGATTCTACGTGAAAGATTATAGTATGCTACCGCATCGACCTCAAGTTGGATCCAGTTGGTCTTTGGTAGATTCAAAACAACAAATAGACCAAAGGAACGAGAAGTCATGAAACAATTGGGCAGGATAATGCTTTGATGTGAAACATAGTTTCAGATCAATTTGACTTTGAGGGTTGCGTTGAGAGTAGAACTCACACACAACAAGTTTTAGAGTGTTATGTAAACGACAAGTGCATTACCTTAGCACACGCACCACAACTTCTCAACATCCCACGCCTCTACCAGTACGCGAGCGCTTTGCAACAGAGGATAGGACAAGCATATTAGAGAATCCGCCAGGCTTGATAGGTGAAAATGATCAATATATATATATATATATATATATATATATATATATATATATATATATATATATATATATATATATATATATATATATATATATATATATATATATATATATATATGCAGGAAGGATTTTAAGAGGCCAATTAACCTTTTATCTGGAAGGTGTCAGTTTTTACGGAGATGAGTAAACTATAGGGATATGACGCTTTGCAATGATTGAAATTTTTGCACAAAGGGGAATTTGAGTAGAAGGTGGTTTTCTCCAAAGGGGAGTGATTTTCAATTTTCAGTAGAAAGGGAAAAATATTTTCACAGAGGTAGAAATCTTTCTCGTAACCAAGGGTTGTGGCAGTGAAAAGGTAAAGGGCTACAGTGAGGCGTTCCTTTGTGCAAAGGGGGATTATTTTATTTTTGAGTATTCAAAAATGAATAAAAAATAACATTGACAGAGCATTTATAGTTAAAGGGGATTTTTGCTATTTTTAATCTACAGGGGAAACTCCAGCAAAAGGTAGAGATTAGCTTTCAACAAAAGAGATTTTTTTTTTTTAGTTTTGAGAACTGAGGAAAAGTGTGAGCTCTTGGTAGAATGTGGACTAAGGGTAAACATGGAAAATTTTGGACAATGTGAAGAATTGAAATTGACAAGTACCCACAAGTGGTATTTTTTCAAATGTTTGAAATTTCCAGCAGAGTGCAAGTGCAAGTTTAGGCAAATTTGAGAGAAGAGAGAAAATTTTCAGATTGCAAGATTCAAGGATGAAGACATGTCTTTTTCAAAGATGCTTTTAGGTCTTCTCTCTTTGGTGTATATTATTTCTCTTCTTTTTAGTTTTAGTCATTCTGAATGTAGTTTCTTTGAGCATTCTGGAAGCAAGGCTTCCATGTATAGTGCAGAAGTTTTAGTGACAGTTAGAGGTATTTTCAGTTTGTAGAATTTTTATATTTTGAGAAGTTGTAATCAGAAGGGCATGTAATGAATATTGGTTTTTCTTTTTGTTTTCTTTAATATGCAAAAAAATTGTTTATGAAGTAAATGATCAAGGATTACTTACTTGGTGTTCATCTTGTTTTTGCATATCTTCAGGGAAGAGATTAAACTGCTTGAGTAGGATGATGAATAATGTCTGATTCTTGTAGGATCTTAAAGTATGAGTGAAAGAAAAACACAACTGATGGTTATTGATGTAATGCATTGATACTTAGATCTCTTTGGTTACTACTCAAACTATTTGGATACTGTTAGCAATTTGGAGGAATTGATTATGTGTTGCATTGATGTTTTGTCATTGATGGCAACATCAATTGTTTTTGTTGTTTACCAGTTTTCGGTAGAGTGGTTGGATTATGATATTGATCTGATATACTCCAGTATGCTTTGGTTTATGTTATTGATTTGGATCTGTCATTCATGCTATTTAGATGCATATCACGATCACTTGGTTTGGGATTTTATGACTTAGATACTATCATTTGTTCTAGTAAGCCTTTTGATCATCGGTAAGGGTTTTATCGACAGAGATTTGTTGAAGATATTTTCATGCACGTGATAAGTGGTGTTGATATGACTTCTAGATGGTTCTCAGGATGTTGATGGTTATCTTGTTCATGTTCATGTTGATCGGTGGTGTTGGATTTGGTTTATGGCGACCTATTTTGGGTTTGGTGTTATCTAGGTTATGGACCGGTTTATGTAACATGTTGGAGGATGTTGTGATGCGTCTTTGGCCTAAGACGACTTGGTTGATCGTTGGATTGTGGGTTTATGTTATAAATTTATTGTTTTATCTTTTAGGTGGTCGACCTAATTTTTTAGGTCTTGGGTTGGTATAAATATGATGTAAGATCTCTTTGTAGATCATGTGCTAATGGTAATGAGCATATGGGATTATGGTTATGGGATGATCTATGTGCGAATAATGTTGTAATCATATGCAAAGGTTTTGGTCTATCATAGGTGATCAAATTAAGTTTGTGGAAGATTTTAAAGCCTCTGGTATTGCGCTTAATCGGAACTGTACTCAAGCATAGGAGATGCTTTCTTTGCAGTTCACTCTTCTTTCTGGATTGTAGCCTGGATTTATTTTGTAGTCAGTGAGGCTCCTTTTGTCATGATCTGTGCGCTCTAGGCTATTGGCCTTCTTGCATGTGCATGCCCCTCATATTGTAATCACATACTTACTACAAAAGTATTATCTGATTGTGGGTAGGCTTCCCATCGTGGTTTTTCCCTTTACCAGGTTTTCCACGTACAAATATTGGTGTCATGTGTTCTGGATGGATGGCAACTATTTTGTGATTTATGTTTATGCTTAATTTCTATATCTGTTATTCTAGTATTTGGTTTATGCATTTTGGTATTGAGTTTATGTGTTCCTATAATAAGGATTTGAATGCTTAAAGTTCTGTAATCCGGTGACAATTGATTCACCCCCCTCTTAGTTGTCTTCTGGTTATCTGAGTTGTCTAACAATTGTATCAGAGCTTGGTCCTCTCTGGAGAAGCTTAACTGCTTGAGGAAGATGCTATGGCATCTAGCAGTTCAAGTTCATCAAGTTCATCTATTGCTATTTTTCAGAGAGAAATTCCTAGGCTTGATGAAACAAATTATAGGGTATGGAAGATTTGGATGGAGACTCATCTAAGATGTCTTGGCAAGGAGATTTTGGAGATCACTGAGAATGGCTATACACCTCATAATCTGACATCTAGAAATCCTCCTCTGACAGACATGGATAAGGACATTGAAAATGATTGTAGAGTTAGAGAAGCCCTTTTGTGTGCACTTTCTGATCAACAAATAATGGGACTAACTGACAAATCAACTGCAAAGGCTATATGGGACAAATTGGAGACTTTGAATGAAGGTGACGCTACTGTTAAAATTGCTAAACTTGATGGTTACCGAGTGAGGTATGAGAAACTGAAGATGGAAAAAGATGAAAGGATTACTGCTTTTATGGAGAGAGTTAATGAGATTTTTATGGGAATTCAATGTTGTAGTGGATCTCTGAGCGAAGATGAAATAGTTTATAAAGTATTGAGAGATTTTCCACCGACTTATAAGATGAAGGCTACTACAATTAATGAGTCGAGAACTATGGCAAACACCTCTATTAATAGGGATACCTTGGTTGGGAAGTTATCTGCTTTTGAGCTTGAGGAATTCGAACCTTTTGGAGCTGCAAAATCTAAACCTTCTTCTCATGCATCTACATCATCTACCAACAAGAGTGATTGGAAAGCTTTATATGCAAAGGAACTAGAGAATATGAAGAAAGAAGATGAAGAGTTTGAGAATATTGAAGCCTTATTTTCTAGAAGAATACCTAAAGGACGGACAAGAAGTAAGTATGAAGGAAAATCACCTTTTAAATGCTTTGCATGTAATAAGATAGATAATTTTGCATCTAGATGTCCTAAAAATAATTCAAGATTTGAAGAAAGAGCTAGAAGATCTTTTAGGCCTAATCATGATTATCAGAACAAGCATAAGTGTGTGTGTGAAAAGTGGACCTGTATCTATATCTGGAATACACAACACTTCAATTAAGTCATTAGATGCATGGTTAGTAAATCAATAATCAATGAATAATAAACCATTACAAAGAGACCCGTTGCCTTCTAGTAGATGCGAGTTTAGATTTCTCTCAGATTGCTAAGCTATCCAGTGACTAGACAACACCTAAATGAAGGATTTTTAAATTTATATGAGCATGGATTTAAGCTAGATGAATGCAAGATTAATCTAACATGATTTAACCAATATATGAATATTTAAGCTAAATGATTTAAACAATATGAAATAACTAATATGCAATATCTCAATGCAAATTCTCAATGAACCTAGAGCAAAAATAACATAATAACAATATATTCTCTAGGATTTTTTAATGAGAGATGAGAGCCTGAATTTATAGAAAATTCAGAAAGCACAATCCAGGTGATTGATGTGATTGGATGCTTTTCTCAGTTTTAAAGGAAATTGAACTAAAATTAAGATAAAATCAAGAAAAAACTCATTTATTCTCTATTTCATTCAATTTTAATATTTAATTATTTTAATTGCTTTCTTTGAGATTATCTATCAATTTTTAATTTGTTTTTCAAGATTATCTCCAATTGATTTCTTTTCTCAAAATTTTAATTCTTTTTTTTGGTCAATTAATTCCTTTTTTATTTATTTATTTCCTTTTTTGAAGATTTCATGGCAAATTGATTTATTTCATTAAATATGCTAGGATATTTAATAAAATAAATAAGATAATTGTTTAAAATGATTTACTTGGAATGATTTAATTAATTAAATAAATATTTAATTAATATTGAGTGATTAATTTTGCCATGTGACATTGATGATTTTAGAATTAATTGTGTGCTCAAGATTTATTTAATTGCCTTTGGTTAGGACCTTGGTGACATTGTCAAGATTAGGGGCCCATGGTTTAGATGACCATTTTTAGGGTATTACATTTGCCCCTCTTTGAATTAATGTGTGAGCAGTGCATTGGTTCAAAGAAAGTTTGATGTCTAGGAGATACCAGTTCTAAACTTGATTGATCACGAACTAGATGAAGAGCAAGGTGTTTAGCTTGATTCGAAGTGACGAAGCTGAATGAAGTCTGATTAAAGCGATACTGATCCCGAACTTGATTGAACTTAGGAACAATAGAAAAAAAAGATACCAAACTTGAACTTGATTGATCAAGAAGAGGATCTTACTGATCTAGAACTTGATTGATCTAGACACAGCGAGTGAAGATAAAAATCAATCTTGAACTTGATTGATCAAGATACGACGAGTGAAAAATAAACCGTCCATCTTGATTCGATGCGATGAAATTGAACACCTGCTTAGATTGAGTGTGATCAAAGAAACTCTTTAAACCCTTGATTGAGTTTCAACGAATAATCAGCTTAATGAAAAGCGATGAAACTGATTAACGTTAAAACATTGATTCAGACGAAGACAAATATTAGCTTGATATGAAGCAATGAAATTGATATGCCCCTAGTGATTGATTCAATTCAGTTGATTGAAAGATCCCAACTTGATATAAAGCGATGAAGTTGAGATGCCCCTAGTGATTGATTTGATTCAGATGATCGAGAGATCTCAACTTGATATAAAGTGATGAAGTTGAGATGCCCCTAGTGATGAGGTCTTGTTTGATGTTCTTTAGTTAAAAATTATTTTTGCTCGAATTTCAATGAAGATTTGAAAATTTTCTCGACATTTGAAGATGTGAGGTCATAAGGTCATGAGTATGCCCCCTCAGAAGCGAAATCGAAAGATAGTGAGGGTACATGATTATAGGCAATTTTGAGTGATGATAAGTTGTTTGAGCACAAATTGATTAAGAGGAATTTTTGAAAATTTTGCATTGATTGATAAGAAATTGAGTGCAAAGTTGATTTGTAGAAATTAAATTGAGATTCAGCATTGATTCTTGAGAAATTGAGTGCAAAGTTGAAGAAAGAATGAGCTTTTGATGAAAAAGGCGCTAAGTGGTCCAAATTGTGAAATTGACTAGCAAAATGATCTCAAATTTTGATTTCGATCTCGAAAATGGAGTCAGAACAGGCGAATTAGATAAGGGTACAATTTTCATGTTCATCGAAGCAAGTTGAAAAATTAGGGTTTTGGCTATATAAGGGGTAAAAGTGTCATTTTCAATTCATTTTAACCCTCCAAGTTTGAAAATTTAAAAAGCCTTCTGCGAAGAAAATGGTGGTCCCTACTCATGAGCATCGATTCGAGCGCCAGAGATGACATAATCGACCTTGACACTATGAGCCAACGGTAAGTGATCAATCTTAAGCCTCTTTATGTTCTCAATTTTGAATTTTTTTGTTCATTTTTCAAGTTTTTAGCACGTTTGTAGTCGACCCTTCTCGTTTTGTCGTGCGAGACAGGATCCTGTCTCGTACGACAAACTGCTGAAGTATGTTTTGTTGTTTGAAGCCATTAATTTTCTCATTCTAACCCCACCCTTCTGTCATACGACAACATGAAAAAAAGACCATTTTATCATCTTAAGTCTAATATTTTGTCATATGGGAGCCTTTTGTCGTACGAGGCCTAATCGTGACTCGTATGATTTGTTGTCCTTCTGTGTTTTGTCGTTTGGAAAACAAAGAGCATTTTTTAAGGTCTAAACTTGAAATTTTAATTTTGCAATTGACGTAATTGGATTTGCATGATGTTTTATTCCTCTTGTAGGCTTATTCAGAATGTTTTCTGATGCTTCGTTGATTGATTTTTGCAGGTTCGATTGCCTCATCTGCTCTTCAGATGTGTTTATCCACCTACCATGACATTAATGTGACAGTTATTAGAAGTTGATCAGGCTCATATTGATTTGTGCTGCATGACACATCTTCTTGGGTTACCAGACATCCGTGTGAATCACAAAATGCTCACAACATTAGTTGAGTGATTCCATTCAAAGCATAATACCTTCCATTTTCCAGTTGGGGAGATGACTATCACTCCCGAGGATGTATATAGGATCCTTCATATCCCTTTTGCTGGGGATAAGGTGGATTACGATGTAGCGCAACTACCTGGATTACAGGCGGTCAGGCATGTCTTCAGGGATTCTGATATTTTGACACGTTCCATCAGTTGGGACATCATGATGAGGAGATATAGTGAGGAGTTTCCTCTGGCTTGTGTTCTAGTAGGGTTTATTAGTTGTTTTCTAATGCTAGATAGAGGACAACAGGGATTCTAGTGCGGATGGGGCAGGATGCTGGAGAGATTGATGGAGACCCCTCAGAGGCTTGGCTGGGGTTCTTTCTTATTAGCCCACATGTATCGTGAGATGCATGAGATAGTGTACAGGGAGGGCAAGAGTATGGCCGCTGGTGTATTGATCTTACAGGTTTGGGCTTGGGAGCACCTCCTAGTTTGTCAACCTATTGTAGATGACAGTAGAGAGCCTGGGCAGTCGATTATATATAGGTATGTCGGTTATGTTACATATCCCCATCTGGGCAAGACCGATTTTTGGCGACGGTCATTAGATGACCTTATAGCCATGATATGGAGACCTTACTGGGGCCTAGAGCCATGGGATGACTGGAGGCTAGTACATCGAGATCTTTTTGTTACGCGCTCGCTTATTGGTAGATCGCAAATTGTGGTGGAGCGATTTGTAGTATCTCGAGTGATGAGGCAGTATGGTAGGCCTCAGGGGATCTCGCAGGAGTACACAACATACACGGGATATGCGGATGAGGAGAGGAAGGGATGGTCACTGAGGTTATCCTATGCCTTGAGTATGTAGGAGCTCACTGGTTTACAGTACTTGAGATGGGATTACATGGATGATGTAGCGGATGCAGGGGTATTTCCTCAGTATAGGGATTGGTTCCAACAACATCCATTCCCTAGATTCACAGATCCAACTGAGTAGGCTCCTCATATTGAGGCGATTAAGGATGATGCCCCCACACAAGGATAGGGACAAAGGCAGGGACAGGGACAGAGAGCCAAGGCTTTGAAGTGGGCAGGTGGCGATCCTGGTGCTACTAGTAGTAGGGTTCCGACTGGGGCTGGACAATAGAGGGGTGAGGGTGAATCCCTTGGAAGGATAGGAGTGAGATTAGGCAGAGCCGAGGAGGACAGAGCACTGCCGAGATAGGTCCGACATCAGAGGGAGGAGCAGGGTGGAGCTGGAGGTGGAGATGGGGGTGGAGAGCCTGCGAGAGAGCAGGGGACTGACGCAGGACAGTCGATGAGAGCACGTCTTGCAGAGCTATAGTCATAGTCGGCACTGGCTTAGACGTAGCTGGCAGAGTGAGACTAATAGCTAGAAGAGCTTAGGGTTGATTGTGACCGTTAGGTCGTGGAGATGACAGCAGAGACGAGGGCAGAGACAGAGGCTTTACGATAGGAGGTCCTTCACCAGATGAGTAGGGCAGCTTATTATTTTGCAGCATACATCATAGCAGTTCTAGTTGTGCAACAAGTTGTCCCCTACTCGCAGCACATGGCACGGTCAGAAGGAGCTCAAGCACCTTGTTAGGATCTCGGTCAGTAGGCTCCACCTCCTCCACTAGGCGATGAGGGAGAGGCTGAGAGCTAGATAGTCTTTTTTTTAGCTTGAATATTTTTTGTAGACACACCCATTTTTTTGTAGCCTATACGATTCTTGCTCCGATGGGAGTTTGTACATGTCATGTGACATTATTTTGTACTCTGACTTTATACTATATATATATATATATATATATATATATATATATATATATATATATATATATATATATATATATATATATATATATATATATATATATATATATATATATATATATATATATATATATATATATATATATATATATACGAGATTTTATTTGACTTCATCGTACTTGTGTTGATTCGTTTATGAGATGGGTTCTATATGCATTATTCTATATGTATGCATTTCTTTTTAGTATGTAATGCAAATGATTATGGATGTCTAATTTTGTTTCTTTTCATATGCAAATAGATGAATGTGTAATGAGTAATATGAAATGTAATGTTTTCATTTTTCTATGCAATAGGATGAATGCAAATGAGTGATAATGAAATATATGAATCTATATAAAATGCTTATGTATGCAGCTAACATCTCAAAACACGAGTACTTGATCGGAGAAATGATGAAAAGAGACCACTTAGCTAAGAAATGATGATGCTTCCAACTCTTATTCAGAAGATAAAGAGATCATTGTTACCATACCGAAATTACTCTAAATTCACAAAATGTAGAATGAAATGCAAAATGATATGCAAAATAAGATGCAATCCTAAACCTAGTCACTGGATTTTGAAAAGCTTAATTGTCATCATTGAGTGTTTTACAATCACAACAGGCAGATTAGAGTTCCTTTTTTTTCATGTGCAATATTAATTATCTTGTCCACAATGACCTTTTTTTGTTCATATCCTTGGATAGATTACGCATGAACCCGGATTGCACAATAAATAAATTCCCTCAAAACAGACAAAGAAATGATGGGAACCTCGCTGTAGCATTCAAATAAGAGGAGTTAAGGTATGTGTGGCAATTTCACCTGAATGTGAAGGCACTTATCACAGACACCCAGCTAATTAGATATTTTTAGATCATCAGAATCATTCCTACAAGCGAAAAATAACAAAGATATTATGCTCCCAATCCTTGCTCCTCTTAGTCAAGATAGACTTCCTCGAGTTACTCAGAGAGATAATAATCGAAATTCAATAAAAGACAACACACAAAGAAAATTTTCATGCATAGCTCAAACTGTTCAGTGATTGTTTTTAGTTATGTTGTTTTACTTGTTTGCTCAATGATAAAATGCTTTAGTAGTCAGGAGATAGGTGACTGACTTGGAGTGGACGACCGGGTATCACTGACATAAATATGACTTGGTTGATACTTCTTAGGACATGTAAAGTGCTCTGTTGATTAACCTAAGACTAGGACAATGATCGGTTTCAAGCCATGAGGGTTCCAACGAACCAGGATGTCACAAAAGTGACTAAAAGATATGTACAGGTGAAAGCAAAGAATTGCATAAAAGCAAGATTGCCAACGTTGCGTTGATAGATGGAGCGCTTGAGTACAAGAGGCGCATGTTTGCTAGGTTTTCACCTGCTTGGCAAAGATTCCTTTTTTTTTAACCAAGGTGTCTGTTTACCAGGTTTTCACCAAGGCATTTTCTCTCTTTTTCCTTTTTTTTTTCTTTTTCTTTTCTTCTTTTCTTTTTTTTTTTTGGATTTCTTTAGGACTTTTTCTGATTTTTAGGATTTTTTTCAAGACTTTTTCTGATTTTTATGATTTCTTTAGGACTTTTTAGCTGTATAGGCTGTTCAAGCAGAGAATATTTAGATGAATAATTTCTTAAGATGGATGGTTTTGATCGGTTCTTGGAGTTGTTCTCCTTCCGATGTTGAGATTTGATAGGCACCATAGCCAAAAGCTACAGTAACGATATAGAAACCTAGCTAGTTGGGTTCGAACTTTCCTTTGTTGTCTCGAAACTGTTGATTTTTAGGATTTTTTCTTAGAACTAGGTCACCAACCTAAAATTATCTTTGTCGAACCTTCTTATTATATCCTTTGGACATTCTCTTTTGATACACTCTAAGATGATCAAACACCACTTGTCGACGCTCATCCAACAATTCGAGCTCTTGCAATCTAGATATTCTATAGTCTTCATCAGTAACAAAACCTTGCAAAGAAACTCTTAGAGATGGTATTTCCACCTCAATAGGTAATACTACTTCATACCCATACACCAAAGAAAAAGGTGTAGCTCCAGTAGGTGTTCTGATACTTGTTCTATAAGCCCACAATGCAGGATTGAGCTGCAGATGCCAATCCTTCCCAGTTTTGTTCATTGTTTTGTGCAAGATAGTCAATAGGCTTTTGTTAGATGCCTCGGCTTGTCCATTACCTTGAGGGTAATATGTTGATGACCAGTGTTGTTTTATTTTAAATTTCTCACAGAGTTCATTTAGGTCTTTGTTCTTGAACTGTCCTCCATTGTCAGTTATAATGGATGAAGGTATACCACACTTGCAGATGATATAATTAAGAATAAATAGAGCTACTTGTTTGTCAGTTGCTTTGATGAGTAGAACCGCTTCTACCCACTTAGTGAAATACTCAGTGGCAATGATAATAAATTTGTGCCCGTTACATGATGCGGGATATATTTGGCCAATTAGATCAAAGGCCCACTGTTGAAAGGGCCAATGTGTCATAAAGGGTATGAGATTCCTTGCTAGAGCATGGATAAGGTGCCCATGTAGTTGGCACTTTTCATAGGTTTTATCAAATTTTATAGCTTCTTTATCCATGTATGGCCAGTAGTAGCCAACCCTTAGTAGTTTTCGTGCTAAAGTTAGACTGTTCGAATGGGATCCACAAACACCTTCATGAATCTCAGATAATGCACGTTGGGACTCCTCAGTTTCTAGACATCTAAGCAAGGTATTATCTAAACCTCTCCTAAATAGGTTGTTAGCAATAATGACGTATCGTGACGCATTTCAGATTAGGTTCCTTTTTTCATTTCAAGAAAGATTAGCAGGGACAACTTGGTCACATAGGTAAGAGTAAATGTGGCTATAACGAGATGAGTCATGTCCAATAATAGAACAGAGCATCTGGGACTCGGGAGAATCATAGGCAGGATAATGTAACTCTTCCACCAGGAATTCAAAGAGAAAATTAGATTCCTATAGCTGTGGTATAGATGCCAAAGTGGCCATTCCATCTGTTGCTCTATTTGTTGTTTTGGGGATCTGTTGAAATGATAAAAAGTTAAAGTATTTCTTGAGATCATCCATCATTCTCTTATAAGGAATTAGTTTATCATATGTTGTCTGATATAGGTCATTGATTTAGTTGATGATGAGTTGAGAATCTCCATAGATGTGTAATTCAACAATCTTCCACTCGATGGCCAACTTGATCTCGTTTACCAAAGCTTCATAGTTTGCAATGTTGTTTGTGCAAGGGAAGAGAATCTTGTAATATTTCGGAATTGAATATTTTTGGGGAGTAATAAAAAGTATTCTGGCACCAAAACCATGTTGAGTGAAAGACCCATCAAATAACATCTTCCACAATTGTTCAATAAGATGCATGATTGATTCATCCAGGAACTCTATATGCAAAGGTTGATTGTCTTCAAGTGGAGCATCAGCAAGTTGGTCTACAATAACCTGTCCTTTAATGCCTTTACAATCCACATATTCAATATCAAATTTTGTAAGAACCATGACCCATTTGGCCAGTCTTCCTGTAAGTGTTACTTTACTAAGAAGATATTTGAGCGGATCAATCTTGGCTATCGACTTAATAGAGTGTGCTAACATATAGTGCCTTAATTTTTGTGATGCAAAGACCAATGCCAAGCATGATTTCTCTATTATATTGTAGTTCATTTCATAAGACACCAATGTTCTGCTAATGTAATAGATAGCTTGTTCCTTTTTATTGTCATCCTGTTGTGCTAGAAGTGCCCCCAGTGAAGTATCTCTAGCTGATGTGTATAGAATCAATGGTTTACCTTGAATCAGTGGCATTAAGATGGGTGGATTAGAAATATATTCTTTGATTTGTTGTAAATTTTGTTCACAATATTTAGCCCAGTTGTATTGAATTCCTCTCCTTAATACCTTTGTGAAGGGTTGAGCTTTGTCTGCTAGCTGAGATATAAAACGCCTTATTGATTGAAGACGACCCTGTAAACTTCTCATTTGACTGATATTCTTGGGCAAGGGCATTTCCATTATAGATTGGACCTTTTCAGGGTCAACCTCAATTCCTTTTTTTGAAATTATGTAACCAAGCAACTTTCCTGATGTTACTCCAAATACACACTTTTTAGGATTTAACCAGAGCTTAAATCTTTCCATTCTATCTAGTATGAGGCCTAGTTCTTGAATATGCGTAGATCTCTTCATGGTTTTTACTAGGGTATCATCAACATAATCTTCCATGTTTTTATGCATCATATCATGGAAGATAGTGGTTATTGCTCTTTGGTAAGTTGCTCATGCGTTCTTTAGCCCAAACGACATAACATTCCAGCAGAAGGTTCCCCATGCACACGTGAAAGATGTCTTTTCTTGATCTTCAGGTGCTATCTTGATCTGATTGTAACCAGAGAATCCATCCATTAATGAATACATCTCATATCCAATAGTCATATCTACTATCATGTCAATGTTGGGCAATGGAAAATCATCTTTTGGACATGCTTTGTTAAGATCCCTAAAGTCTGTGCAAACTCTAATAGATTTATTTGCCTTCGATACATGTACTATGTTTGATATCCATTCTGTGTAGTCTATAGCTCTGATAAATCCAACTTTTAGCAATTTCTCTAGTTCAACTTTGACTAGCAGTGCCACATTAGGATGCATCATATAGAGTTTTTGCTTGACTGGTTTAACTCCTGGTGTAATAGAGAGATGATGCATGATGAGATCAGGATCTAGTCCTAGCATATCTGAGTATGTCCATGCAACTTTGATCTTCTTTTATAGAAAAAGGTTGTTAAAATCTCTTAACTCTTCTGCTGATAGTGATTGAGCTAAATGAATGATGTGTGGTGTCTCTTGACTCCCAATGTTCATTGGATGAGTTGGCTCGATCAATATGGAAGATCTCTCCTAGAAGTGACTTGGCAGTATATCAAGTATCTCACCTTCAAGCGCCTCAAAGAGGTTTTCACCTTTAGGTACGTCCTTTATTTTCTCTTTTTTAGATTCTGATACCACCACAATGTGGTTTTCACCATCGGGTCTTTTATTTTTATTTTTCTTATTTTTGCAACTAAGATACTTGATATCTGTTTCAGTCTTGTTTTCACTCTGTTCACTGGTGGAAGAGTTCATGGGTTCAACTGCATTGAGATAATAGGCTAATGTATAGTCATTGGCAAAAGTAGGTACATTCAAGGGTTGGTTATAAAGAGTACAATCAATCAGTTCAGGTTGTATTAAGTGTTAGGTCCTGGAGACAATTGAGAGGGAGGGGGGTGAATCAGTTGTCAAATAAATTCAAACCAAAAACAACTTAACCAACTTAATGCTTAATATCGGTAAACCAGTCTAATATGTTGATAGATAGTTTTAACAGTTAATTGCAATACCAATAAGGATCAATGCATGAAACAAAAATACAAAGTCATCCACAACACATAACACCAATATTTGTACGTGGAAACCCTGTAAGGGGAAAAACCATGGTGGGAAACCTTACCTACAATCAGATGATACTACTGCAGATAGTAAGTGTATACAAATGGGGTCTGCACATGCAGAAAGGCCAAGCACCCAGAGTTCACTGCTCAATCACAAAATGGGAGTCACACTTACTACAGTTGGATGGTTAAATCCAATAAGAATGTACTGCTCAAAATAACATCTTCATATGTTGGATTCAGTACTGGTGTAGTTTTGATTGTCTTCTCAAAAACCCTCCTTCAATCTTCAAATGATGTCTGCATGTATAGCTCTGCTTATTCTCACATATACCTTCACACAATCCTTTTTTCACACTCCACATCTGATCTTACAAATAAGATCTTACATTTATACCATACCCTAAGACCAATTTTAGTAGGTCGGCTCTACAAGATATTACAATAAAATTAATTTACAAATCAATTATACCCGATGCGATAACCGATTCAATATGTCATCTTAATGCATTTACAACAACAATAAGTCATCTCTATAGCGAGCCATGTTGATCTGGAAAAGATAAACCTGTCGGTGTAATCTAGACCTATTTGTCGGTAACAACAAATATGCAAATTCTAATATACCAATAAACAAAACTCCAAGACAAAGTGTCAACACGATATCTTCGCCATAACCAAGTGTTTTCCATATCATTCCAAGTGCCGGTGATCATTATATATTGCCGGTGTACCAAATACCGGTGACTGTGCATGAGTCGCTTGTCGGTGAATGTTGTTGATTCTCCAAAGTGCCAAAGTTGATAAGTGTTTAGTAGGTGTTGACATCAATGACAAAACCATACCAAAATACCAACAATCTCCCCCTTTGGCATTGATGGCAACACAATATGGAAAAACCATCAAAATGCCAAAACAGAAATGCCAAATACCAAAAACCAACAATCTCTGAAAAGAGATCATAACCAGAAATCAAAATACAGATACAGAGAGTAATAGTCTCTCCCAAATAACAATCTCTCCCCCTAGGAGCAACATGTGTTTTCCTTGTGTTTTTCCATATCAATCTCTCCCCCTTTGACATCAAATGCCAAAGTTACAACAAAACCAAGTTCATATACAAAATACCAATCAATTTAGTATACCAACTACTCCCCCTGAGAAGTAGCTTCCTCATCAAAGCCGGAGTAAAAGATTTCTCTATTAATTCTGTCAATTGATGACAATCATCAACTTCCTAAGTCTCTACCGATGGGGGTATGACCCCAAGTTAGTCTCTGAGATATTCAAAAGTCTCCTTAGGCAGAGGTTTAGTAAAGATATCTGCAATCTGCTCTTTAGTATTCACATAAACCAGTTTTATTTCCTTTGCTTCAACATTTTCCCTTAGAAAATTCAGTTTGATAGAAACATGTTTAGTTTTAGAATGTAATACCAAATTTTTAGATATATCAATTGCTGCAGTGTTATCACTGTATGCGGGAAAAGCGGGCCGATAGAACTCAATATGTGAAAAATGGAGCTCTATGGAGCCTTGCTCACACACCCACATGACTTCTTGGTGCAAACTACGGAGTCACGAAGTATGGCTCAGCTTCCCAAGGATGGTTCCATGGTTCTCTATCTTGCATGGTCCCTCAAACCAATGTTTTTGCTCTTAGATCACTGAGCAAAATGGTTTAGGGATGACAAATGCAAGAACGAGGGATGCTTTTGTTGATTTTAAGATGAGATCCATCCTAAGCTATGCATGATGCTATGAATGCAATAAACTAGTTATAAGATGACAAGGTTAGTAAACATGACTATCCTAGCATACTATATTAGTTCATGATTTAAGCTAAATGATAAGGAACATACTCTAAATTAGCATGTTTAGATAAATTCCTGTTTAAAAGAGAAGCTAAAATGATGAGCATAAAATGAGATATGAAAGCTTGAATGGATTTAAGTATAAGTGTGATGCTAAAGACTTGGATCTATGAAAATGGAGGAATGAGAGCTCTATTTATAGCAAAAATAGGGCAATTGATGGTCAGGATTGAAAGAGTTAATCAAGGGCCAAATTTGAAAGTTGGGAATCCATGTTTGCAATTGGCACCAATGAAATGGTGACAATTGTCAACATAAGGTTGGTTGAGAGGAGATGTAAGAAGCATTAAATGTTTGAGAAGACCTCATGGTTACCCTAGGGGTTAAGGGTTAAGGTTAAGTTAGGGTTATCCATTGGATAAAGCTTTTACCCAAAGGATAAACTCTTGTGCAAAGGTTTAAGGATAACCATGGTCAAAACAATAAATGCTTGATGAGACCCTTGGGTTAGATGGAGGTTGAGTTTATGGAAATTTTTTAACCATGTAAGAGGGTTGAGTTAACCATTAATGGTTATGAAGACTTTGGGGATAAATTTGTAAGAGTCCTTCCAAATTTGGGGGCATTCAACAAGTTAGCTTGTTGAATGGATAAAGGCTTTAATGCAATTTGAAGACTTTACTCCAAATTTGAGAAGTGACCTCCTCAAATTTAGGGAAAAGGGATAATGGATGGGTTTGGGTTAATTAATTAGGTTTAGAAGAATCTAGAAGAGGTTAGAAAGAGGGTTAGGATGCAAGTGGGAGGTGTAGGATTTTGCAAGTGGGTGAGGGAAAATAGGTTTTAATTGAATTTAATTCAATTTGGTTGTAATTAAATAAATTAGATTTATTTAATTTAGGATAAATATTTTAATTAAATTTGAATTTAATTAAAAAGTGGATAGGGGCTTTAATTGAATAAAATGAATTTATCCTATTAAATGGTATAGTGAATTTAATTGAGTAATTTACTTAATTAAATAGAGGAATACGAGTTATTTAATTAAATTAGATTTAATTTAATAGAGAAATGAACATAAAATATTCATTTAGGAATATGGTCATTTTTATACGTCTACATTTTGCCCCTCTTTGAAGTGACGTGTGTGCACATGTTATTTCAAAGAAAATGATGCATTGTTGCGATTTTATGATCAATGTCATTTTTTTTTTGTATGATTTTTATGTCCGCCCCAGATTTGATGTGTGATGCCCCGGATTTGATAAACGATGGTGATAATGCCCCCTCGGGAGATGAATCAATATTTTGAAAAATTTGATTTGATTTGATAATTGCTTTTGCGGCGCAAAATTTTGGCTAGGTGAAATATTGAAATTGATTCATCTCCCGATAATTGACGTGTTTTAAGGTATGAGGGAGACCGCGCGCAAATTACATGCTCATTTCCCTAACCCTAATTTCTTTTTTCCCTATAAAAGGGAAAAAGTGCTTTGATTTGTTTCATTTGTGCTTGTTGACTTTGGAGAAAGAGACTTTTGGAGAGAAGACAAAATGCCTATTCCTTATTCCACGCATCGATTTGAGCGCGTTCGGAGGCATCGGAGACCTACCACATATGGACTGTTGGTAAGTCAACCCTTTTGACCCCTTTTTTATTTTGAATTTGATCATTTTTAGTCAGTTTTTTATTTTTGAAATTCGATTTTAACGTTTTAGCACGTAGGGGTTTCGTTTAGCACATACGATAAATTAGGTAGCGCATAGGGTATTAATTTAGGGTAGCGTCCGAAAATGAATAAGTTAGCGCATGATGAAAATAGGGTAGCGCTTCAGGTTAAAAAGGTAGCGCATAGGTCAAACCTAGCGCATAGGGTCCACAGGGGGTCGCATGGGTAGGGGATTTAGCACGTAGGTTAGACCTAGCGTATAGGGTTAAATAGGTAGCGCAAGAATGAGATAGGTTAGCACATAGGTGGGTTTTAGCGCTTAGGGTAGGTTGGGTGGCGCATGAAGAAAAAAGGATAGCGCGTAGAATTAGTCTAGCGCATAGGGTAGACATAATAGCGCGTGGAGAAAACAAGGTAGCGCATGGGTATATTTTAGCGCATAGTCAAGTTAAATTAGCGCATGGAATGGGTTTTGCAAGTTTTAGTGATGTTTGAATGTGAAAGTCTTCATAGGAAAAGGTCAGTTTTGCCTGTGGAGGTGGATTTTTGCCATTTTGCTTGGTCTTTTGTCATGTTTTTGATAATTTGTCTAATATGAGTATTGATATAACTTTGATTTGTTCAAGTTATTGATGTAGATATGAATGTGTCATTTTGATCGAACCATGATTTGATTTGCATTGTTTCAAGTTCAATGTGTGGAGCCTGATGTGTGTTACAAGATGATATGGGTTGGAAACTTGAGTTGTTTTACAAGCTGATATGGGTGGGAAACTTGATCTATTTTACAAGTTTATGTGATGTGGAGACTTGAGTTGTTTTACAAGTTTTGATATGGTTTTTGAAAACTTGAGTTGTGTTAAAAGTTGATATGGAATGATATGATGTGGAACTTGATTAGATGAGCAAATTATTTCATGCTTTGATGTGATTTTGATTTTGATATCTTTGTTTTGATGTGGACACTCATATTGAACTTGTTTTGCATTTTGATAGGAGTGATTGAGAGTGGTGCAGTCGTGGGAGCGGTTCCCTAGACCTTGGGCATTGATACCACGGTTAGCACAGGCTGACCTAGATGTGATTGAGAGATGTGGCCTATCATCTTTGTTGGACATGCCTCGGTTCACTATGAACCGAGGTCTAATTACAATGCTCACTGGGAGGTGGCACAATGATACGAACACCTTTCACTTTGCTACCGGTGAGATGACAGTCACTCCAGAGGACTGTTATAGGATCTTATGGATTCCTGTAGTAGGTGCTTTATTGCCGTATGAGTAGACGGAGGAGGGTGGTACTGAGGCGCTATGGCGCATTTTCCATGATGAGACGGTATGTGGGTATGAGATCCCATGGCAGGAGTTCCTGGATCTAGACTATGTGCCTCTCCCGTCAGTACTAGCAGGGTTCATCGGTGGATTCCTTTGTCCTGATCGCAGGTCAAAGGGATTCTCTGTGGGTTGGGGATTGATTCTCGAGGATATGGTGACCCAGGGCCGTAGGTTTGCTTGGGGATTAGCCATGTTAGCCCACATGTACAGGGACCTTCATGAGGTTGTGTATCTGGGTTATGGTAGTTTGTTAACTGGTGTGACACTTTTACAGGTATGGTGCTGGGAGCACATTCCAGCAATGAGACCACTGGTGGACAGAGACAGGCCTGCTGGGCGGGCATATGCTTATGGTTACAGGGGTCTAGTTGTCCAGCGTAAGCTAGGCAAACTGGAGCATTGGAGGAGGGTCCTGGATGATATAGATACGGTCTTCAGGCGACCATATACAGATTGTGAGGTCTGGGTAGAGGATGGGCTAGAGATGCCTTTTGTGTTTATGAGCCAGTTTTTGATAGGGCGGACACCCTTTGTGAGAGAGATTTCAGGTGGGTAGGGTTTTGAGGTAGTATGGTCTTCAGCAGGGTATACCACAGGGGACTTGCTTGTATGCACGTCGGAGACAGGACGTACATGATTGGGGTGCTACCATTGATAGCGAAGCAACTATAGAGGAGTTCTCTAGCTTAGCGGGTCAGATATGGGACTATGCTCCTGAGATATTAGACGTAGGGATGACCCATGAGTTTGCTAGTTTGTTTGTAGCTTGTGCTGTTGCCAGGATATCAGATCCTGAGGAGATGCGATCGACCTTCGATGATGATGAGGAGGATGTTGGGGGAGATGGAGATGATGGAGATGATGGAGGCAGAGGCGGACGACGGGGGAGAGGATATCGGGGGAGGAGAGGAGACAGGGGTAGAGATGGGGGAGGTCGGGTGGAGAGAGCAGTTTGATGAGCTGTGATGGATAGAGGGAGAGGAGGGCTGGCGATTGGAGCAAGGGAGGAGGGGAGAGTGGGAGAGGTGATGGCAGTGGTGGGAGGGACATATGAGTGGAGGTGGCCAACACAGAGGATGAGGATTGATGAGTTACCTCCACCAGCACCTAGGATAGGCAGAGGGATAGGGGGTACCCCTTCACAGGTGCCCCTATGGGTCTGAGTCCCGACACATGTGGAGGATGCTTAGATCAGGACCCTGCAATTGACAGTTTAGCAGCTGCAGGCACAGTTATTGATGCAACAGCATCAGATTACTCAGCTGATTCTAGAGGGAGATACAAAGATACAGCGGCGCGGTCGGGTGGAGGGCTGGTAGCGAGCATTCAAAGAGTGGCAACAGGGGGCCCGATGAGAGATATCATGAGAGAGCTGTCCTCGAGAGTGAGGGAGGTGGAGTATCATAGATGTCATTATGAGGATGTTGTGCCCAGGGAGCGCAGAGTACAGAGCTTCACGCAGGTGAGATCGAGTTGATCTCGAGAGACTGGGACACAATCAGAGAGCAGAGGTGTGATGAGGCCATCGAGACAGGATCCTCCTGGAGATCCAGGAGCTGGGACATCAGCTACGAGACCATCCCCCTCAGGAGATAGTCATACTTGAGAGACAATGTCTCTATTGTATTTTTAGATTATTGTTTTGCTTGTACTGGGCACAGACATGACAGATTTTGTACATTTTGATCATTTTTGATATATATAGATGACATCATTTTCCTTGATCATGTGATGTGTTATATGGATGCATGTTCTATGTGTTCTTTCTTTACTTTATGATGATACAATGCTTGGATAGATGATATGATGCATGATGCAAATGTATGATGTATGCTTAGATATGTTGTGAGATGTATCTTGAAAATGAGATGTATCTTAAAAATGAGATGTATGATTTGATATGCAAAATGATATGCAACTACTTTTTTAAAATGATATGCAACTAAAAATGATATGCAACTAGAAATGATATGCAACTACTTTTAAAATGATAAGCAACTATTTTAAAATGATATGCAACTATTTGTTTTTTTGGAGCATCCTCATTCTGCATTTGTCATCTTGATATAACCATATGTTATTTTGCTTTCAATATAGGTATCATTATTGAGAATTGATTTGTTCGGGATATGTTGAAAATCTATACAAGCATAATGGTATAATTGAACCATAATGACCTGAGAAAAATTTACATGATGTTTGATTTTGCAAGATAGCACAAGCATCAAGGTATAATTGAACCAGGACGACCAAAGTGTGGATTGCGTATAAACAGACAAGATTAAACCATTTGTATGCGTAAAGTGGAATCATGTCTTCAGTGATATTCGATGTATCACGTCTCAAGACAAGTATTTACACAGTACAAGTGATCGCCTCACAGACAGAAGACTAAGAAAATATTGGAGTTTCCCCATGATCTCTAGCTTTGAAGCATTTAGTGAGAAAATGTAGAGAATCTAATAATTTAAAAAGTTCAAATGCAAAAATAGTTAAGATTTTATGCGATAATGCAACATTTAGTACTTCAAAAAATCATCCATCTTTGGTAATTGTGATTCTTGTTTTAGTGATCCAATGTTTTGCTCTGTGATGTCTCGAAGTTTTTGTTTGTTGGATGTGATGTTTCTGAGTTTTGCCAATAGTCTTGATGTCTTGAATGTGTTGCAAGTTTGGACAATTTATTGCCCCTAGCTGAGTGCACCTCTTGATGTGAACATGTACAGTGATTACCAAGCCATGGTAAAATGTGGTGAGAGGATATATGGATAAACTAGGATAGTGACTACGCTAAGTATGACCTGACTGGATATTTGCTAAGTGTTGGGCGATGGTGACTACGCTAAGTATGACCTGACTAGATATTTGCTAAGTGTTGGGCGATGGCCAATAGTGCTTTACTGTGAAGATAAGGATGTGGATATAGATAAAGAAGCTATTCTTTCACAATAGCACCTGTTACCAGGTTTTCACCAGTTGCTTTTATTGTACCTTTTTATTTGCTTTTTCTTGATTTTTTATTTTTTTGGTTTTTTGACTTTTTTCCGTGTATTAGACTACTTAAGTGTAGTATTTCTTTAGATGAATGCTATTAGTTGGTTCATCTAGCACATCTCCTTCTGAAGTTGTAAGTTGATAAGCACCTAATCCATAGACTGATATGATGACATAAGGACCCAACCAATTAGGTTCAAATTTCCCTTTCTTTTCTCGATCTTGTTGATTTCTTGGATTTTCTTTGAGGACTAGGTCACCAACCTTGAAGTTGAGAGGGATGACCTTGTGATTATAGCTTCTGCACATGCGTTGCTGATATGCTTTGAGATGAGTGTAAGCATGATGATGTATTTCATCTAATAGTTCCAGTTCTTGCAGTCGGTAGACCCGATACTCTTCATCTGGAATTAAGCCTTTTAGAAATACTCTGAGAGATGGAATTTCTACTTCCAGCGGTAAAATAGCTTCGGATCCATAGACCAATGAGAAAGGTGTTTCTCCTGTAGGTGTACGGATGTTGGTTCTATATGCCCAAAGTGTTGGATTGAGTTGTATATGCCAATCTTTGCCTACATCATTTACTATTTTCTTGAGAATCTTCAGTATTGTTTTGTTGGATGCTTCTGCTTGACCATTCCCGTGGGGGTAGTATGGTGTAGAGAACCGATGTTGCATTTTGAATTGCTCACATAGTTCTCGGACATCTTGGTTTTTGAATGGTCATCCATTATCGGTGATGATGGAACTTGGAATGCCATATTTGCAAATCAGATAGTTCAGGATAAAAGACGCAATTTGCTTTCCAGTTACTGTGGTCATTGGGACTGCTTCTATCCACTTGGTAAAGTATTCTGTTGCAGTTATAATGAACTTGTGTCCATTTGAAGATGAAGGATGAATTTTTCTGACCAAGTCTAGTCCCCACTGACAAAAGGGCCAGGATGTTGTAAATGGCTATAGTTCTTGTGCTGGTGCATGTATCAGATTGCCATAGATCTGGCATTTAGAACACTTCTTGGCAAAGTGGTAAGAATCTTTCTCCATTGTAGGCCAGTAGTATCCCATCTTGAGAAGCTTTTTAGCAAGAGTAGTCCCACTTGAATGTGTTCCATAAATACCTTCGTGAAGCTCATGTAAAGCGGAATCAGAATTATTATGATCAAGGCAACGAAGAAGAGTACCATCTAGACCTCGACGGTATAAAGTATCAGTAGTAAGAGTATACTAGGCAGCTTGGCAGATAAAATTATGTTTTTGATTACGGGATAAGTCAATGGGTAGGATATTGTTCTTTAGATAATCATATATCAGTCCATATAAAGGCGAATCCGAACCAGTTAAGGCATAGACAACATGGGATTCAGAGTGGTCATAGACTAGGGAGAACAGTTGCTCTACCAGGAACTCGTAACGACTTTGTTGCTCTTGAATTTGTAGTAATGAAGTGATAGTAGCCATGGCATCAGCTGCTTTGTTGTTCAACCTTGGTATTTTCTCAAAGGTGATATGTACAAAATACTGTTTGAAGTCATCCACCATTCGCTTGTAGGGGAGTAGCTTGTCATCCTTTGTCTGATAGTCATTGTTGATTTGATTGATGACTAGTTGTGAATCTCCATAGACTATTAACTCTGTGATTTTCCATTCTACGGCCATTTTGATGCCTATAACCAATGCCTCATATTCAGCCACATTATTTGTGCATGGGAACATAAGCCGGTATGATCTTGGTATGGTATGCCCTTCAGGAGTGATGAAAATAATGCCAGGACCTGAACCATGTTGGGTGTAGGATCCATCAAAGTATAGGGTCCATTGTGTGGTAGAAATAGCAAAAATGTCCCTGTCTGGAAATTCAATCTCCATAGTTTGTTTTCCTGGTAGTGGTGCTTCAGCTAGTTGATTTGCAATTGCTTGTCCTTTGATGGCTCTTCGTTCGGTGTACTGGATGTCAAATTCACTGAGAATCATGACCCATTTATCCAATCTGCCAGTAAGAGCTGCCTTGCTGAGTAGATATTTGAGAGGATCAATTTTTGCTACTAGCTTAATTGTGTGTGCCAGCATATAATGTCAGAACTTTTGAGATGCGAAGACTATTGTTAGACAAGCCTTCTCAATGAATGTATAGTTGAGTTCATAGCCATTCAATGTCCTGCTGATGTAGTAGATGGCTCGTTCCTTTCCTTGTTGATCTTCTTGTGCTAACAGTGCCCCCACTGATATATCTGTTGTTGAAATGTATAGAATAAGGGGCTTTCCTGTGACTGGTGGTACTAGAACTGGTGGGTTCATCAGATACTATTTGATTTGATAAAAAGATTCTACACACTTGGCCTTGCATTTGAAAGGTACATTCTTATGGAGCAAATGATTGAACGGTAGACTTTTATCAGCTAGTTGAGCGATGAATCACCTGATTGATTGAATTCATCCTTGTAGAGATCTGAGTTGACTGATATTCTTTGGTGGTGGCATTTCCATAATGGCTTGTACCTTTGATGGATCCACTTCAATACCTTTAGCTAAGACGATGTAGCCTAGTAACTTTCCTGATGTAACCCCGAAGACACACTTCTTAGGGTTGAGCCAAACTTGGAATTTCTCCAATCGATAAAAGATTTTTGTTAGGATGCCGAGATGTTCTGCTTTGGTGAATGATTTAGCTAGCAAATCATCCACATAGTCTTCCATGAATGTGTGCATCATGTCATGAAAGATTGTTGTCATTGCTCTTTGATAAGTAGCCCCTGCATTCTTTAAGCCAAAAGGAATAACATTCCAACAGTACGTTCCCTAAGGACAGGTGAATGTTGTTTTATCTTGATCTTCTGGGGCTATTTTTATCTGATTATAGCCTGAGAAACCATCCATTAGTGAGAGCATTGCATGGCCTGCTGTTAGATCTACAATTATGTCGATACTAGGTAAAGGAAAGTCATCTTTTGGACAAGCTTTGTTGACATCTCTAAAATTAGTGCAGATTCTGATACTGCTGTCTGGTTTTGATACTGACACTACGTTGGAGATCCATTCTGCATAGTCAATGGGTCGGATGAATCTGACATCCAATAGTTTCTTTAGTTCAGCTTTAACCATGAGTGCCACCTGTGGATTCATCTTTCATAGTTTTTGCTTGACTGGTTTAACTCCTGGAGAGATGGACAAGTGATGCATGATTAAGTGTGGATCAATTCTAGGCATATCTGCGTATGACCAAGCAAAGTTAATTTGCTTTTCTTTAAAAAAGATGATAAATGCCGATCTTTCCTCTTCTGTCAAAGATTCTGCTAGGTGTATGTTTTTGACAGCCTCTGTGGTACCAATGTTGATTGATTGAGTGGGCTCAATTAATATGGGTGATCACTCATGAAAGTGTTCTGGAAGAGTGTCAAGCCTCCCATCTTTAGGTGCCTTAAAAAGGTTTTCACCCTCAGATGCGTCCTTTATTTTTACTTTTTTGTGATCTAGAGCTGCCATTGACTGGTTTTCAGCATCAGATCTTTTATTTGGTTCATTTTTGCGACTGAGAGACTTGGCACTCCCTGGTTTGCAGACATCGTTACTTCGTTCACTGGTAGAGCCTGTTTTCAGGTTAACGATACATAGGTAATGGATAATAGATTCATCGTCTGGGAAAATTGGTATATCATGTATTTCGGTTTCGTCCCAGTCAATGAGGTTAGGAAAGACAAGCGGTAAGGAATCATTTGGTGGATCAAGTTCTACTACTGTAAGTGTCAAGACAGAGGTTTCACCATGATTGGTTTTGGTAAAGAAGTCAAAGATTTTGTTGAGGTCTTCGATGGTATCATCTTCAGTATAGATTTGTTCGTAATGTTTCTATTCGCTTTCCTTGGTGTCGTAGATATTCTGCAGTCCAAATTCAAGAGGTCTATCTTTTGCGTTATGTTCTTCCTGAGAAAGGGATATGGTACCAGTATTATTAGTGATATCTACAGTAGCATTTGAGCAGCTACCCCATTCATATTCATTGGAATCAGTCTCTGAGGCATCATCCCAGATTCTATCAGTGTTGTAAATAGGTATGTTGTAGGGTGAAAATAGATCTTTGATGATGGATACCGGCTTGATAGTTTTTGTTGATTCGGTGTCAGATCCTGCTTCTACTTTCTATATTTGTTCATAAACTGTGCCTCCTTGGGGAGGAATAGTGTTATCAGGAGATGTTTCTATTGGTTTTTGAGATATTGGTGTCTGAATATGAGCTACTGCTGCAGATATGGCCTTCTTGTGGCTTAGAAGCTTTTCTTGATGTTGCTTCTGTTCTTGACGTTCACATGCCTTGCGGATTGTTTCTGTTAACTCAAATAGTGCTTCCTACCAGGATTCTTCTTTGTACTTCTTCTTTTCTTTCCATTGAGGTTTTGGAGTTATGCGTGGTGTCCTTCTTAATAGGAAAGTGAGTTTACAACCCACTCTTGTTTTGTCTCTACTGGGCTGTGAAGGAAGATCTATGGGTTCAGTGACTCCTTCTTTGCGTTTTCCAATAGGTCCTTTACCGTCATATCCCATTTGTTGCATGATTAAGTAGCCCTTTCCATATAGGTGTGTTGGTAGGACTATATCCAGAGAAACTGCTATGTTATCTTCTTCCTCATCTTTGTGTAACCAGCCAAGAATGTCTTTCTCTTCTGATTCATGTGCTAGAGTGCCTAGTTGGATGAAGGTACCATCAAATTTGGTGATGGGCTGAGTTACCTGATGTGTTGATGTAATAGGCAATCCATGAGATCTGGGTGATGTTGGTAATTTGGCCAAACACATGGGTTCCAAGGAGTATTCTCCCATACCTTGTTCTCTAATTTGCATTTTCTGCTTGAAATCTCTAGGTAATGATTCGGGCTTTGCCGTCTGTAGATCTGATGTTGAGGATTTTTGTTTTTCCCTATTATGGGGAGCCGAACTGTCTTGGGTTGCCCCCATTGCATTACAATATTGAAATGGATTGTGATCAGCAGATATGGAGACATCTTGTCCGTTATAGGGAAATTTGACACACTGGTGATACGTAGAAGGCACTACTTGCATTTCATGTATCCAGGGTCGACCTAATAAAATATTGTAGGTGAGGTCTATGTCTAAGACCTGACACATAGTATCTTTTTGCACTGGTCCAACTTGAATGGGTAACATCACAGTTCCTTTAGATGACCTTTCCTCATCATCATAGGCCTTTATGGTAATCTTTTTACGGGGATCAATAGACTCCTCTGAGAAGCCTAATGCACGGATAAGTTTTAAAGTACATATATTAAGTCCAGCTCCTCCATCTATTAAGACTCTTTTTACTCTATGTTTATAAACGATGACTTCAATATGGAGAGGAGTGTTATGCAGATGACTCAAGGAAGTATTATCATGCTCTGAGAAGGTGAGATTATGAGGCCCTGTCATATGAGAGACCATGGCTTGAAATTTGTCTGCATCTAGATCTTGAGTTACATTTATTTCCAAGAGTGCTTGCTCCAATATGTTTTTGTGTTTTGGTGACAGTTTTAGTAGTTCTAGTATAGATATCTGAGCTGGAGTTTTGCGTAGTTGGCTCACTAAATCATATTGGATTTTTGGTGTAGTGGTTGTAGGTGTGGTATGTCCCTTCAAGACATATTTCTGAGCTCTGGTGGTTACATTGATGGATTCATGATCATGTTGGTCTCGGATTATGATGACATTTACCTGATGGTCTTCACCTGATATGTGATTGATGGTGTTACTATAGATGTGGTTGATATGAGCTCCACGTGCATCATTTGAGGTTGAAGCTCCATCTTTGTTGTAGTTTGGAAGAGGATTTTTAAAGGCTCCATGGTCACCATTTGTTTTGAGACCATCTACCGTTAAGTCACCCCGATCAATCATGTCTTGAACAATATTTTTAATCTCATGCAATCGTTCGTTCGATGACCTTTGTTATGATGAAAATCACAATAATGTGAGTCATTCCACCAAGGTTGTTTGATTTGGGGTTCATAGCTGCTAATTAAAGGCAATGAGAGAATCTTGTTGGCCAGAAGCTCTCTGAATGCTGACTCTAGTGATTGTCCCAGTGGTGTGAAGACATGTTTCTGGAAATTGTTAGTGTTGTCGCACGAATTGTTATTGGGTCCTTGATTCGTGGTTTTGTTTTAAGTATCATTGGTGTTGTTTGCATTGGGTTGACCTTGATTGGTATTTGGTGCATATGTGTTAGCGTTTGGATTAGCACCTTTAGGATTTTTTGTAGCTTGAGGATTTCTGGATAATGCGAGCACTGGTTGCTTGGATTTTGGATCATGCGATTCGTTGTTGCCTTCGTTTTTGTTTCAAGTCCAGAATCGAGACTTGTCTAAGTTGCTGTTGTTTTGGTTATTGTAGTTTGATGAATTTGTTCCTTTGAAGAATTTGAGCGTTCCCTTTTTGACACATGCTTCCTCTACTTGAATGCCATTTTCGATCAATTTAGCGAAAGACGGTATGCATTGGAGTTTGAGCTTGTAACTCATCTCACCATTCAAGTTGTCGATGAAGATTTCCATTTTCTCCTTTTCAGGAATATCTCGAGGATATCGTGATACCATACGTCGCCAGCGTTGAAGGAATATCATGAATGTTTCATTGTTTTTCTGTTTGGTGTTGCAGACGTCTAGCATGGTTATAACATGTTGAATGTTATAGGAGTATTGTGTTATGAACTTGTTAACCAATTCATCAAACGATCTGACAGGTGGTGTAATTTTGGATAACCATTCCATTGTTTGTCCTCCCAAGCTTCTTGGGAATAACCTCATCAGATAGGTGTCATCATGAGCAAATTCAAGACTCGTGGTACAAAATTCTTTGACATGATCACAGGGATCACTTTTTCCATCGTATTTGTCAAATTTAGGTACGTCTGAGTTTGGAGGAAAAGGGATCATGTGCAATCTTTTGTCAAAAGGATAAGGACAGATTTCATTTAATGAGTACCGCACCGTTGTCCCTTGTTGCATATCTTGCATTTGTCTTTGTAACATTTGCATTTGTTGAGTAAGGGCAACCAAAGGCACATTGTTTTGCTGAGGGAAAAGTTCTTCCCTTGTATTGATCCTGGGTTGAAACAGTGTATGGAACGTTATGTTTTGCTCAAGAATGTATTGTCTTGGTGTATGTTGCTCTGGTATGTTTTGATCCAGGATATCTTGTTCAGGGTCACGTGCTTCCCCTTCTCGTTGTCGTTCTTGATATTCATAATGTTGAGGTCTCCGAGTCAAGGTCTTCAGGAAGTTTGACTCCTTTGCTTGTGATCATGAGCAAGTATTTTTCTTTGTCATTTTCCATGAGCCTTTCTACAAGCTTTTGGAATGAAACACTTTCTTGGCATTCTTGAAGAAGCTCTTTAGAAATTTCAATATCCTCTAGGTGTGGACCTTCAAAAGGATTTGATAACCTTCGATTCATACTGAACTTTGCTTGTGCCTCGCTTTGTTGTTTTTGTTGAGAGCGAGTAACAGGCATTTTAGTAGAAACTTCCAGTGACGAAGGGGACAAAATCCTCTTCGATATATTGCTTGGGGGTTGGTGGTTCAGGTTGGGGTGTGTTATAAGTGATACACTCATCGGGCAGGAATGCCGGATTGATCCTTCCTCCATGGTTTATGATTTGATTAAAAGTAGATTTTTGACAATATGCCCTAGTCTTTAAAGGCTCTTTGTCAAATTCATTGGATTTGTTTTGGATATAACATTTGACGTGATGAAGGAATACTCGATGAGATTTGAAGAGTTGACGATTGATGTATAAAAACTTGTTTCTCTTGATAAATTTGGAAAAACTTGGTTGTTGTTTCCTTAACATGGTGTTACGATAAATATTCTTTCTTCTCAGAATATGGGGATTAGTCATGCATAAGTGATTCAATGGTTTCCTTTGATTTGTTTTGGATTCAGTTAATCTTGTTTTGAAAATTCAAGTTTTACTCTATCAAAGTGAAGGTTTAGATGCCCCTTCACAACAAAGCATGTCAAATGATATGGATAAAGTCTCCCAATATGGAAACTTGATTTGACAACCTGAGGTTTTTAAACAAGTGTTTTTGAGATGAAATCCGTGAGATGATAAAGGACCCCTTTGTTATTTGTGATGATGTTTCTGGATTTTGATAGGATAGATATGTTTTATCATGCGATCAGTTTTGGATTTTACAACGTTTGTTGGACACAAACTTTGCTCAAGAAATGGTTTTTACAGCTTTGTTTTTGGTACTCTGTTTTGACGAAAAATGATGCTGATGAAAAGAGGCTTCCAAAGATGTTTTCTAAATTTCCAAAATTTCTCACTGTTTTGCCCCCTGTTTTTTTGATTTTGGTCATGCGCTAAAATAGAGACACAACGCGCTATCAAATTTACTTCATGCGCTAAACAAAGGACCACACGCGCAACGCTGCCCTTGCTACGTGCTAAAGTTTTCAACTGCTTAAATTTTGTTTTCTGCCTGGCTCAAAAAGCTATGCACTAGTATGGGTCCGTGACACACTACTGTTAAACCCTATGCGCTAAGTTGATGCTTCAACACGCTAAACTGTTTTCCAGATGCGCTAACTGTTTAACACTATTTTCAAAATTTGGATAAAACGCTACTGTTTTGACTGGACGTGCTAACTTTAGGTTTTGATGCACTAACAAATGTACCCTACGCGCTAAGAAGTTGTTCTCATGCACTAAACTGCCTTGATTTTTTCTTTGGTTGGTTTTTTTGCAATTTTCGGATTTGATTGTGAATTTTTCAGTCTTGATGGATGATTTTCTGAAGTAGTAAATGCAAGCACAACACAAAAAAGACAACCATTTTACCTAATCTAACAAAAAGTGTATGTTCCGTGAGAATGTGTTCAAATCCCCAATGTTTTAATAGGTTTGGATATGAATAATACACTTCAAGAAGACTCTTTATTCAAAGGTCATAAATAACATCATAGCCCACTAGTCTCGATACTCCGTCAACTCAAACAGCCGTGTCACCCCCTAGAGGGCGCCCATTTTTTTGCCTTTTGCCAGAAATTAACTCAAAGTGAATTGCTTCACAATTGAGTAGTTATCTTGGGAGATATATGGTGAGTGATCTTGGGGGCGGATTCTTCCCCACCCTTGCACTATAATGTTATAAATGTCTGGTTACTGACTCGGCTCAAGGTTTCTATTTCTATGGTTCATAATCAGGCTTCCTATTCGGCCGTCAGTGATAAAGTCCCTTGGGAGGCTTCCCAACCTTTAGAACAAAGGCTTTATGTATCTCGAGGATACTGGGGGAAGGCTAATCGCTACGTGCAACCGTTGAAAAGGACTTTCGTCACTTTCCACTTTTGATTATAGTGGGTTGGAATACTTGGCGTCAAAGTCGTTTCCCACTTAGGTCATTCCCTTCACACTGGTCATAAATGACTTTAAGAGTTGATTCCAACTCCTTGGGAAGGAAGACTTGCTAAAGGATTTATTGCTTGAAGTAAAGAAAGCTTTAAGAGTGGTCTCGATTTTTTATCACCCAGTTAAGGGGAGAGCATATTCCTTCCACTTTCGAGACAAGGCAAACAATTTTTTCTTTTTAGCTTTCAAGACAAATGATTTGCTAACTTCTATTGGGAGATGTTGCTCCAAAAAGCATGGTGTTAATTTTATTTTCCCCAAATCAGTGATTATTTAATCTAGGAAAATAATTGAGTCAACAAAGCAAAAGTTTGATTTTGGATAACAAAAGGAAACCGGCAAAAGGGGAATAACTTCCCTCCTTTGATTGTAATAAAAGCTTTTAAGTGTGGTTCTTTCCTTTGCAAATTTTTTGAAATGAATCCTTTTATACACCAAAGGATGGTGAGGTTCTTTTTATAGCTATTTTTGCAAAAAGGAAGGTTTGTATGGTTCTTTTTAAAGCCCAAAATAAATTTTTCTCCTATGAAAGCAAGAAATTTTCTGATTTGTGGTTCTTTTTATAGCCCCAAAAAAACAAGTGAGTTCAATTTTAAGAATAAAAGAAGTTCAAAATTTTAAACTAACTTAAATAAGTTAGTGAAAATTCTAACTATCTTAATATTTTTAAAACTAAGCTCCCATCTGCAATAAAATTGTTAGAATCCTGCAAAAGAACAAGCCAAAAATGTTAGATGACGGGTGGACTTCAACAAGTCTAAATTTTACTCTTGGTTACAGATTTTAATTTTTTTGATTTCTATCTATTTATGATGCGCTACAGAACAAACTATAAGTGCTACAAAATAACAGTGATGCGCTGAAATAAATCAGTGATGCGCTATGCTATTTTCGGGATGCGCTACTCTATGTTCCGGAAGTGCTGCTCTGTTTTTCTCCCGCGCCGAGACCTACAAGAAAAGGTTAGTATTATGATGTGCTAATAAATAGATTCTACACGCTAGATTATGGACCCAATGCGCTGAACAGTAAATCGGATGCGCTAGGCTGTTGACCAGATGCGCTAGGGAATGCTTCCCACGCGCTGATTCTCGTTTCTCGCGAACTTGCAAAAGTGGTTAAATTTAAAAACCAATTTGATATATGGGGTAATGCCCCATGGTCGGCACCAGAAATGTATGCGGGAAAAGCAGGCCCATAGAACTCAATATGTGAAAAATGAAGCTCTATGGAGCCTTGCTCACACACCCATAGGACTTCTTGGTGCAAGCTACGGAGTCACGAAGTATGGCTCAGCTTCCCAAGGATGGTTCCATGGTTCTCTATCTTGCACGGTCCCTCAAACCAATTTTTTTTCTCTCAGATCACTGAGCATATTTAGATAAATTCCTGTTTAAAAGAGAAGCTAAAATGATGAGCATAAAATGAGATATGAAAGCTTGAATGGATTTAAGTATAAATGTGATGCTAAAGACTTGGATCTATTAAAATGGAGGAATGAGAGCTCTATTTATAGCAAAAATAGGGCAATGGATGGTTAGGATTGAAAGAGTTAATCAAAGACCAAGTTTGAAATTTGGGAATCCATGTTTGCAATTGGCACCAATGAAATGGTGACAACTGTCAACATAAGGTTGGTTGAGAGGAGATGTAAGAAGCATTAAATACTTGAGAAGACCTCATGGTTACCCTAGGGGTTAAGGGTTAAGGTTAAGTTAGGGTTATCCATTGGATAAAGCTTTTACCCAAAGGATAAATTCTTGTGCAAAGGTTTAAGGATAACCATGGTCAGAGCAATAAATGCTTGATGAGACTCTTGGGTTAGATGGAGGTTGAGTTTATGGAAATTTTTTAACCATGTAAGAGGGTTGAGTTAACCATTAATGGTTATGAAGACTTTGGGGATAAATTTGTAAGAGTCCTTCCAAATTTGGAGGCATTAAAGGCTTTAATGCAATTTGAAGACTTTACTCCAAATTTGAGAAGTGACCTCCTCAAATTTAGGAAAAGGGATAATGGATGGGTTTGGGTTAATTAATTAGGTTTAAAAGAATCTAGAAGAGGTTAGAAAGATGGTTAGGATGCAAGTGGGAGGTGTAGGATTTTGCAAGTGGGTGAGGGAAAATAGGTTTTAATTGAATTTAATTCAATTTGGTTGTAATTAAATAAATTAGATTTATTTAATTTAGGATAACTATTTTAATTAAATTTGAATTTAATTAAAAAGTGGACAGGGGCTTTAATTGAATAAAATGAATTTATCCTATTAAATGGTATAGTGAATTTAATTGAGTAATTTACTTAATTAAATAGAGGAATACGAGTTATTTAATTAAATTAGATTTAATTAAATAGAGAAATGAACATAAAATATTCATTTAGGAATATGGTCATTTTTATACGTTTACAATCACAATAGATAGTAATAGGTTCCTTGCATTTTACCTTTATGTCTTTCAACATTTGCTTAAGCCATAGTATCTGTGTACAGTTAGTTGCTGCTGCAACATATTCTGATTCTGCTGTTGATAAAGATGTACAACTTTGTTTCTTACTCAACCAAGAAACTAGTCTGTTTCCAAGAAAGAATGCTTCGCCGGTGGTGCTTTTTCTATCATCCACATTTCCTGCCCAATTTGCATCTTTGTATGCACATAATTCAAAGTTTTTATCTCTAGGATACCATAATCCAAGATTTATAGTGCCTTGTAAGTACCAGAAAATCTTTTTTACAGCTGATTCATGATTTTCTCTAGGATTACTCCGAAATCTTGAAACAATACATACTGCATTCATAATATCAGGTCTGGTTTGTGTCAAATACAGTAAACCTCCTATCATAGATTTGTATCTAGTTGGATTAACAGGTGTAGATTCATCCCTTAGTGATAGTTTGTCATTTGTAGTCATAGGTGTGCTTACCAGTTTAGAGTTCTCCATCCCAAATTTCTTTAGCAACTCTTTTAAGTACTTGGATTGACTCAAGAATATACCTTTATCAGTCTGTGAAATCTGCAATCCTAAAAATAATTTTATTTCTCCAATCATAGACATTTTAAATTCTTGCTGCATTTTAATAGAAAATTCTTTACATAATCCATCTTCTCCTCCAAAGATTATATCCTCAATAAATACTTCTATAACCAAGATGTCATCATTAGTCACTTTATAATATAAATTGTTGTTTGCATTACCTTTAGAAAAACCAATCTTCAAAAGATACTTATCCAATTTTGCATACCAAGCTCTTGGAGCTTGCTTCAATCCATACAAAGCTTTTCTTAACTTGCAAACCATATCTTTGTTATCTGTCAAAAAAATCTACCAGGTTGTTCATTGTAAACTTATTCTTCAAGATCTCCATTCAAAAATGCACATTTAATATCCATTTGATAATCTGACTGCCTTAATTCTAGCTACCAGTGCAAAGGTTTCATTGTAATCAATTCCTTCTTTTTGAGAATATCCCTTACACACTAGTCTTGCTTTATTTTTGATAACCTTACCATCTTCATTAAGTTTGTTTCTGAATACCCATTTGGTTCCAATTACATTTTTATCTTTAGGTCGGGGAACTAATGTCCAAGTGTTATTCTTCTCAATTTGTTCTAATTCTTCTTCTATAGCTTTAATCCAAAATTTATCTTCACATGCCTCATTAACTGATGATGGTTCAATTTGATAAATAAGACATACCTCTTCATTTGCCAATCTTCCTCTTGTCATAACTCCTTTAAACTTGTTTCCAATTATCTGATCTTCAGAGTGATTCAGTCTTACATACCGGGGTGTCTTTGTTTGTTGTTATTCCTCAGTTACTATGGAATTTTCAAATGATACCGGGGTAATTGGATCTTCATTCTATGCCGGTGGATTTAGAATAGGTTCATTTGTCAAAATTTCTGTTGCCCGTTCAGAGTCTATATACCTGGAAGTTTTTTCTGAATTGTTCATCAATATTTACATTTGTACTTTCAATAATTTTTTGCAATCTTTTGTTAAAACATCTATATTCCTTGCTCTTAAATGAATAACCAAGAAATATTCCTTCATCACTACTAGGATCAAATTTGCCAATATACTCATCTCTTCTGATATAACTTTTACTTCCAAAAATTCTGAAATATTTAAGAGTAGGAGTAATACCAAACCATAGTTCATGAGGGGTCTTACCGGTTTCACCTTTGATGTGAACTTTTTTGAATGTATAGACCGGTGTACTGACTCCCTCTCTCCAATATACATGTGGTAGGTTTTCTTTTGATAACTTACTTCTTGCTACATCCAAGATAGTTCTTTTTTTCCTTTCAACAACTCCATTCTGTTGTGGTGTCCGAGGTGCTGATATTTGTCTTCTGATTCCATTTACTTCACAGAATGTATTAAATTCCTTAGATGTAAATTCTCCTCCTTGATCTGATCTTAGACATTTGGTTTTCTTACCTGTTTCATTTTCTACCATTGCTTTGAATAGTTTGAACTTTCCAAGTGCTTCTGATTTTTCTGTAAGAAAAGTAACCCAACACATTCTTGAATAGTCATCAATGATTAGCATGAAATATCTATCACCTTGTAAGCTTTTAGTTCTAGCTGGACCACATAAATCGGTATGAATTAAATCAAGAGCATCATTGGATTTTTCTGGAATACTTTTGAAACTAGCTCTAACTTGTTTTCCAAATTAACATTCCTTACATACTATATTGTGAAGTTTGACAATTTTAGGTAAATCTCTAACTGCCTTAATAGTGCTGATTTTCACCATGCAATCAAAGTTTACATGATAGAGTCTCTTATGCAATAGCCAAATTTCATCAATATGTGGAATTAAGCATGTCTTTTCACTGTTATTCAAATGAAAGATATTACCTCTAGTCTGATTACCGGTTGCAATTTCCAAACCAGTTCTATTCATGATTTTACATTTTCCATTTTTGAATCGCAACTGAAATCCTTTCTCAACTAATTGACCAACACTCAAAAGATTATGCTTTAATCCTTCAACATAGTAAACATTGTCAGTATTATGCTTACCATCAAGAGATATTGTACCCTTACCTTTGATCAAACAAGCTTTGTCATCTCCAAATCTTACTAAGCCTCCATTGTATTCTTGAAAGTTCAAGAATTTACCTTTGTCTCCTGTCATATGATGTGAGCATCCTAAATCAATGATCCATTCATCCTTTACTTCAACTTTAACTGCCAAGGCTTGTTCTACCGGTTGAGCAGTAGGTGTCGGTTGATCTTCTGTTATAGCAATAAATACCCATCCATTGTCTGTCAGATCCTCATCAAAATCATTAGTCACTCCTTCATCAGCAATGTAACAGGATTTGTCTTTATTATTCTTGAATCTGTATATTTAGGGTTAGGCTTGTATGTTCTTCTAGCTTCTTCTCTTAGTCTAGCATGTCTATCAGGGCATCTTGAAGCCATATGACCAATCTTATTGTACTTAAAACATTTAAAGGGTGCTTTACCTTCATACTTAATTCCAACTGGACCTTTAGGCATTTTCCTTGCAAATAGTGGTTCAAGTTCTTCATTTTCTTTCTCGCTTTCTTCAAGTTCTCTTGCATAAAAGGCTTTCCAATCTGATTAATCAAATGATGGTGCAGATGATGTTGATGCTTTAAAGGCTAAATCTATCTTTATAGTAGCAACAAGACCAAATTCTTCAATTTCAAAAGCTGATAGTTTTCCAATCAATGTATCCCTAGTTACTGATGTATTAGGCATTGTTCTTGACTCATTTATAGCAGTGACTTTCATTTTATATGCCAGTTGCAATCCTCTTAAAACTTTTGAAACAATTTCATCCTCACTTAAGGTTCCTCCACAACATTTAATACCCAAAACAATCTTATTTACTCTTTCCATAAAAGCAGAAATCCTTTCATCTTCTTCCATTTTTAGATGTTCATACCTGACCTGGAAGCTTTCAAGTTTTCCAATTTCGACTATGGAATCTCCTTCATTTAGTGTTTCCAAATGATCCCAAATAGCTTTAGTAGTAGACCTAACTGATAGTCCCATGATTTGCTGATCAGATAATGCGCTCAAAAGTGCTTCTCTTGCTTGGCAATCATTTTCCTCATCTTTAGTCAAGTTGGGTGGATTGGGCTGACTCTAAGTAGGAGTAGTATAACCATTCTTTGTAACATCTCAGATCTCTTTTCCAATGCAATTTAGATGTGTCTCCATTCTGATCTTCCATATGCCATAGTTGGTTCCATCAAGTTTAGGACTATCCTTCCTGAAATAGTTAGTAGACATTGGATCTCCTCAAGCTGTTAAACTTTTGCAAAAGATGACTAAACTCTGATACCAATTGTTAGGTCCCAGAGACAACTGAGAGGGGGGGGGGGGTGAATCAGTTGTCAAATAAATTCAAACCAAAAATAACTTAACCAACTTAATGCTTAATACCGGTAAACCAGTCTAATATGCCGATAGACAGTTTTAACAGTTAATTGAAATACCAGTAAGGATCAATGCATGAAATAAAAAGACAAAGTTATCCACAACACATAACACCAATATTTGTACGTAGAAACCCTACAAGGGGAAAAACCATGGTGGGAAACCTTACCCACAATCAGATGATACTACTGCAGATAGTAAGTGTATACAAATGGGGTCTGCACATGCAGAAAGACCAAGCACCTAGAGCTCATAGCTCAATCACAAAATGGGAGTCACACTGACTACAATTGGATGGTTAAATCCAATAAGAATGTACTGCTCAAAATAGCATCTTCATATGTTGGATTCAGTACTGGTGTAGTTCTGATTATCTTCTCAAAAACCCTCCTTCAATCTTCAAATGATGTTTGCATGTATAGCTCTGCTTATTCTCACATATACCTTCACACAATCCTTTTTCGCACTCCACATTTGATCTTACAAATAAGATATTACATTTATACCATACCCTAAGACCAATTTTAGTAGGTCGGCTCTACAAGATATTACAATAAAATTAATTTACAAATCAATTAATACCCAATGCAATAACTGATTCGATATGTCATCTTAATGCATTTACAACAAAAATAAGTCATCTCTATAGCGTGTCATGCTAATCTGGAAAATATAAACCTGTCGGTGTAACCTGGACCCATTTGTCGATAACAACAAATATGCAAATGCTAATATACCAATAAACAAAACTCCAAGACAAAGTGTCCACACGATGTCTTCGACATAACCAAGTGTTTTCAATATCATTCCAAGTGTCGGTGATCATTATATCTTGCCGGTGTACCAGATACCGGTGACCGTGCATGAGTCACTTGCTTGCCAGTGAATGTTGCTGATTCTCCAAAGTGTTTAGTAGGTGTTGACATCAATGATAAAACCATACCAAAATACCAACATTAAGGATAAGGTTTGAACAGGCTCAAAGGAGTTCACGGTACTATCATCATGGGTTTGGACCGACCAGTCGAGTTCCAGAAGACTACCTTGTGTATGTGTCTTGAGATCAGGAAGAGTTACAAAATGATTATCGAAATTCATGTTAGTATTTATTGGACCTAACCCAACCAACCTACTTCTAGTGTCGTCACCTACTTCAGACTGGACTACATGTTGTGGTGTGACAGTAACAGGGTTAGCAGACAACATCTCAACATTCATGACAGAGTAGTCATAATGCGTTGTTGAATCATTGTTGTTATAAATAGAGCTCTTGTCTAAGTTATCAGAATCATAAGATGAAGTTTCTAAATTGTCTTCAAGTGGCTTAGTAAAAGTATATATAGTATCAATACCCACATCTTTGATGTAGCAAGTTCCTTCATTATTTGGTTCATTGAGTACCTGTATTTGACACACTTGTGGACATAACCTTGATGGTTCTGTTAGTCCCTGTCGTCTGTTCCATTTAGCTTTTTCTGGACTGATGACCGGTTTTGTTTCTACAACTTCTAATTCTTCTTTTGTAGTTTCGTAAGTGATTTGTCTTATCTCATTAGAAGGAGAGTTGGTAGGTGAAGAAATTGCTTGTGTCTGTTCATCCTCCAATTCTTGTTCATAGTCTTCTTGTCTTTTTAGTCTGCTTTCTTCCATTTCCCTTTGCATTCTTAGGCATATCAGCTCTTGTGCGTCATCTATGATATCACTGGATTCTTCAGGGGTTTCTGTAGTAGATGTTTCCGAGAGATGGTCAGAACCTATTCATACTCATTTGAATCAGTTTCTGAATAATCTACTTGTTGTCTGCCAGTATATGTGACCGGAATGTTCAGCAGTGCAAACAATTCTCTGATTCTGTATACTTCGTCTCTCATATCCTCTGGGCCTTCTACTTCCTGTGGTATTATAGCTGATATAATTGGAACTTTATTACCATTTGTTTCCTCTCTCTGGGTGGGAAATTCTTTTTGTTCATCGTCACACTCTTCCTGAGTTTGTTGAGTATTAATTTCTTGTGTTGTTAAAGGTAGTACCTTTTTCTTCCACTTAAGTTGATGGTGGGACATGTGCTTCTGATTTGATGTCTTTCTTGGATCATATACCAGTCTAGCTTTATCATTGGCATACTTGGTTTGTAACTGAATAGGTTCAACAATACCTTCTTGACGTTTTCCTAGAGGATCGGTACCTGAATATCCCATGCGTTGAAGCATCTTATAGCCTGGACCATATTGTGTTGGGGAAATCTCACAATGTCGTATTTCTTTGTTTGCACTATCTTCTTTGAAAAGTGATTTGAGAACATCATCCTCTTCTATTTCACCTGCAAGAGAAGTAGAGGACTGTATAAAGATACCAATATAAATGACTTGTGGAGTTGAATTTTGTGGCTTCATAACCTCTAATGGTTTTCTGGACTGTCTTGGTGATGGAGGAAGAGACATTAGTGAGAGTATAGGCTCTATTTTGTAGCCATCTATGCTAGTGTTTGTGATTTTCAATTTCTTTTCTAAATCTTTCAGCAGAGATTCTGAACTTTCAGTTGTAGAGGTTGCTCTATTATGAGGAACAAAAGCATCAACACTTTGCGTTAATGCATTTTAGGTATAGCTTGTATTGGCAAGAATATTGACTTCAACTCCATTATAAGGAAATTTCAAGCATTGATGGTACGTAGATGGTACTACTTTCATTTCATGAATCCATGGCCTGCCCAGTAAGATGTTGTATGAAAGATGAAGATCCAGGACTTGAAAAATGGCATCTCTTTCTATAGGTCCTACCATGATCGGTAATCATACCAGACCCTTAGAGGTTCTTTCTTCTTCATCATAAGCCTTGATTGTTATTTTCTTTGTTGGATCAATAACGTTTGCAGAAAATCCCAATTGTGTCAGTAGATTGTAGGTACATATATTCAACTCAGCACCTCCATCTATCAAAACACGTTTAACTCAATGTATATGGATCATGGCTTCAATGTGTAATGGTTGGTTATGTGGGTGACTCAGTGAGTTATCATCTTCTTTAGAGAAAGTGAGGTAATGGGGTGAAGTCAGGTGACCCACCATAGATTGAAACCGATCTATGTCTAAATCTTTAGGGACATTGGTGGTAAGTAGAGCCTTGTCCAAGACCTCTCTATGAGTAGAAGAGATCTTAAGTAGTTCCAAAATGGAGATTTGAGCATTGGTTCTCTTCAATTATTCGACAATACTATAACCAGGAGAAGATGATAAAGACAATTGTTTTGATTTGGCCATGATTGTGTCTATTTGTCTATTTGGTAAATTTGATGTTGTTTGATCGAAAGTTGAGGAACTAGATCCTGAGAGAGTAATCTTCCCTTGAGCGCGAGTCACAACATTAGCAGTTTGTACTTGATTTTGTTTATCCTCGATTATGATCACATTACAATATTCAGGTTGAGAATATTCAATCATGTTGATCACATTATCATTGTTACTGTAGGTATAATTGACTCTAGCTCCTCCCTTGGATTTTGAGGAATCTACTTGTTCATAAGTCGGTAAGGGATCTTGAAAGGCCTTATGATCAACATTAGTCGCGTGATTTCCAACAATGATCTTGCCTGCGTTAATGAGATCTTGGATTTCATGTCGGAGTTTCATGTTGTTGTTTATGTTATGTCCCATGTTCCGATGGTAGTCACAATATTCTTTTTCTCTCCACCATTTGGGTCTAAGTTCTGGGTCATATGGTCTAGAATTGTCTGGCAATGTTATTAGATTATTTGCCAATAAGGTTTTAAAAGTTGATTCATATGATTCATCTAGAGGAGTAAAATCATGCTTAGGTTTTGAGAGCCAAGGCTTTTCTTTAAACCATTCTCTTGCTTTCTTTGGAGGATTTGCTGCCGCAATTTCAGCTATCTTGAATGCTTGCATATCACTGGCCAAGTTAAATATTGTGGATTTTATTTTTGCTTCGAAAGTATCTACCACTCCATCACTAACAACGTTCCTGTTGTTATCTTTGCTGTATTTCCAGTATTTTCTCTTTTCTTTAGAACTAGAACCTTGCGATGTTTCTTTCCAAAGCGATATATCTCCCTTTTTTATAAGCACATCTTCCATTCTGAGGGCGTTATCTACCATTTTGTTTAATGAAGGGTGTACTTGCATCTGGACACTGTATTGTAATTCAAGGATTAAGTTGTTGACAAAGATATCTATTTTCTCAAGATCTGGGATAGTTTGTGAATATCTAGAGAACATCTTTCTCCATCGTTGGAGAAAAGTGAGAAAGGGTTCTCCTATTTTTGTTTAGTATTGCAAAGCTCTATCATAGTGACTGGGTGACATATGTTGTAGGAGTATTTCTGTAGGAATAGTTGGATTAATTCTTTGAAATTTTTTATTCCCATGGGTAGACTTGAGAACCATTCCATAGCTTGCCCCCCTAAACTTCTCGGGAAAAGGCGCATCAGATATGTTTGGTCGTGTATGAACTCCATACATAAAGCACAAAATTCTCTGATATGATCTTGGGGGTCTGTATTCCTGTCATATTTATCAAACTTAGGCATTTCTACTCTTGAGGGAAATGGAGGCATGTAAAGGTTTTTGTCAAATGGGAATGGGCATATTGTGTCCAGAGAATATTGTTTTGGTGTTTTATCTTTGTTTTTCAATTTTGTGACTTCAGTTTGTAATGCTTGAATTTGTTTGTTTATCCTTCCCAATGGTGTCTCTTCCTCTTTAGTGACAAGGGCCTCCACATTATATCCAGTAGGAAGTTTGGCACCTTGCTTTGCTAATTCTAGGAAATAGTCTTCTTTCTCCCTAGCCATGATAACCTTCATCATTTTTTTGAACTCTTTATCATTCTGACATCTATATATTTCGACCTTGGGAGGCTCAGGGAGTTCAGATTCATTTGATGAGGAATCACTATCAGTGGCATGATTGTTGAAGTTGTCGTGAGTGTCTTGTTTACTAGATTGTCTTTCTTGCCTTTCTCCAGACATGGTGGGAGATAGGGGCTGACCAAAGATTGGTAGATCGTAAATTGGTATTTGCGATGAAGACAGTTTATTTGGAAAGAGGTTTTCTACAAATAATGGATTGTCATTTGATGATAAAGGTGTTTCTTTTTCTTTGTATGTTTTACTGCGAGAGTTTTTGGTTTGAACAGGCATTTGCAACTAATGGGACCGAGAGCTATATGTGTTGCAGAAGTCAAGATCAAATTGTAGCTAGTAGTTCGTTTAATGTAGTGATTGGGAGAAGTTACTAAGATTTGGTCTGGTTTCAGGAATGATCTATCATGTGTAAGACATTATCTAAGTTAACTTAGGTTTGATAAGATGTTGTTTGAACTAGCTGAGAGATGATCGACAAAATCGTGCAATGCAACGACAAGGGTACACTATCAAGGTTGTTTTATGCTCAAAGGAATGATGACCAGTTTTGTGCTCATTGTAGATTGTTTTAGGCAGGTTTGACTATTCAGGATTGATAAACTCAGAGACTCGTATGACAAGATTTCTAAGATCATACAACAGTATAACAACTTTAGGAAAATAATAGTTCTGTTTGGTATGAGTTGTTGCCTAGTACCATACGACAAATGGGCATGTCTCGAATGAAAAAGGATTCAGTGCAGTTCTGTCTCGTATGAAACAGGGTTTAGCTTTAAATGACAGATTGTTGGGTTTCGTACGATAGAGGATTGAGCTCAGACAACAAATCATCAAACTCGTATGACATAAGATATGGTGCCGGACGATAAATAGTCAGGTTTGTACGACTGTTAATAGGACAGAGACAAAAATTATGAGTTTTTCAATAGCTGAGTATGACCAATTCTGAGATGGACTGATTTTTTACTAGGATAGACTAGTTTTGACATGGACAGAGTTTATCACTGAGTTGTTTGATTTGTTTTCTCTAGTTTTAGTATTCCAGTTTTAGTTTGAGGGATGAAAACATAGAAAACACGTAGTATGAATAGTAACTCCAATCACAACATGCAAACCCTATGGAAGTTGGCTTAGAGAAGAAAAACTTTGCTTGCTGACTTAGGTACACACCCAATAGCTAATCAGAATATGGTCGCTGAGTTTCATGCAATGGATTCTCAACACCATATTATCCGACTCCAAACGCTAATGGGGGCATGATATGGCAAGTGCCTTGGGAGAGTTACTATCTCTCTTGCACAAATATTATCAACCTTTCAGAGGTGAATCAAGTAGCTTCTAATTTTAATTGGATCTAGTAAGGGGTCTATTCGGCACGTTGAGGTATAAACTCAATTAAGAGGTCTCCCAGCCTTGAAAACCAAGGTTCAATATACCCAAAGGTACTAAGGAGAGCTATTCTCGAGCACTGTCGTTGACTTGATTTTCATCGAATCATGTTTATTTTATAGTGGGTTGGAGTACTTGGCGTTTAGTCATTCCCACTTAGGTCGTTCCCCTCACACTAGCCGTAACAACTTTAAGCATTTTTAAGCTCCTCGGGAGGACAGGCCTGCTAAAGATGTACAAATCTCAAACAAAGAAAATGCCTCAAGGGTCTGGATTTTTTATTGTCTAAAAAGACAAGAGCATACTCTCCTACCTCTCAAAATTTAGTTAAAACATGAAATACGGAATTGTTCTTTAACCAGATAGCAAGTTAGGTGCCTAAAAATTAATTTAAAGAATACATGATGTTTAGTTGATTCTCTTTAGGCAACCCGCAAAAACAACGTATCAGTAGTCAGGTTGTTTTCATTATTTGACAGGCGTATGTTTGATTGATAAATTCTTTGATAAGCATCCTGCAAGAAACTGGTTAGGCTATGAAAATATCAGGTAGAAAGCAGACGATTTAGGGTTAGCGTCAGTATCATCAAAATTTAATTCAAGAAAAATCCTGAAAAGTGAAACTTTCTTTAACCCAACAAAATACAGAATCGTACGATAATAATCATAGATTGAAATGACAAAAGGCTTTTATCATATGAGTCAGAATTGAGCATAGGATGACAGAAGATAAAATCAGATAATCAGAACTGTATGTCGTACGACACCATTTTCTCATTCGTACGACAAATAACAATTTTCAATATAATGTCATATGATGCAGTGATATTACTTGTATGATATTTTGCAGAGATTGTACGGACAAAACCTGCAGGATAAAAAAATGATTTTGAGGCCAAAAAATTAGTTTTCTGTCCCACCGTGGTCGCCAAAAATGTATGTGTGAAAAGTGGACTTGTATCTGTATCTGGAATACACAACACTTCAATTAAGTCATTAGATGCATGCTTAGTAAATCAATAATCAATGAATAATAAACCATTACAAAGTGACCCATTGTGTTCTAGTAGATGCGAGTTTAGATTGCTCTCAGATTGCTATCTATCTAGTGACTAGACAACACCTAAACGAAGGATTTTTAAATTTATATGAGCATGAATTTAAGCTAGATGAATGCAAGATTAATCTAACATGATTTAAGCAATATATGAATATTTAAGCTAAATAATTTAAACAATATGAAATAACTAATATGCAATATCTCAATGCAAATTCTCAATGAACCTAAAGCAAAAACAACATAATAACAATATATTCTCCAGGATTTTTGAATGAGAGGAGAACCTGAATTTATAGAAAATTCAGAAAGAAACCAATGGTTGAGATCGAATGATGATGAGTGGTCAAGATTTTCCAAGAGGAAGCACAATCCAGGTGAATTGATGTGATTGGATGCTTTTCTCAGTTTTAAAGAAAATTGAACTAAAATTAAGATAAAATCAAGAAAAAAATGGATTTATTCTCCATTTCATTCAATTTTAATATTTAGTTATTTTAATTGCTTTCTTTGAGATTATCTATCAATTTTTAATTTGTTTTTCAAGATTATCTCCAATTGATTTCTTTTCTCAAAATTTTAATTCTTTTTTTTGGTCAATTAATTCCTTTTTTTTACTTATTTCCTTTTTTGAAGATTTGATGGCAAATTGATTTATTTCATTAAATATGCTAGGATATTTCATAAAATAAATAAGATAATTGTTTAGAATGATTTACTTGGAATGATTTAATTAATTAAATAAATATTTAATTAATATTGAGTGATTAATTTTGCCATGTGACATTGATGATTTTAGAATTAATTGTGTGCTCAAGATTTATTTAATTGTCTTTGGTTAGGACCTTGGTGATGTTGTCGAGATTAGGGGCCCATGGTTTAGATGACCATTTTTAGGGTATTACAATAAGTACAGGAGGAACAAAGACAAATCATGTTACTACGTTGATGAGGAAGGTGTGACTGATTCTGATGATGAACCGACACAAGATTCAACTAGTGGATCTGGCAATGGAAAGGAATGGGTCTTTTTGGCTATGAAGGAAGATGATCCAGTACTTGAAGAGAAGGCCCTTGCAACAAAAATTAAAGACAAGGATGAATGGGTAATTAATAGTGGATGTTTACATCATATGACTGGAGATAAAAGGAAATTCTTATCTTTGCAAGAATTTGATGGTGGTTTGGTTAGATTTGGAGATGACAAAGCATGCACAATCAAGGGAAGAGGAACAATATCATTGGATTGTAAGAATAACACTAATAATGTTTATTATGTTGAAGGTTTAAGGCATAATATTTTGAGTGTAGGACAGTTGGTGGATAAGGGATGTCAGGTACAGTTCAAGGATGGAAAATGCAAGATTATCAATAGATTTGGATTGGAGATTGCAACCGGTACATAGACTAAAGGTAACATCTTTCATTTGAACTCCGTTGAGAAGACATGTTTGATTGCACAAATTGATGAGAGTTGGCTATGGCATAAGAGGTTGTGTCATGTGAATTTTGATTGCATTGTGAAGACTAGTTCTACTAAGGCAGTTGGAGATATACCTAAGATTATAAAGCCCTATAATATGGTATGTGAGGAATGTCAAATGGGAAAGAAAATCAGAACTTCTTTTAAGAGTATACAAGACAAATCTAATGATGTTTTTTATCTTATTCATACTAATTTGTGTGGTCCTACTAGAATCAAAAGTTTTTAGGGTGATAGATATTTCATGCTAATCATTGATGACTATTCAAGAATGATGTGGGTTACTTTTCTAAGGGAGAAGTCTAAAGAATTTGAAAAGTTTAAAACATTTAAAACTAAAGTTGAGACTGAGACAGAGACAGGATTGAAGATTAAATGCTTAAGATCAGATTAGGGTGGAGAATTCACATCTGGTGAATTTAATAGCTATTGTGAGAAGAATGAGATAAGGAGACAGTTGTCTGCACCCTAGACACCTTAGCAGAATGGGGTTGTGGAAAGGAGGAACATAACTATCTTGGATGCAGCTAGAACTATGATGATGGAAGCTAATCTGCCTCATGTCTACTGGAGAGAAGCTATAAGCACGATGGTATACACATTCAACAAAGTTCATATCAAAGCAGATACTAGTAAGACACCTTATGAGTTATGGTTTGGTCATACACCGACAGTTAAGTTTTTCAGAATATTTGGTAGTAAATGATATATCAAAAGAGATGATTCCATTAGAAAGTTTGATCCTAGAAGTGATGAAGGAATATTTCTCGGTTATTCTAATGAAAGCAAAGCATATATATGTTATAACAAAAGATTACAGAGAATTGTGGAGAGCACTAATGTCAAGGTGGACGAGCAAAACATAAGTCAAATTAGAACTTATGAGAGAGAACCGGTAGTGGAAATGATCATAAATGAACCAGTAGCAGCCAGTTACTCTAGTAGTATCAGAAAATTCAACAGTAATTGAAGATCGGGCCAAAGGAACAATAAACTAGAAGACTCCTAACATAATGTTGAACCAGTTACTCCGACAGTATCAGAAAATTCAAGAGTAACTGGAGATCGGGACAAAGGAATAGAAAAATAGAAGACTCCTAGGTATGTAAGGTTGAATCATTCAGAAGATCGGATCATTGGAGACAATAATAAAGGAGTGATGACAAGAAGAAGGTTGGCAATTGATGAGGTATGTTTAATTTCTCAAGTTGAACTGACATCAGTTATTAAAGCTTGTAAAGATGAATGTTGGATGAAAGTTATGGAAGAAGAATTAGATCAGATAGAAAAGAATAACACGTGGACTTTAGTTCCCTGGCCTAAAAATAAGAATGTTATTGGAACTAAATGGGTTTATAGGAATACATTGAATGAAGATGGTCAAGATGTGAGGAATAAAGCTAGATTGATTTCTAAAGGATATTCTCAGAAGGAAGGAATTGATTATGATGAAGCCTTTGCACTGGTAGATGAAGTTGTGAGATAATTTCTTGCTTATGCAACGCATAAGAACTACAAGGTTTATCAGATGGATGTTAAGTATGCATTTATGAATGGAGATATGGAAGAGGAAGTTTATATTGAGAAACCTGGTGGATTTTTACTTTCAAATGAAAAAAACATGGTTTGCAGGTTAAAGAAATCTTTATGTGGATTGAAACAAGCCCCTAGAGCTTGGTATGCAAGACTGGATACATATCTTTTGAAGCTTGATTTCACTAAAGGTAATGTTGACAATAATTTATATTATAAGATCATTGATGATGACATATTGATTATTGAAGTCTTTATTGATGATATCATTTTTGGAGGTGAATATAAGTTGTGTATGAAATTCTCTAACAATATGAAAAATGAATTTGAGATGTTTATGATTGGGGAGATGAAATTTTTCTTAGTTTTGCAAATTAATCAGACTGATAAATGTATTTTCATCTGTCAAACTAAATATGCTAGGGAGTTGTTGAAGAAATTTGGTATGGAAAACTCTAAACTGGTTGGTACACCTATGGTTACCAGTGAGAAATTGACAAAGAAAGATGCATATACACTGGTAAATCCTACAAGGTACAAATCTATGATTGGAGGTTTGTTATATCTAACTCAGACTAGATCGGATACAATGAATGCAATTTGTATTGTATCTGAAGATGGTGAAAAGGAGAATGAGGTGGATTAGTTAGTAAACATGCAAATCAAACATGGAAGCATATGAAATCAAAGACAACTTCCTTAGGAGAGGAGATGCCTAAAGGAATGTGAGATTTTGAAAATCTCACATTCACCTAGGAAAAGAGCATTTAAGGATAGTGGTTGGATGGAAGGGACAAGGAGTTGCCTTTGTGGCTAATCATGATGATTAGCCACTAGCAACTCATTAGGAGGGGTATTAGAGGGAAGGTTAGGTGGGATAAGATTTGTAGGAGGATTTGACTAGGAGAGATAATGAGTGGAGGGAATTAAAAATTAGAAGAATAAGGTTAAGTGAGTTTACGGAATTTCTAGAAGAATTTATTAGGTTAATGATGGATTTGTTAGGTCCAATATGGAAAACTAATGTACTGAGAGGGGAGGGGTGAATCAGTATTTCAAAACTTTTCTTCAATAGAAACTTTACTGTTAAGCATAAACTGAATATTGCTGAAACATAATATAAAGCTAAAACATATAACTAACATTCATACATGTTTCACTCCATAACACATATATTTTGGTTACGCAGAAACTCTTTGTTAGAGAGAAAAACTACGGTGGGGATGGCACCCACAACTTCACTACTGCAATACTAAAGGTTGCTTAGTTAGAGCTACATGTTTATCTATTTCTGATAGCTTACCCTATTAGGAGTATCAAGATATTTAGATCTACCTTGCTAAAGGATTTTACAACACTTGTGTTAGGGTTTCAAGCAGATCCGAAGCAAATATGAACTAACAATTATATGCAGATTTAAATACAAAAGATAAAGGAATAAAATAAGACACAGATAACACAAAGATTTAATGTGGTTCACCCAGAATGGGTTACGTCCACCATACATAGCCGTCCAATCTTTCTTATTATCCAGCAAAAATAGTACATCAACATTACAATGCCTTAAGCATCTCAGCCACTTATAACATGCGTTTTTAGGGCAACAAACAAAGTTGGCCTTTTTAGGGTTTTATTACAATGTCGGTTTTCATCAACAAAAAAATGACAAAAAAAAATTTCTCGGGGGCTACCGCCCTCGAACCACCGTAGCGGGCTTTGCCCACTTTGGGGGCTGCCGCCCCCAAACCCCCGTCGGGGACCCAGCCCAGCCCCGGACCCCGGCAAGGATACGTGTTGAGTGTACAGTACTTTGCTGATCAGTCGCCACATTTCAACAATCTCCCACTTAAAGATTGATCAGGCTCCACACTGAACAATCTCCCACTTGGAGACTGAGACTACACGACACCACTGTACATGCAACATCAACTGAAAAAAAAAACACTAGGACTTGACTGGTATACATTCCACAATTATCAATCAAGAAGACCAACAGAAACTGATGAAGACATCAACTTCTTCTATGGAACTGCCTTCGTGAACATATCGGCAGGATTCTCACTTGTGTGAATCTTCTCAAGCCGTAACAATGGGCGATCCTCAATGTGCTTTGTCCTTGAAAGAAAAGCAGAGTTCTTTACAAGATGAATGGCACCCTGTCTATCAGTATATAATGGGCGATCCTCATATGTATGACCCAATTCCTCCATAAAACATTATAACTAAATCATCTCCTTGCTGGCTTCTATAACATCAACATACTCAGCTTTAGTGGTTGAAAGTGCAACAACCTTTTGTAGCCTATAAATCCAATTGACTGCAGTTCTCCCTATAGTAAAAACATACCTTGTAGTGCTCCTCCATGAATTAATATCACCTGTCAGATCAAAGTCAACAAATCCACTCAGAGCAGCATTAGATCCTTTGAAACATAATGCCTTCGTAGTGGTTCCTTTCAAATACTGAAGGATCCATTTCACACCATTCCAATGTTCCATACCTGGATTACTCATAAACCTGCTCACAACTTCCACTGCATATGCAATATCTAGTCTTGTGCATACCATTGCATACATCATACTGCCAACAGCTGATGAATACAGGATGTTAGACATTTTATTTACCTCTTTCTGTGCCTTTGGGCACATCTCCTTAGTCAATTTGAAATGACTAGCCAAAGGTGTACTAACTGCTTTTGTATCCTGCATGTTAAATCTTTTGAACACCTTCTTTATATACTCACTTTGGGACAAATTCAAGGTTCTATTTTTTCTGTCTCGTGTAATCCTCAGACCTAGAATTTTCTTAGCTGCACCCAAATCCTTCATAGTAAATGACCTGACTAATTTATGTTTAAGATCATTTATGTGTTCCATGTTAGACCCAACAACAAGCATGTCATCAACATAAAGCAGCAGGATAATATAACTGCCATTATCCAATCTCTTAAAATATACACAATGATCAGAATGACATCTATGATAACCGTGTTCAACCATGAAACTATCAAATTTTAAATACCATTGTCGAGGTGCTTGCTTTAGGCCATACAAACTTTTCTTCAACCTGCACACCAAGTTCTCCTTACCTTTGACCTCATATCCCTGTGGTTGCACCATGTAAATTTCCTCCTCCAAATCTCCATGGAGAAAAACTGTTTTCACATCTAATTGTTCAAGATGTAAATCATCTGCAGCCACAAGACTAAGTACAGTTCTAATTGAAGTCATTTTTACAACTAGAGAAAATATTTCATCATAATCTATACCCTTTTTCTGTGCAAAACCTTTTACCACAAGTTTGGCCTTATATCTTTTCTGACCTCCTTCCTCCTCCTTTAGCCGATAAACCCATTTGTTAGACAAGGCTCTTTTTTTTGCAGGTAAAGGGACTAAGTCCCAAGTCTGATTTTTCATCAAGGAGTCCATCTCCTCTTTCATGCCTAGCTCCCACTGTTGTTTAACATCCACCTGCACTGCTTCTTCATATTCTTCTGGTTCACCAGAATCAGTAAATAATATAGAATACAAAGACAAAGAAAATCTTTTAGGGGGTCTACTTGACCTCGTAGAATGTCTAACACTTGTAGGAGTTTGTGGGACATTCTGTTGTTGCTGAGCATCAGGTACCTGTGGCATTTCATTTTTCAGGAATCTCATCCAACACCACATATTCTTGCTTGTCCTTTTCATGCTTCTTTTCCTGCATCTGTTCTTTATACACAACCTTCTCATTGAATATAACATCTCTACTTCTTGTTATTTTCTTATTTTCAAAATCCTATAACCAATAGCTATATTCATCTATCCCATATCCAATGAAGGTACATTTCTGAGATTTAGCATCAAGCTTCGTTCTGTTTTCTTTATCAACATGAACAAAAGCTTCACAAGCAAAAGTTTTCAGAAAAGAATAATTTACCTTTTTACCAGTCCATGCCTCCTCTGGAATACCACCATCCAAAGGGGTTGAAGGTCCTCTATTTATCAAATAGACAACAGTATGTACAGCATCTGCCCAAAAATGTAAAGGCAATCTAGCATGCAATCTCATGCTCCTCGCGCATTCCATGATAGTCCTATTCATTCTCTCTGACACACTATTTTCCTGTGGAGTTCTTGGAACTACCTTCTGCTTTCGAATCTCATTTAAGGAGCAGTAATATTCAAATTCTTTGCTTCAATACTCACCTCCATTATCCGATCTGAGCCACTTCAACTTTTTTCCTGTCTCATTCTCAACCAAGGCTTTCCATTTCTTAAAAGTTTTGAAAACATCCAATTTTTAATTTAGGAAATATATCCATATTTTTCTGGTTGAGTCATCAATAAAAATAGCATAATAACAAGAGCCACCAAGAGATGATACCTGAGCCGGTCCCCATACATCTGAATGCACAAGCTCTAACTTCTCACTCTTCTTCTCTTTCCCAACCTTGAGAAATATGACTCTTTTCTGTTTACCATAAACACAGTTTTCACAGAACTCTAAAACAATCTTCTTTAGTCTTGGCAATAGATTTTTGGAGTGAAGTATTTTCATCCCTTTCTCACTCATGTGCCCAAGCCTATGGTGCCACATTATCGAATCTGTTCTTGCAACATCTATTGTTGCTATCCTTGCAGTAACTTTATCTGTAGCAGCTAAGGTAGAGTAAGTGTTACCAGTACACAGATATAATGTGCCTACCTTCGCACCTTTAGCTACTACTAATGATCCTTTAGTGACCTTCTAGATACTGTCTAAGAAGGTAACTATGCAACCTTCACTACCTAGTTGCCCTACAGAAATTAAATTTCTTCTTAAATTAGGAATATGTCTTACCTCCTGCAGAAACCAGTCAGTTCCATTCTACAACTTGATCTTTATCTTTCCTTTTCCAACAATTTGACAGGGCTCATCATCACCCAAATATACCTGTCCAAAATCACCTTAAACATAGTCTAGAAAATATTTTCTATGGGGTGTAGCATGAAATGAAGCCCCAGAATCTATTACCCAGGAATCATTAACATTATCCAAACATAAGATTAAAGCATCTTGTAAAGTATTACTTGCAATATTAGCTTCCTTACTGTCTTTTTTTATTTTTGTCTCCTTCTTTGTTTTTCTGAGACCAACAGTCTTTCTTTAGATGACCAAGCTTTCCGCAGTACCAACAATCTTTCTTTCCTCTAGATTGAGAGCATCCTTTCTTTGACTTCCCTCGTGACTTCTCATTTCAAGGGCCTTTCCTCTTTCCTTTGATCTTCCTTTGTTCTCCACATTCAAAACACTACTTGATGATGTTGGAGTCTCACCTGTGCTTTTCCTTCGCATTTCCTCCGCATTTCCTCGCTTAGGATAACACCAACAATATCATCAAATACCAAAGTATTTTTTTTAGAGACAAAGTTACTTACAACCATAACCAAGCTATTCTAGCTTTCTGGCAAAGAACATAAAATCAAGAGAGCACTGACCTCTTCTGCAAAAGTAATTTTTACCGAAGACAATTGACTGATAATTATATTAAATTCATTTAAGTGCTCCACTACAAATCCTCCCTCACTCATTTTCAAATTAAACAAATACTTCATAAGAAATACCTTATTCGAAGTCGAGGGTTTCTCATACAACTTAGCCAATGTCGCTATCAAATCTACAACTCTTTTTGCTTCTGTTATATTGAAAGCTACAGATGGTGCAAGGAACAATCGAATGGATCCCAGTGCCTTTCTATCTAAAATGTCTCATTCTTCATCTGACATTGTGGTCACTTTCTTTGTCTTTCCTTCTAATGGCCGCCACAAATCCTTTTGATATAGGTAATCCTCCATTTGCATTTTCTATAACTGATAATTCAGGTCGTTAAACTGTTAGACCTTGAATTTGGAATCCTCCATTGCTCCCACTCAAATCTGAAAGTCCTGCCAATTTACAGAAAACCTCGCTCTGATACCAATTGTTAGGGTTTCAAGCAGATCCGAAGCAAATATGAACTAACAATTATATGCAGATTTAAATACAAAAGATAAAGGATTAAAATAGGACACAGATAACACAGAGATTTAACGTGGTTCACCCAGAATGGGTTACATCCACCATACACAGCCATCCAATCTTTCTTATTATCCAGCAAAAGTAGTACATCAACATTACAATGCCTTATCATCCCAGCCGCTTATAACATGCGTTTTGAGGCCAACAAACAAAGTCGGTCTTTTTAGGGTTTTATTACAATGTTGGTTTTCATCAACAAAAAAATGGCAAAATTTTTTTTCTCGAGGGCTGTCGCCCCCAAACCCTCGCGCGGGGCCCAGCCCGACCCCTGACCCTGACAAGGATACATGCTAAGTGTACAGTACTTTGCTAATCAATCACCACATTTCAACAACTTATACTAAATGTTTTACCTAGTTAAAGGCTTTACAATTTATAGACTTTGTTAGAGTCTTTTACCCTGTTAAAGGTTTCTCTTACAACTCAAAATAATATAATCAAAATCTTTACAAAATATCTGCAACTTCACATCTGAAATGTTATAGCAGATTCTATGTGCTCAATATGAAATTACCTTGCTCATAGCATACCTCGGTAATTGATAAATCAACTCGGTAAACCCTTCTGTTTACTCTGTTTCTTAACTGTTCTCTGAAATCTTTCTCAGTGACCTCTGAATATCTCTATCAGTCGTAATAGTCACAACACATTGTGCTTTCTCATGATTTTGCCTTTCAATTATCTATCACACATGCCTTGCTTCATACTTTTTGATCCTCATTTCATGTTGTATAAATAGATCTCTTATGATGGTGATCTGTTCATGCTTCGATCTTACAAACATGATTCATCGAATGAATAACCATACAAATTATTTCATTGGATAGATGTCCTCAAAATCATACAAAATCTTAAGGTGCAATTTCCTATATGATAACAATTCCCTGTTCCTCGATCTTGTAACATGTTTCCACACATGTGTCTAGGTTCAATGAATCTGGTAACATGTTTCACTCGATTCATATTAACTTGGTATACCTTCTTTGCTGCTCAGTAGACATAGAACGTTACTTGGTAAACAGCTTAGTGTATACTAAACTCTGTGACTTCTTTCTTCTATAACTGACTGCTTTAGTGCTTACCGACTGAGTATTTCGGTAGTATTAACCGACTAGAGTATATAGGATGACTTTGGACATAAAACTAATGACAACTTAGTAAATAGCAACAAGATTAGGAAGATGATTTGCAGGAATCATGTAGGTTAACTAATTAATTGAAATTAATTAGCTATGGGGAGGATTTGAGAAGATTTAATTTTTAGAAGAATAAAAAGAGGATTTGATTTATTAAATAAATCAATCACATACTATAGTGACAATATTAATTATAATTAATTAATATTGAGGAGAATTAGAATTTGCATAATTAATTAATAAATTAATTATGTAAGAAATTAAAAATAATTAAAATAATTATTTTTAAGTGTCTACATTTTGCCCCTCTTTTACGCAGCGAAAAATTTGGTGATGGGTAGAAGATAGAAGAAGAAGAATAAGATGCCCCAGCGTAAAGTGTGGGAGGTGTATGCCCCTCAAGAATTTTTTCGAAAAAAAGACGAAAAATTCTCAAAAATAGAGGAAGAAGGATTTGGGTGGAAGGGATAAGTGAGGAAGAAATATGAAGAAGTCATAGAAAATTTGGAAGGAAGCTTTGAAAATGTGAGACCGCGGAGGAAATGGGCTCTCACGGGGGCCCATATAAGCCACAACGGGCCCAATGAGGAGTCATTATTACACACAAGCCTTGGAGCCACTCAGAGCGAAGAAGAAGAGAAAGAGAGATGGACCACATTTCAGTTCATGATCATCACGCCGAGAGGATCCGATGATTCGACCGACCGACTAGCTATGGACCACCGGTGAGTAGGACTATCCCTCTTTTGGAATTTTAATTTTGGGTAAAAATTAGCGCTAGAAATGGGGGTCTAAGTTAGGCGAGGTACATGCACTGATCGTTGTTTTAGCGCACGTGCCCCTAGATCAGCGCGAGCGTTAGCGACTAGAGTGGGCACTCGCGAAAGGGTCGGGTAAAATAGGGAATTTGGGGGGAATGGGGGGGTTCAGCATGAGCGTTCGCGCTTTGACGCAGGCACTCGCATTTCAGCATGAGCGCCCAAGGGATTACGCGGGCGCTCACGTTGACAAGCCTGGGAGGGGGGTCAGAGCAAAGATGGAACCTCTGTTGGCGCGAGCGCCTGCCAAATGGAGCGAGCATCACGGTTTTGGCATGAGCGCTTGGTAGATCAATGCATGCACCTGAGAAGAGGGAAAATGAAGTTTTGGCTTAGAATTTTGGGATAGGGGGAAGGGTATGGTTGGTTCGGGAGGTCAGGAGAGAATTTTTGGGCATGAAAGTAATGATTTAGTCTAATGGATACAGCTGGAGAGGGAACCACTATCTTCGAGGGAGCATTGGCCTGCTATGATGAGCCTATATCATGAGTTAGGTCGTGATGAGCTGGAGGTGCTAGTTGCACTAGGATTACATTATGTAGGTAGGTGGCCAAGGATACGAGCACATACTATCATGATGACGATGCTGGTGGAGAGGTGGGATAGTCGGTATAACACCTTTCGTTTGCGAACTAGAGAGGCCACAATGACTCTATTAGATGTTTGGAGGATCTTGAAGATCCTCATTCATGGCGTTGTCCTTGAGTATTAGTTAGATGCAGCTGATATTTATCTACGGGAGGTGTGCGAGTATGAGACGCCACCAATGTTACATAGGAGCAAGATGCACTTGGGTCAGACGATGGGTGTTCGGTGGATTCCTCGATTAGTTTTGGTGATTTGTGGATTCCTGAGTGGGTGGATCATTCCGGATTTGGGCAGTCATGGATTTCTTCTTGGATGGTGTAGATGTTTATATTTCATGTTGCATGATGGTCAGTAATATGCGTGGGGCATGGTGATACTAGCCCAACTATATCATGATATGCATTTGGTGGTCTACAGAGAGTACGCTAGTTTATCTGCAAAGGCCACACTTCTATACATCTGGGCATGGGAGCATACTGCAGTGACTCGACCACTGGGGGTACAGGACAAGCGGCCATGATAGTCGTTTGTGGACAGATACAGGGGACTACTGCACTATACACAGACAACATCTGTGTGGTTTTGGAGGAGGATTTTGTATGAGCTAGCGCAGTTCACATGGAGACCATTTTTGGAATGTGAGAGGTAGAGGGATGATTGACAGCTGCATTGGGTGGGAGTTGAGATGTGGATTTTTGGGAGATCTGTATATATCATGGAGTACTATGCTTCATTCAGGGTGGCCTGATAGCTTGGGTAGGTACAGGATATAGTGGGGATATTCCAGTGTATCCCCGGAGTACATGGGAGGTGAGGTATTGGGGTCCTACAACAAGTCCCTTGGAGGGCTGAACTAGTTTCCAAACAACATTTCACATGGTTTGGGATGAGCGGATGGGGGAAAGGGAGGATCCAGGCATGACAGGTGGATACAGGAGTTGGTGGGAGGGGCACTTGCTAGTGTGGCTTACCATTCCTAGGGTGTTGTAGGATGAGGAGCTGCAGCCAGGGGTTGACCAGGTGGTGGGTGGGGAGGACGATGGCCCAGAAGAGAGAGTTGTGATTGGCATAGGGCCTGGCGGACATCAAAGGAGAGTCTAGGTGGTATGGAGGAGGGATCCAGAGGAGGGAGAGGGAGAGGGAGAGGTTGCGGAGGCCGCAGTTGGCGAGAGAGAGGAGGTTGTACCTATGGATATTTCTGAGGCACAGGCGAAGGAGAGGGGCAGATTGACATAGGCTCATTTTGACCGTTTACAACAAGAGTGGGACAATTATCGGGTGAGGCTTCATTTCGTGGAGGATGAGCTATAGGTAGAGAGCGCTCAAAGGGAGAGCATGGAGGAAAAGGTGGAGCGGTTGACACAGGAGATAGCTGATTTGATAGAGAGTCTCTATACTGCCAGGACAAAGGTGAATGCCTTGAGGGAGGAGTTAGAGAGGATGTTGGAGGAGGCCCGGACAGGGATAGCCATAGAAGGACTATAGGATGTCGAGTGAGCAGGGCTTGAGGCTAGGGTACATAGGGCAGAGGCAGATGTGACACGACTGCGGGGGGAGAGGGATGCAACCCGCCAGGCATTGGTTCCTACAGGGCTGGCACAAATATTTATTGATAGTATGCAGCAGCGGGAGAGGGCAGAGAGGGCAGCTAGAGAGGCAAAATACTATAGGGGGTTATACCACGAGTAGTGCCTATAGCACAACGAGCAACCTCATACACTGGGAGTGTAAGGTCTCATAGGACCCATAGTCAGCGACCGTCTCTGAGTCAACAAACAGGGGGATCAGTGGATTTTTGGTCACCGACAGGGGGGAGGAAGGAGGATCAGGTGGAGGAGGTACAACAGAGGGGGGAGGAGAGAGACAAGGGGAGAGCTAGCTCCTTGCTTTGCTTGTGTATCATATTTTTACCCTTTGGGGCGATCATTGTATTATGACAAACAGATTTACCTCTTTACATACATACATACATACATACATACATACATACATAGATATATATATATATATATATATATATATATATACATGATTTGATGATGATGGATGATGTGTGCCTTTTTATTATGATGGGCTCTCTTTGTTTTTCTTGTGATGCAATATATGGATGCAATTATGGATATGTTGTGCTAACCTATTTGTGATGCAGAGTGGATGCTTATACATGTATGTTTATGATGCGTTGCTGACACGTTTTTGGATGCAGGATGAGTTACTTATGCTTTTTGATGTACATATATGCAAACGTGTGATGGATTTTATGATGTATTATAAATGTAATGTTACATGGATGAATAAGTATCTTTTATTTATGTGATGTAACCTAAGTGTAACCTTATGTGATAAATGTTTTGTGGAAAATGACTATCTAAATGAAATAAGTAATACAATATATATGATGTGAATAAATAATAAAGAGGGAATATGCCAACAATAAGACAATGATCTTAGATAGAAAAATAGAAGAATATGGAATAAACAGGAAATTGAAGAAATTGAGGACTCCATGGGATTATTGAGTTTAGGATTTTATGGAATGATGGTGAAATTTTGTGCAAAAAAATGTGGAGAGCCAACCTAGTTTGATATTTCCTTGGGTGAATTGCACCACTGATTATAGAAATCAGGATGCCATGAGAAACCCAAGGCGTGGACTGACTCTTAGACAAACGAGAGTTCCTTACAGACAACTATGCAAGTGTTGAGAAACACTAATACAAAGTTGTGGGTACGTGCAAGGAAACCGTCAAACACACCGATACCTCTTGTACACAAGAAGGTAAGTGTTGATAAACACTAGTACCAGGTCGTTGGTTTATACAAGAGAGATCCAAAACATGCCATGCTATGAAAATATGCCCCAGTATGCAACTATTGTAACATACCTGGATATGGCAAATCCAAGCAATCATAGATAGTTGCAGTCGTAGGGCAAAAGATGCAAGTCTAAATGAAAAATCCAATAAGTCAAACAAGTCACTCATTCATGACCAACTTCATACCTCTTGCCAAGAGTAGGATTAGGATGGAGGATTAGGTTGCTAAGCAAGGGAAAGATTCATCCCTAGGGAAAAGTGGACTTTTGGATTAGGCAAGTTATCCTATGGTTTTGAAGATTGACTTGCGAACTTAGGACTATTCTCAAGACTTCTTGAAGTTCACACAGAGGCACCGAAGCTCAGTTTAATGGGACATTCCTTATTTATGACTCAGGCGAAGACTCATCATCATATGTGTGTTTTGTTGGAAGAGAAGGAATGTTGCAAATGGGTGGACTGGATGGAGGGTGTTTTTGTAACGTTGACTTGATAGACAATAGATCCGGTCATTTACCTTGGCGCCTGCAGGGAGGTTTTCACCAAGGTAATTGTCCATAGTGCCACAAAGTGGTTTTCACTAATGGACGAATTGTTTTCTTCTTTCTTTTTGTGATTTTTTAATTTTTTTTTGCCACAAGGCACCTGTTTGCCAGGTTTTCACCAAAGTGATGATTTTTTCAGGATGTTTTTCTCTTTTTTTTTTTTAATTTTTTTTTTTTGTATTTTTTCTTGATTTTTTTATTTTCTTTGACAATTTAAGACTTTCTCAGGACTAGGCATAAAATCTTTTGAGTTGCATGATATTCATTGGATCATCCAAAGGATCGCCTTTAGGAGTAGCCAACTAATAAGCTCTTGATCCATATTTTGTTGTGATTACATATGGTCCAAGCCAATTATGCTCGAACTTGCCTTTCTTTACTCTTTCTTGTAAGTTTTTTTGATTCTCCATGAGGACAAGATCACCAATTTGGAATTCCCGGGTTTTGAATTTTTTGTGATTACTCATACGTGAATGATTTTGATATAGCTGGAGATGATTCAAGGCCTTCAGGTGTCTTTCATCTAACAATTCTAGCTCTTGTAAGCGGGCAATTCTGTATTCCTTGTCTAGTAGGATATTTTGCAGCGATACCCTTATAGAGGGGATCTTGATCTCAAGGGGAAGGATGACTTTGGAGACAAAGACCAGGGAATAAGGGGTGGCACATGTGGGGGTACAGATGGAGGTGTGGTAGGCCCATAAAGCGGGATGGAGTTGGAGGTGCCAATCAAGGCCAGCTTCATTGAATGTCTTTTTTAGGATTTTGATTAGGGCTTTATTAGAAGCCTCAGCTTGGCCATTGCCTTGGAGGTAATATGGGGTGGAAAAGCGATGTTGGATGTTGAATTTTTGGTAGAGTTCTTTGACATCCTATTTTTTAAATTGTCTGCCATTATCTGTGATAATAACTTTTGGAATGCCATATCGGCAGATCAAGTAGTTTAGGATGAATTTGGATATTTGCTTGCCAGTGGTAAAAGTAAGAGGGACAACCTCTACCCACTTGGTGAAATACTTGGTGGCGGTGATAATGAATTTATGTCCGTTGGAAGATGGAGGGTGAATTTTCCCAATAAGATCGATCCCCCACTGCGAGAAGGGCCATGGTGTAATGAATGACTGCAATTCTTGTGATGGTGTATGAATCTTGTTGCCATGTTGTTGGCAAGGGATGCATTTATTCACATAGTTATATGCATCTACTTCCATTTTAGGCCAGTAGTATCCCGTTCTCAAATTTTTTTTAGCCAATGTGAGCCCACTTGAGTGTGCCCCACAGATGCCCTCATGTACTTCACGTAGTGCCCATTCTGCCTCTTGTTTATCTAAACACCTTAGAAGGGAACCATCAAAATGCCTTCTAAATAGGGTGTCTCCAAGGATGGTGTAACGAGCACATCGATGAATGAAGGTTTATTGTTGGGTTTTGCTGAGATGTGGGGGAATGGTGTTGTCTTTTAGGAAAGCGAAAGTTTCTTGGTACCAAGGGGAGTCAGGACAAACGAGAACACACACCATTTAAGACTCTAGTAGGTCATATGATGGTAAAAATAATTGCTCAACCAAGAACTCACACTTTTGTCTATGTTCTGGCATGTGAAGGAGGGATCCAATGGTGGCCATTGCATCTGCAGCCATGTTGTTTGTTTGGGGGATTAGATCAAACTTGATTATTGTGAAGTGTTGCTTAAGATCTTCAACCATGGTATGGTAGGGAAGGAATTAATCGTCTTTTGTCTAGTACTTATCATTGACTTGTTTAATGACAAGCTAGGAATCACCGTAGACTTGTAATTCCTTTATTTTCTAATGGATAGCCAAGTGCAAACCTGTGATGAGTGCCTCGTATTCTGCAATGTTGTTAGTACATGCAAAGGCTATCTTATATGACTTTGGGATTCCATCTCCTTAAGGTGTGATCAATAATATTATTGCCCTAGATCCATTTTGGGTGCAAGAGCCATCAAAGTACAATTGCCATGTGGAGGATGTGGTAGCTGTCATAATGAACTCATCTGGTAATTCTGTGAGAATGGGATGGTCACCTGGGAGTGGAGTTTCAACCAACTAATTTTCAATGACTTGTCCCTCGATTGCCTTTCTATCCACATATTCAATGTCAAACTCGCTTAAGAGCATGACCCATTTAGCGGTTCTGCCAGTGAGAGCAGCTTTTGACAAGAGATATTAAAGTGGATCAATCTTAGCAATTAGTTTTGTTTTGTTGTTTAGCATATAGTGTCAGAGCTTCAGTGTGCTAAACACCAATGCCAAGCATGCTCTTTCAATTGGGGTATAATTGAGTTCATACCCTACTAGTGTCTGACTGATGTAGTAAATGGCATGTTTCTTCCCTTGATCATCTGTTTGTGCCAGCAATGCCCCTAATGCCACTGTGATAGCACATATGTACAAAATAAAGGGTTTTCCAAGAGTAAGAGGCATCAACACTAGAGGTGATGCTATATATTCTTTTAGTTTCTCAAAGGCCTTTTGACATAAGTAGTCCCATTTGAATTTTGTGTCCTTGCACAATAGGTGTGAAAATTGATGGCACTTATCTGCAAGCTATGAAATAAAACGTCTAACAGATTGGAGTTTCCCCTGGAAACTGCACAATTGTCTAAGAATTTTTGGAGGCACTTCCATGATATCTTTTACCTTTGCAGGATCGACTTCGATGCCTCTGCGGGAAACAATGAATCCTAATAGTTTTCCCAATGTGACTCCAAATACACACTTCTTGGGATTTAGGCGTAGTTTGTATTTTTCTAATCTTTCAAAGATTTGCTTTAGAATAGGGATGTGTTCTTGCCTTGTCTTAGATTTGCCTAGCAGATCATCCACATAGTCCTCCATAATTTTGTCGAAGAGGTCATGAAAAATATTTGTCATGGCATGTTGAAATGTAGCTCCAACATTTTTGAGGCCAAAAGGCATGACTTGGTAACAAAAAGTCCCCCATAGTGTTGTGAATGTAGTTTTATGCTGATCCTCTTCTGCAATCCTGATTTGGTTGTATCCAAAAAATCCATCCATAAGTGACCGCATCTCATGTCCTGTTGTAAGGTCCACAATCATATCTATATTGGGGAGCGAGAAATCATCTTTAGGACAAGTTCTGTTTAGATCTCGGAAATCTGTGTAGATGTGGATGACCCCGACGGGTTTGCCAAAAGGTACAATGTTGGAGACCCATTCAACGTAGTCTATTGGTTTGATGAATTTTGCGTCTAACATCTTTTGGATTTCCTCCTTGACTAGGAGTGCAATATGTGAGTGCATTTTGCGCAATTTTTGTTTTATAGGTTTTGCATCTGAGCAGACAACAAGATTGTGAACCACCAAGGTAGGATCCAACCCTAGCATATCAGCATAAGACCATGCAAAATTGATTATTACCTCTATAAGGATGTTGATGAAATTTTGTTTCTCTTTTTCCATGAGGGACTTGGCAATGAACACATTTTGTGGGATGGCTTCGGTGCCCATGTTGATGCTATCTGTTTTTTCTATCAACAAATTCGATCTATCATGTGGAAGGTAACCAATGGTAGGGAGGTCAAGTCCCTCATCGTCAAGTGCCTTTTCCAGGTTTTCACTTTCGGATACACCCTTTGTTTTTATTTTTTGCTCATCGAAAGGTGCCTCAGAGAGATTTTCACCTAGGGAATCATGTTTTTTGCTTTGATTATCTTTTTTTCAACTAAGGGCATTGACATGACTACCAAAGTATCCTTTTTCATGAAGTTGAATACCCTCTACCCTGTTACAATCTTCTAGATTTCACACCGTTAGGAGAATAATGAGAGAATTATCATTAGTGCAGATGTCTAACGTGGGTTTGTCTCGTTGGCCCCAGTCTATGAGTTCAGTATGGACAAGATGTAGCTTGTGTGAAGTGGAAGGGGTTATGGGGGTAATGGTATTGATGTGAGAGTCAAAGAAGATATCATTTTTGTATTCATAAGGCATTTTGTGGAACTGCTCTTCGTGAGCGCTTTCGACATCCAAAGAAGGATTTGAGGGGGCACCAGCGATAGTAATCTTGGGCACTGGGGTGTACCCCAAGCCTCTGTTGTATTTGTAGGAGATAGGATTTATGGGTGCTTTTCTTCCTTTCTCCCCTGGTCCCAGGCCATGCCCTTTGTAACCTTTTTTTTTACTATGGTTGATGCTTTTGGGTACATCTTTTTGGATATTTTTGCTAGATCTTCATCTTCTTCTGGGTACAACCATGAAGAGATATCTTCTTTGAGGCTCTCCTCATCAAGTGGGCCCCATTGCTGGAAGGTAGTGTTTTGGCATTGGATGACTGGTTTTAGGTCTTTTTTGAGCTCTTTTGGTTTGCCAAATGACCTAGGAGAGAGGGGGAGGTTTCCTATTAATAAGACACCCTCCAATTTGTATTCTCCACAGCCATTGTCAAGGATTTTTATTTGAGTATCTGATTGGGATGAAGTGGAGGCAACATTTGATGTGTTAGATGGAGGCGTTGGTGAGGGTCTATTTAGTGGGCAATATATGGATGCTTCCCCTCTAAGAGTTTGCAATATTGAAAAGGTTGGGGATCACCTTTGATAGTGATCTCTCTTCCATTAAATGGGAATTTGATGCATTGGTGATAGGTGGAGGGTATGACTTGCAAGGAGTGAATCCATGACCGATCGAGGAGAATGTTGTAGGGGAGATCAAGATCTAGTAGTTGGCAAGGGGTTTCAATTGTAATTGGGCCCACTTGAAGGGGTAAGGTGATCATGCCCTTCGAAACTCTTTCCGCATCATCATATGTTTTTATTGTGATCCTTCCTAATGTATCTACTAGGTCCTCATAAAGTCCCAATTGTTTTATTAACTTATATGTACATAGATTAAGTCTGGATCCACCATCTATCAAAATACGTTTGAATTTGTGCTTTTGGATAAGGGCTTCAATGTGCAAAGGTTTGTTGTGATCTTCATTTGTAGGAGCATCTTTGGAGGTAAATACAGGGTGTTGTTGGGCAGCAAGGTTTCCAATGAGAGCTTGGAATTGAGTAGCATTGATGTTGTTAGGAATACGAGACTCAAGGAGGGCTTGCTCCAAAATTTCCTTATGTATAGGGGAAGTCTTGAGAAGTTCTAGGGTGGAAATTTGTGCGGGGGTCTTCCCAAGTTGGTCAAGGAGGTCATATCGGTAGGTAGAAGACATGGGTTGGGGCTTTGGTGGGGGAGGAACTCCTTGGATGGTGACTTTAGCTTGGCGTGTAGTTACATTGCAGTCATTTTGGGGATGGGAGGTAGAAGCCATGGTGCCTTGAATGATTGTCTTAGCAGGATTTGGTCTGCTTTGGGGAGGGGGAGGATTAATTCTTTGGATAGTTATGACATTAACATGGTTATCTGCAGGCTCAATGCGACCTACTAAAGAGTCAAAGCCAGTTATATGACTAGTGTAGTCATAACTCATTGTGTTAGATGATGAGCCTTTTCTTTTATCATGCTTCGGGAAGGGTTCCTAGTACATTTTAAGTTTGTCATTGTTATTACTAGGTTTTGCATTTTCTACTTCAATCTCACCCCTATCAATGAGATCTTGTATATAGATTTTAAGCTTCATGCACTTTCGCGTATCATGTCCCTTGATACGATATACTCACAATACTCATTCTCATTATAACATCTAGGTTTGGGTTGATTGGGGTCAAATGGGCAAGTGATCAAAAAAACCACTGCACCTTCTTGAACAAGTTTTTGAAACACCATTTCAATAGGCTCAGTAAGAGGAGTGAAGTCTCTTGGAGTCCTGTTATGTGATCGGGGTTGTCATCCCTGGATTAAGACATTGTTGTGAGCTTTTGGGGATTGATTTTGATTGTTTTGATTGTTGAATTGATGATTATTGGTGGTGGATTTTGGGGGTGCAGCCACAGTTTGGACCCGCTTTGCATCAGTTACACCATCGTTGACTATGTTTTTGTTTTTAGACCAGAACTTTGGCTTGTCATTATGATAAGAGGAAGAACTTTGTGTCGATTTTTGGCAATGTTTCAAGGTTCCTTCCTCCAACAAGACACGTTCGAGGGTGAGACCCTTATCGGTCAATTTTTGGAAGGATTTGATAAATTGAGATGTCAGAGGTCTTGAAAGTTCGAGTACCAAGTTCTTTTGAATTCAATTTGATGTTGTTTTGGCATGTCCCACTGAAATTTCTTGATAAGATGTCGCCATCTTTGTATGAAGTTGGTGAAATTCTCTCTAGGCCTTTTCTTTGTGTTACATAGGTCCATCATAGAAACTTCATTAGCCATGTTGTAGGCATAGTGAGCTACAAATTTCTCTGCCAAGTCTGGAATAGAGACAATGGAGCCTCATGGTAGAGATGGGAACCATGCCAGGGCATCTCCTATGAGGCTCTTGGGAAAGAGTCTATAAATGTATAGGTCACGATAGGAGACTTCTTGACATAAGATGTGAAATTCCCGGACATGGTCGCGAGGGTCTCCTTTGCCTTTATACTTGGTGAATTTAGGGATCTCAAATCCTGGGGGTAGGGTTCAACTGATATAGATGGGACATAAGGACAAGGACAAAATTCCTCAAATGAGTAAAGTCTCCTCTTATTAGTCCCTTCTTTCATTTCCTTAATGATATTTTTCATGTCTTGAATTTCCTTGATGAGGTCTTGTTGTGGATTTTGATAATGATGAATTGTATTTGCCCCAAGAATTGGATGAGTCAAGGAAGGTGCACCACCACCAATGTATTGATATGATGAGGAGGCGGGAATGTGAGATGTGATGACCGATGTCGTAGGGATTTGAATGATAGTTGGTTGCGGTCCGCAAACTGTTGTGACGGGATTGAGTACTGCCTGGATAAAATTTGCGACATTGTTGACAGGAAACGAGGTTTGTGGAATAGAGATGTGTGGTTGAATGGAAGGAGGTGGTATAGAAGCGTGTTGGAGAATAGATGAGATCAAATTCGATAGTGGTATAGATGGTAAGGAGAAAGAAGGTAGGATGGAGACCACGGTGGATGGTGTCGCGGGTGGCATTAATTGAGTTTGGATGATTGATGGGGTTGCAATTGATTGAGTTTGACTAACAGGTGCAACATTTTGTGTGGGAGCAAGGTCTCCTTGTGGTGGTTGGCCGAGAGTGGATCTATCAAATTCAGGCAGAAGTTGAGCTCCATTTTCAAGGAGAGTCTTTAGGAGTATAGTAGGATTGTGTTGGATGAAATTTTCAATCATCTCTTAGTTATAAGAGTCCGCTAGGAAAGTTTGCACCTCCAGAGAGAGTTCATCTTGGCTAACCATGTTAGGATTTTGGGTTTGATATTGATTGCTAGGTTGCCCACTTTATGTAGGATCTTGTGTGGGATCTTCATATAGGACACTAATATCCGGCATGTCATATTGTTGTTCAGCCATCTTTTTCTTTTGGGATCAAGTTGTGAGCATACACGAATAACCTTATAAAAGCTTGGAGGAAGAAATCTTTGATGAAAGGACTTAACAAGATTTTTGTGGAATTTTTGGATTTTGCTGATTGGTGGGGTTCTTGGATTAGAGCCCGTATCTGATTAGGATTGACACGTTAGTCCTTGGATGAGGATTTTAAGTGGTGGATAAAAACACAAGCAAGGTAATGACCAATTTGGGTATAATTTATACCTTGGAATGATGATTAAAAAGCCTCCTTTCCACCAAGGGTTGACTAATGGCCCTAAGAAAAGTAAAGGCAGAAGTTGAGAGTCTTTATCGACTCAAAAAGGATGAGGCAAAAGATACTTGGAGAGGATTCTTCTTCAAGCACAAGAGCCAATTGATTAATGATGAAGTCTAAATGGAACTTCACAAGGCATGCAACCTTAATGTGAGTTTAACTTGGATTAAAGGATGATTGGATTTGGATTTTGATAATTGATTTGATAGTGGAGGGAGATTGATTTGATATGCTAAGTCCTTAGGAGATTGAGGGTGAGGAGGTATGATAGTGATGACTAGAAGAAACTTGATGACTAGGTTATTCTTGGCATGAACATGACTCAATAGATGATTGGTTGGGATGGCAAGTTGTATGAAGGGTTATGACCACCCTTATTTTAATGATAGTTGGTGTTACAACTTGAGCTTATGAAACATGAGACGAATGGAGTTTTGACTCAATTTTGGACTTTGTGTGGGTAATGACTTGGATAATCATTTGTGTTGGGACAAGTGTTTTTTTTTGCAATGTGTTTGAGGATAATGATGTGTTTTAGTCTACTCTTGGCAAGTATGTATCAAACAAAGCAAACACAATGATCAAATGCATTTTAACTCAAAGACACTCATGCTCATATACAACACTATTAAGGCTAGCAAGGGTAATAGTCATTGGATCTCAATTGGTTTCCCAGCTACACTTACCCAGAGCAGACACTTAGATGCTTGACCCCACTAGCTCCCCTTCACGACACTCACTTCTCCGTGGCAGCAAAACATCAATTCCCATGAAAACTCCTCATGGAGAACTTTGTGTCTCTACTAAGGGCTGTAAAAATATGGGCGGCTTCGGAGGTCCAACCTCCTGGACCAATGACTAGAAGTTTTTTGGCCACTATGAACAAGGTGTTTAGTAATTCTTCTCATTAGGAGCTACCCTTCACAGTTGCACAAGCGCAATTGAGGCCTATAGCCCAACGAAGCACCAAAAACTTAGCAGTCACGCAAGCGTGATTGAGATCTCTAGGATCCTACTAAGGACCCAATGTGAGAGTGAACTCTTATATAGCCCCAACCATTGACCCTTTTGTAGTCAATGGCCTATTTATTATAGTGAGTTGGGAACCCCAGGTCCGGGTGTACTCACTTGGGTCATTCCCTTTTTACCTTCTCAAAGAGCAAGTTGGGAGGGCAGGCCCGCTAAGGTTAAGCATGCAATCAAACAAGAAAAGGTTGGAGGGTGTGGATTTCTGATCGTCTAGCTAGACAAGAGCATACTCTCCTACCTTTACACTTTTCTCAAAACACATAAAACAATGATTCATTCACCCTTTAATTAACATCTAGGTGCCTAGTTAAAAAAAGCACAATGTTTTGTTGGGTCTCCTAGGCAACTTGTAAAAAAGTGGATTAGTAGTTTTTCTGTTTTTTAAGGTCTTGGACGGTCGATTTAAACTACAAAACTAAAAAAAAAAAAATAGTACCTATTGTACTACACATACACCGCACGCGCTAAAGTGCAGTTAGCCGCACTTGCGTAGGCACTGAAACGCCTGCGTACGCGCTGAAGCAAATAAAACTAGTAAAAAAGATAACAGTCAACACATAACATAGAAGGGTTTTATACTTGTCTGTCACGCTGATCCGAATCGCTCGCGCCCATACCGAAATGCATGCACTTACGCTGAAACTCTAAAAATAAAAAACTTGACAACTTAGCAGGTAAAATTTTCAAAATTCAAATTTAAAAATCAGAGTGGGAATTTTATAAAAATGGTCGCGCTGATTTAAATCGCTCGCGCCGAAACGCCTGCAAATGCGTTAACCACACAAACAAAGAGTGAGATTTTAAAAAATTTAATGTTGTGGGGGGGGGGGGGGGGGGATTTAAATGTTATGGGGGGTCGCATTGATGCGTTTCCACTCGTGCTGATGCACCTGCGCTCGTGCCGAAATAGATTTTTTGTCGCACTAAACCTGATTTGCTCGCGTTGTTCCGGAACCTACGTCTCACAACTCACAAAAACTGACAAAAATATTAGTTTTTAGGGACGTGGGTCCCACTGGGCATGCCAAAATGAAGATGGTGAAAAGGAGAATGAGGTGGATTAGTTAGTAAAAATGCAAATCAAACATGAAAGCATATAAAATCAAAGACATAACTTAAAAATACATAAAAATATGAATAACATGCATATACCTCACAATCTTTTTACCTCTCCCTCAGATTGAGCTTGATGAAGTGAAGGTGCCCCTTGATGATGTTCCACTTGATGTGCTCCTTTTGTTTCTTGATGTGGATGGCTCTCCAAATATTATGCACAAATGGATTAAGATGGATCTTGAGGAATGATATGGATGAGATGATTAAGTGTTGATGAATGATGATTTTGGCATGGTAAGGATGCTATGATGACTTTTCTAGGCTCAAACTACCAGAATAAGAATACTAAACTTGGAGATGATGAATGAAAGGATGGAGTCCTCAATTTATAGGAAGAGGAGAGGAAGAATGGATGGCTAGGATGGATCCAAGATGAAGTGCTAAGATTTCTTGTGAGATCACACAAGGCCTAAGAGAGGGTGTGGAGACCAAGAGATATGCCTTAAAGGCATTTCTTGTCTCCACACTCCTCAAGGTGCATTGGGAAGACTTCCCAATGTGCCTTTAGAAGAGCAAGGGATGAGACATTCCTTGAAGAATGGGGAGGAAGAATTTAAAATTCTTCAGAAAGGGATGATCATGGGGATTGGAGGAATAAGAAGGAATTAAAAATTCCTTGGGAGAGGAGATGTCTAGAGGAATGTGAGAGAGCATTTAAGGATAGTAGTTGGATGGAAGGGACAAGGAGTTGACTTTGTAGCTAATCATGATGATTAGCCACTAGCAACTCATTAGGAGGGGGATTAGAGGGAAGGTTAGGTGGGATATGATTTGTTGGAGGATTTGACTAGGAGAGATAATGAGTGGAGGGAATTAAAAATTAGAAAAATAAGGTTAAGTGAGTTTAGGGAATTTCTAGAAGAATTTATTAGGTTAATGATGGATTAGGAAGATGATTTTTAGGAATCATGTAGGTTAACTAATTAATCAAAATTAATTAGCTAAGGGGAGGATTTGAGAAGATTTAATTTTTAGAAGAATAAAAAGAGCAATTGATTTATTAAATAAATCAATCACATACTATAGTGACAATATTAATTATAATTAATTAATATTGAGGAGAATTAGAATTTGCATAATTAATTAATAAATTAATTATGTGAGAAATTAAAAATAATTAAAATAATTATTTTTAAGTGTCTACATTTTGCCCCTCTTTTACGCAGCGGCAAATTTGGCGATGGGTAGAAGATAGATGAAGAAGAAGAATAAGATGCTCCAACGTAAATTGTGGGAGGTGTATGCCCCTCGAGAATTTTTTCGGAAAAAAGACAAAAAATTCTCAAAAATAGAGGAAGAAGGATTTGGGTGGAAGGGATAAGTGAGGAAGAAATATGAAGCAGTCATAGAAAATTTGAAAGGAAGCATTGAAGATGCAAGACCGCGGAGGAAATGGGCTCTCATGGGGGCCCATATAAGCCACAACGGGTCCAATGAGGAGTCATTGTTACACACAAGCCTTGGAGCCACTCAGAGAAAAGAAGAAGAGAAGAAGAGATGGACTGCATTTTGGTTCGTGATCATCACATCGAGAAGATCCGACGATTCGACCGATCGACTAGCTATGGATCACCGATGAGTAGGACTATCCCTCTTTTGGAATTTTTAATTTTGGGTAAAAATTAGGGCTAGAAATGGGGGTCTAAGTTAGGCGAGGCACACGCGCTGATTGTTGTTTCAGCACGTGTGCCCCTAGATCAGCGCGAGCATTGGCGACTAGCGCAGGCGCTCATGAAAGGGTTGGGTAAAATAGGGAATTTGGGGGAATGGGGCGGGGTTCAGCGCAAGTGCTCACGCTTTGATGCGGGTGCTCACGTTTCAGTGCAAGCACCCAAGGGATTACACGAGCGCTCGTGTTGACGGGCCCGAGAGGGGTGTTAGAGAAGAGATGGAACCTTTGTTGGCACAAGTGCCTGCCAAATGGCACGAGGGTCACGGTTTTGGCACGAGCACTTGGTAGATCAGCACGTGCGCCTCGGAAGGGGGAAAATGAAGTTTTGGCTTAGATTTTTGGGATAGGGGGAAGGGTATGGTTGGTTTGGGAGGTCAGGAGAGAATTTTCAGGCATGAAAGTAATGCTTTGGTCTAATGGATGCGGGTGGAGAGGGGACCGGTGTCTTCGAGGGAGCATTGGCCCGCTACGATGAGGCTATTTCATGAGTTAGGTTGTGATGAGCTGAAGGTGCTAGCTGCGCTAAGATTACATTATGTAGGTAGGTGGCCGAGGATATAAGCGCATACTGTCATGATGATGATGCTAGTGGAGAGGTGGGATAGTCAGTATAACACCTTTCGTTTGCTAACTGAAGAGGTCACAATGACTCTGTAAGATGTTTGGAGGATCTTGAAGATCCCCGTTGGTGGCGTTATCCTTGAGTATCAGTTAGATGCAGCTGATTTTTATCTACGGGAGGTGTGCGAGTATGAGATCCCAATGATGTTAGATAGGAGAAGGATGCACTTGGGTCGGGTGATGGGTGTTTGGTAGATTCCTCGATTAGTTTTGGTGATTTGTGGATTCCTGAGTGGGTGGATCATTTTGGAATTGGACGGTCATGGATTTCCTCTTGGATTGTGCAGATGTTTATACTTCATGTTGCATGATGGTCAACATTATGCATGGGGCACAACGATGCTAGCCTAGCTATATCATGATATGCATCTGGTGGTCTACAAAGAGTACACCAGTTTATCTGTAGGGGTCACACTTCTACACATCTGAGCGTGGGAGCATATTGGAGTGACTCGACCATTGGGGGTACAGGACAGGCGGCCATGACATCCGTTTGTGGACAAATATAGGGGATTGTTGCACTATACACAGACAACATCCATGTGGTTTTGGAGGAGGATTTTGGATGAGATGGCGCAGTTCACATGGAGACCATTTTTGGGAAGTGAGAGGTGGAGGGATGACTAGCAGCTGCATTGGGCGGGAGTCGAGATGTGGATTTTTGGGAGATCTATCTATCATGGAGTACTATGCTCCATTCAGGGTGGCGCAACAGCTTGGGCAGGTATAGGATATAGTGGGGGATATTCCAGTTCATCCTCAGATTACATGGGAGGTGAGGTATTGGGGCCCTATATCGAGTCCCTTGGAGGGCCGGACCAGTTTCCAGACAATATTTCACTTGGTTTGGGATGAGCGGATGGGGTCAGGGGAGGATCTAGGCATGATAGGTGGATACAAGATCTGGTGGGAGGGGTAGTTGCTAGTGCAGCTTACCATTCCTAGGGTGTTAGAGGACGAGGAGTTGTAGCCAGCGGTTGACCAGGTGGTGGGTGGGGAGGATGATGGCCCAGGAGAGAGAGTTGTGATTAGCGCAGGGCATGTTGTGGGTGGATAGCAGAGGAGAGTCCAGGTGGTATGGAGGAGGGATCTAGATGAGGGAGAGGGAGAGGGAGAGGGAGAGGGAGAGGATGCCGCAGTGGGAGAGGCTATGAAGGCCATAGTTGGCGAGAGAGAGGATGATGTATCTATGGATATTCTTGAGGCACAGGCAGAGGAGAGGGGCAAATTGACACAGACTCATTTTGATCGTTTACAGCAGGAACGAGATAGTTATTGGGCGAGGATTCATTTCGTGGAGGATTAGGTACATGTAGAGAGTGCTAAGAGGGAGAGCATGGAGGCAGAGGTGGAGCGGTTGACACAGGAGATAACTGATTTGATAGAGAGTCTCCATATTGCTAGGACCAAGGTGGATGCCTTGAGGGACGAGAGGGAGGAGTCAAAGCAGATGTTGGAGGAGGCCCAAACAAGGACAGCCATAGCAGGACTACAAGATGTCATTCACCAACAGGATGCTGAGCTAGCAGGGCTTGAGGCTAGGGTACAAAGGGTAGAGGCGGATGTGACATGGCTGCGGGGGGAGAGGGATGCAACCCTCCAGGCATTGGTTCCTATAGGGCTAGCGCAGATATTTACTGATAGTATGCAGCAACAGGAGAGAGAAAAGAGGGCAACTAGAGAGGCAAAATACTATAGGGGTTATACCATGGAGCAGTGCCTATAGCACAGCGAGCAGCCTCATACACTAGGAGTGTGAGGTCTCACAGGACCCATAGTTAGCGGCCGTCTCGGAGTTAGCAGACAGGGGGATCAGTTGGTTTTTGGCCATCGACACGGGGGAGGCAGGAGGATCAAGTGGAGGAGGTACAACAGAGGAGGGAGGAGAGAGAGGAGGGGAGAGCTAGCTCCTTGCTTTACTTGTGTATCATATTTTTACCCTTCGGGGCAATCATTGTATTATGACAGACACATTTACCTCTTTTTATATATATACATGATTTGATGATGATGGATGATGTGTACCTTTTTATTATGATGGTCTCTCTTTGTTTTTCTTGTGATGCAATATATGGATGCAATTATGGATATGTTGTGCTGAACTATTTGTGATGCAGAGTGGATGCTTATACATGTATGTTTATGATGAGTTGCTGACACGTTTTTGGATGCAGAATGAGTTACTTGTGCTTTTTGATGTGCATATATGCAAATGTGTGATGGATTTTATGATGTAATCTAAATGTAATGTTACATGGATGAATAAGTATCTTCTATTTATGTGATGTAACCTAAGTGTAACCTTATGTGATAAATGTTTTGTGGAAAATGACTATCTAAATGAAATTAGTAATGCAATCTATATGATGTGAATAAATGATAAAGAGGGAATATGACAATAATAAGACAATGATCTTAGATAGAAAAATAGAAGAATATGGAATAAACGGGAAATGGAGGAAATTGAGGACTCCATGGGATTATCGAGTTTAGGATTTTATGGAATGATGGTGAAATTTTGTGCAAAAAAATGTGGAGAGCCAACCTAGTTTGATATTTCCTTGGGTGAATTGCACCACTGATTATAGAAATCAGGATGCCATGAGAAACCCAAGGCGTGGACTGACTCTTAGACAAATGAGAGTTCCTTACAGACAACTGTGCAAGTGTTGAGAAACACTAATACAAAGTTGTGAGTATGTGCAAGGAAACCGTCAAACACACTGATACCTCTTGTACACAAGAAGGTAAGTGTTGATAAACACTAGTACCAGGTCGTTGGTTTATACAAGAGAGATCCAAAACATGCTATGCTATGAAAATATGCCCCATTATGCAACTATTGTAACATACCTGGATATGGCAAATCCAAGCAATCATAGATAGTTGTAGTCGTAGGGCAAAAGATGCAAGTCTAAATGAAAAATCCAATAAGTCAAACAAGTCACTCATTCATGACCAACTTAATACCTCTTGCCAAGAGTAGGATTAGGATGGAGGATTAGGTTGCCAGGCAAGGGAAAGATTCATCCCTAGGGAAAAGTGGACTTTTGGATTAGGCAAGTTATCTTATGGTTTTGAAGATTGACTTGCGGACTTAGGACTGTTCTCAAAACTTCTTGAAGTTCACACAGAGGCACCGAAGCTCAGTTTAATGGGACATTCCTTATTTATGACTCAGGCGAAGACTCATCATCATATGTGTGTTTTGTTGGAAGAGAAGAAATGTTGCAAATGGGTGGACTCGATGGAGGGTGTTTTTATAACGTTGACTTGATAGACAATAGATCCGGTCATTTACCTTGGCGCCTGCAGGGAGGTTTTCACCAAGGTACTTGTCCATAGCGCCACAAAGTGGTTTTCACTAATGGACGAATTGTTTTCTTCTTTCTTTTTGCGATTTTTTAATTTTTTTTTGCCACAAGGCACCTATTTGCCAGGTTTTCACCAAAGTGATGATTTTTTTAGGATCTTTATCTCATTTTTTTTATTTTTTATTTTTTGTATTTTTTCTTGTTTTTTTTTTTTTTTTTTTCGACAATTTAAGACTTTTTGAGGACTAGGCATAAAATATTTTGAGGTGCATGATATTCATTGGATCATCCAAAGGATCACCTTTAGGAGTAGCCAACTGATAAGCTCTTGATCTATATTTTGTTGTGATTACATATGGTCCGAGCCAATTAGGCTCGAACTTGCCTTTCTTTTCTCTTTCTTGTAAGTTTTTCTGATTCTCCATGAGGACAAGATCACCAATTTGGAATTCTCAGGTTCTTAATTTTTTGTGATAACTCATGCAAAAACAATATTGATATACCCAGAGCTGATTCAAGGCCTTGAGGTGCCTTTCATTTAACAATTCTAGCTCTTGTAAGCAAGCAATTTTGTATTCCTCGTCTGGTAGGATATTTTGCAACGATACCCTTAGAGAGGGGATCTCGATCTTAAGGGGAAAGATGGCTTCGGAGCCAAAGACCAAGGAATAAGGGGTGGCACCTGTGGGGGTGTGGATGGAGGTGCAATAGGCCCACAAAGCGGGATGGAGTTGGAGGTGCCAATCACAGCAAGCTTCATTGACTATCTTTTTGAGGATTTTGATTAGGGTTTTATTAGAAGCCTCAGCTTGGCCATTTCCTTGGGGGTAATATGGGGTGGAAAAGCGATGTTGGATGTTGAATTTTTGGCAGGGTTCTTTGACATCCTAGTTTTCAAATTGTCTACCATTATCTGCGATAATAACTTTTGGAATGCCATATTGGCAGATCAGGTAGTTCAGGATGAATTTGGAGATTTGCTTGCCATCGGTAAAAGTAAGAGGGATAGCCTCTACCCACTTGGTGAAATACTCGGTGGCGGTGATAATGAATTTATGTCTGTTGGAAGATGCAGGGTGAATTTTCCCAATGAGATCGAGCCTGCACTGTGAGAAGGGCCATGGTGTAATGAATGGTTGCAATTCTTGTGATGGTGCATGAATCTTGTCGCCATGTTGTTGGCAAGGGATGCATATCTTCACATAGTTATATGCATCTACTTCCATTTTAGGCTAGTAGTAGCCTATTCTCAAATTTTTTTTAGCCAATGTGAGCCCACTTGAGTGTGCCCCACAGATGCTCTCGTGTACTTTGCGTAGTGCCCATTCTGCCTCTTGTTTATCTAAACACCTTAGAAGGGAACCATCAAAATGCCTTCTAAATAGGGTGTCTCCAAGGATGGTGTAATGAGCACATCGATGAATGAAGGTTTGTTGTTGGGTTTTGGTGAGATGTGGGGAATGGTGTTGTCTTTTAGGAAAGCGAAAGTTTCTTGGTACCAAGGGGAGTCGGGAAAAACAAGAACACACACCATTTCAGACTCTAGTAGGTCATATGACTTTATAAATAATTGCTCAACCAAGAACAGACACTTCTATCTATGTTCTGGCATATGAAGGAGGGATCCAATGGTGGCCATTGCATCTGCAGCCATGTTGTTTGTTTGGGGGATTAGATCAAACTTGATTGTTGAAAAGTGTTGCTTAAGATCTTCAACCATGGTACGGTAGGGAAGGAGTTTATCATCTTTTGTCTGGTACTCATCATTGACTTGTTTAATGACAAGCTAGGAATCACCATAGACTTGTAATTCCTTTATTTTCCAATGGATAGCCAAGTGCAAACCTATGATGAGTGCCTTGTATTCTGCAATGTTGTTAGTACATGAAAAGGCTATCTTGTATGACTTTGGGATTCCATCTCCTTAAGGTGTTATCAATAATATTCCTACCCTAGATCCATTTTGGGTGCCAGAGCCATCAAAGTACAATCGCCAAGTGGAGGATGTGGTAATTGTCATAATGAACTCATCCAGTAATTTTGTGAGAATGGGATGGTCACCTGGGAGTGGAGCTTCAGCCAACTGATTTGCAATGACTTGTCCCTCGATTGCCTTTCTATCCACATATTCAATGTCAAACTCACTTAAGAGCATGACCCATTTAGTGGTTCTACTAGTGAGAGCGGCTTTTGATAAGATATATTTAAGTGGATCAATCTTAGCAATTAGTTTTGTTTTGTTGTTTAGCATATAGTGTCAGAGCTTCTATGTGCTAAACACCAATGCCAAGCATGCTCTTTCAATGGGGGTATAATTGAGTTCATACCCTACTAGTGTCCGACTGATGTAGTAAATGACATGTTCCTTCCCTTGATCATATGTTTGTGCCAGCAATGCCCCCAATGCCACTGCGGTGGCACATATGTACAAAATAAAGGATTTTCCAGGAGTAGGAGGCATCAACATTGGAGGTGATGCTCGATATTCTTTTAGTTTCTCAAAGGCCTTTTGACATAAGCAATCCCATTTGAATTTTGTGTCCTTGCACAACAAGTGTGCAAATGGATGGCACTAATCTACTAGCTGTGAAATAAAACGTCTAACAAATTGGAGTTTCCCCTAGAGACTACGCAATTGTCTGAGAGTTTTTGGTGGAGACATTTCCATGATAGCTTTTACCTATGCAGGATCGACCTCGATGCCTCTGCGGGAAACAATGAATCCTAATAGTTTTCCCAATTTGACTCCAAATACACACTTCTTGGGATTCAGGTTTAGTTTGTATTTTTCTAATCTTTTAAAGATCTGCTTTAGAATAGGGATGTGTTCTTGCCTTGTCTTAGATTTGCCTACAAGATCATCCACATAGTCCTCCATAATTTTGTGCAAGAGGTCATGAAAAATTGTTGTCATTACACGTTTATATGTAGCTCTAGCATTTTTGAGGCCAAAAGGCATGACTCGATAACAAAAAGTCCCCCATGGTGTTGTGAATGCAATTTTATGTTGATCCTCGTCTGCAATCCTGATTTGGTTGTATCCAGAAAATCCATCCATAAGTGACAGCATCTCATGTCTTGTTGTAAGGTCCACAATCATATCTATATTGGGGAGTGGGAAATCGTCTTTAAGACAAGCTCTATTTAGATCTCAAAAATTTGTGCAGATGCGGATGCCCCCAATGGGTTTACCAGCATGTACAATGTTGGAGACCCATTCAGCGTAGTCTATTGGTTTGATGAATTCTGCGTCTAACATCTTTTGGAGTTCCGCCTTGACCAGAAGTGCAATATATGGGTGCATTTTGCGCAATTTTTGTTTTACAAGTTTTGCATCTAGCTGGACAACAAGATTGTGAACCACCAAGGCAGGATCCAACCGTGGCATATCGGCATAAGATCATGCAAAATTGATTTTTACCTCTGTAAGGAAGCTGATGAAATCTTGTTTCTCTTTTTTCGTGAGGGTCTTGGCAATGAGCACATTTTCTGGGATGGATTCGATGCCCATGTTGATGCTATCTGTTTCTTCTATTAGCGAATTCGATCTGTCATGTGGAAGGTAACCAATGGTAGGGAGGTCAAGTCCCTCATCCTCAAGTGCCTTTTCCAGGTTTTCACTTTCGGATACACCCTTTTGTTTTTATTTTTTGCTCATCCAAAGGTGCTTCGGAGAGGTTTTCACCTAGGGAATCATGTTTTTTGCTTTGATTATCTTTTTTGTGACTAAGGGCATTGACCTGACTACCAAAGTATCCCTTTTCATGAAGTTGAATACCCTCTACCCTGTTACAATCTTCCAGATTTCACACCGTCAGGAGAGTAATGAGAGCATTATCATCGACACAGATGTCTAACGTGGGTTTGTCTCGTTGGCCCAAGTCTATGAGTTCAGGATGGACAAGATGTAGCTCATGTGAAGTGGAAGGGGTTATGGGGGTAATGGTATTGACGTGAGAATCAAAGAAGATATCATTTTTGTATTCATAAGGCATTTCGTGGAACTCCTCTTCGTCAGCGCTTTCAACATCCAAAGAAGGACTTGTGGGGGCACCAACGATAGTAATCTTGGGCACCAGGGTGTACCCCAAGCCTCTGTTGTATTTGTAGGAGATAGGATTTATGGGTACTTTTCTTCCTTTCTCCTCTGGTCCCAGGTCGTGTCCTTTGTAACTCATTTTTTCGACTATGGGTGATGCTTTTGGGTACATCTTTTTGGATATTTTTGTTGTATCTTCATCTTATTCCCAGTACAACCATGAAGAGACATCTGCTTCGAGGCTTTCCTCATCAAGTGGGCCCCATTGCTGGAAGGTAGTGTTTTGGCATTGCATGACTGGTTTCAGGTCTTTTTTTAGCTCTTTTGGTTTGCCAAATGACTTAGGAGAGAGGGGGAGGTTGCCTATTAATAAGGCGTCCTCCAATTTGTATTCTCCAATTTGGTTTTCCATTGTCAAGGAGGTCATATCGGCAGGTGGAAGACATGGGTGGGGGGTTTGGTGGGGGAGGAACTCCTTGGATGGTGACTTTACCTTGGCATGTGGTTACATTGCAGTCATTTTGGGGATGGGAGGTGGAAGGCATGGCGCCTTGAATAACCATCGTAGAAGGATTTGGTCTGCTTTGGGGAGGGGGACGATTGATTCCTTGGATAGTTATGACATTAACATGGTTATCTGTGGGCTCAATACGACCTACTAAAGAGTCAAAGTCGGTTATATGATTAGTGTAGTCATAACTCACTGTGTTAGATGATGAGCCTTTTCCTTTATCATGCTTCCAGAAGGGTTCCTGGTACATTTTAAGTTTGTCATTGTTATTACCAAGTTTTGCATTTGCTACTTCAATCTCACCCCTATCAATGAGTTCTTGTATATAGAATTTAAGCTTCATGCACTTTCGTGTATCATGTCCCTTGATATGATGATACTCACAATACTCATTCTCATTATACCATCTTGGTTTTGGTTGATTGGGGTCAAACGGGTGAGTGATTGGAAAATCCATTGCACCTACTTGAATAAGTTTTTGAAACACCATTTCAATAGGCTTAGCAAGAGGAGTGAAGTCTCTTAGAGTCCTATTATTTGATCAGGGTGGTCATCCCTGGACTGAGACATTGTTGTGAGGTTTTTGGGATTGATTTTGATTGTTTTGATTGTTGAATTGATGATTATTGGTGGTGGATTTTGGGGGAGCAACCACGGTTTGGACCTAATTTGCTTCAAACACCATCGTTGACTATGCTTTTGTTTTTAGATCAGAACTTTGGCTTGTCATTATGATAAGAGAAAGAACTTTGTGTCGATTTTTAGTAATGTTTCAAGGTTCATTCCTCCAACAAAACACGTTCGAGGGTGAGGCCCTTATCGGTCAATTTTTGGAAGGATTTGATACATTGAGACGTAAGAGGTCTTGAAAGTTCGGGTACCAAGTTCTTTTGAAATAATTCAATTTGATGTTGTTCTAGCATGTCCCACTGAAATTTCTTGATAAGATGTCGCCATCTTTGTAAGAAGTTGCGAAAGTCTCTTCGGGCCTTTGCTTTGTGTTACATAGGTCCATCATAGAAACTTCATTAGCCATGTTGTAGGCATAGTGAGCTACAAATTTCTCTGCCAAGTCTAGAAAAGAGACAATGGAGCCTCGTGGTAGAGGTGAGAACCATGCCAGGGCATCTCCTATGAGACTCTTGAGAAAGAGTCTGCGAAGGTATAGGTCACTATAGGAGACTTCTTGACATAAGATGTGAAATTCAAGAGCATGGTCGCGGGGGTCTCCTTTGCCTTCATCCTTGGTGAATTTAGGGATCTCAAATCTTGGGGGTTCAGGGTGCAACTGATATAGACGGGTCGTAGGGACACAGACAAAATTCCTCAAACAAGTAAGGTTTCCTCTTATTAGTCCCTTATTTCATGTCCTTGATGATATTTTCATGTCTTGAATTTCCTTGATGAGGTTGTGTTGTGGATTTTGATAATGATGAATTGTATTTGCCCCAAGAATTGGATGAGTCAAGGAAGGTGCACCACCACCAATGTATTGATATGTGAGATGTGATGACCGATGTCACAGGGATTTGAGTGATAGTAGGTTGCGGTCTGCAAACTATTGTCACGGGATTGAGTACTGCCCGGATAAAATTAGCGACATTGTTGACAAGAAGCAAGGTTTGTGGAATAGAGATGTGTGGTTGAATGGAAGGAGGTGGTATGGAAGTGTGTTGGAGAATAGATGAGATCGGATTCGATAGTGGTATAGATGGTAAGGAGGAAGAGGGTGGGATGGAGACCACGGTGGGAGGTGCCGCGAGTGGCATTGATTGAGTTTGGATAATTGATGGGGCTGCAATTGATTGAGTTTGACTAACAGGTGCATCATTCTGTGTGGGAGCAAGGTCTCCTTGTGGTGGTTGGCCGAGAGTGGATCTGTCAAATTCAGGCTAAAGTTGAGCTCCATTTTCAAGGACAGTCTTTAGGAGTGTATTAGGATTGTGTTGGATGAAAATTCAATCATCTCTTGGTTATAAGAGTCCGCTAGGAAAGTTTGCACTTCCAAAGAGAGTTCATCTTGGCTAACCATGTTAGGATTTTGGGTTTGAACTTGATTGCTAGGTTGCCCACTTTGTGTAGGATGTTGCGTGGGATCTCCATATAGGACACTAATGTCCAGCATGCCATATTGTTGTTCAACCATCTTTTTCTTTTGGGATCGAGTTGTGACCATACATGAATAACCTTAGAAAAGGTTGGAGGAAGAAATCTTTGATGAAAGGACTTAGCAATATTTTTGTGGAATTTTTGGATTTTGCTGATTGGTGGGGTTCTTGGATTAGAGCCCAGATCTAATTAGGATTGACACCTTAGTCCTTGGATGAGGATTTTAAGTGGTGGATAAAACCACAAGCAAGGTAATGACCAAGTTGGGTAGAATTTAGACCTTGGAATGATGATTAAATAGCCTCCTTTCCACCAAGGGTTGACTAATGACCCTAAGTAAAGTAAAGGCACAAGTTGAGAGTCTTTATCGACTCAAAAAGGATGAGGCAAAAGATACTTGGAGAGGATTCTTCTTCAAGCACAAGAGCCAATTGATTAATGATGAGGTCTAAATGGAACTTCCAAAGGCATGCAACCTTAATGTGACTTTAAATTGGATTAAAGGATGATTGGATTTGGATTTTGATAATTGATTTGATAGTGGAGGGAGATTGATTTGATATGCTAAGTCCTTAGGAGATTGAGGATGATTGATTGAGGAGGTGATGACTAGAAGAAACTTGATGACTAGGTTATTCTTGGCATGAACATGACTCAATAGATGATTGGTTGGGATGGCAAGTTGTATGAAGGGATACGACCACCTTGATTTTGACGATAGTTGGTGTTACAACTTGGGCTTATGAAACATGAGACGGACAAAGTTTTGACGCAATTTTGGACTTTGTGTGGGTAATGACTTGGATAATCGTTTGTGTTTCGATAAGTGTTTTTTTTTTGCAAGGTGCTTGAGGATAATGATGTGTTTTAGTCTACTCTTGGCAAGTATGTATCAAACAAAGCAAACACAATGATCAAATGCATTTTAACTCAAAGACACTCATGCTCATATACAACACTCTTAAGGCTAGCAAGGACAATAGTCATTGGATCCCAATTGGTTTCCCAGCTACGCTTACCCAGAGCGGACACTTAGATGCTTGATCCTACTGGGTCCCCTCTACGACACTCACTTCTCCGGGGCAGCCAAGCATCAATTCCCATGAAAACTCCTCATGGAGAACTTTGTGTCTCTACTAAGGGCTGTAAAAATATGGGCGGCTTCAAAGGTTCGACCTCCTGCACCAATGACTAGAAGGTTTTTGGCCACTATGAACAAGGTGTTTAGTAAGTCTTTCCATTAGGAGCTACCCTTTGCAGTTGTGCAAGCGCAATTAAGGCCTATAGCCCAACGAAGCACCAAGAACTTAGCATTCACGCATCTCTAGGATCCTACTAAGCACCGAATGTGAGAGTGAACTCTCATATAGCCCTAACCATTGACCCTTTTGTAGTCAATGGCTTATTTATTATAGTGAGTTGGGAACCCCAGGTCTGGGTGTACTCACTTGGGTCGTTCCCCTCTTACCTTCTCAAAGAGCAAGTTGGGAGGGCAAGCCTGCTAAGGGTAAGCATGCAATCAAACAAGAAAAGGTTGGAGGGTCTGGATTTCTGATCGTCTAGCTAGACAAGAGCATACTCTCTTACATTTACACTTTTCTCAAAACACATAAAACAATGATTCATTCACCCTTTAATTAACATCTAGGTGCCTAGTTAAAAAAAAGCACAATGTTTGGTTGGGTCTCTTAAGCAACCTGCAAAAAAGTTGATTAGTAGTTTTTCTGTTTTTAAGGTCTTGGACGGTTGATTTAAACTACAAAACTAAAAAAAGCAATTAGTACCTATTGTACTACACATATAGTGCATGCGCTAAAGTGTAGTCAACCTCGCTAAAGTGTCTGCACAGGTGCTAAAACGCCTGCGTACGCACTGAAGCAAATAAAACCAATAAAAAAGATAACAGTCAACACAGAACAGAGAAGGGTTTTATACCCGTCTATTGTGCTGATCTGAATCACTCGCACTGAAATGCCTACGCCCGCACCGAAACACCTGCACTCATGCCGAAACCCTGAAAATAAAAAACCTGATAGATTAGCAGGTAAAATTTTCTAAATTCAAATTTAAAAATCAGGGCGGGAATTTTATAAAAACGGTCATTTTGATTTAAATTGCTTGCGTTGAAACGCTTGCACTCGCACCGAAACGCCTGCGCACGTGGTAACCAGACAGACAGAGAGTGAGATTTTTTAAATTTTAACAGGGGGCGAGAAAAATTTAAATTTTATAGGGCGGTCGCACTGATGCATTTGCGGTCGCGTTGATGTGCCTGCGCTCACACTGATGCACCTGGGCTTGCATCGAAATAGATTTTCTGTTGCGCTAAACCCGAGTCAGTCGCGCTGATTTGTAGTCTTTCGCATTGTTTTGGAACTTGCGTCTCACAAAAACTCATAAAAATATTAATTTTCAGGGATGTGGGTCGCACTGGGTGTGCCAAAATGAAGATGGTAAAAAGGAGAATGAGGTGGATTAGTTAGTAAACATGAAAATCAAACATGGAAGCATATGAAATCAAAGACATAAGTCAAAAACACATAAAAACATGAATAACATGCATATATCTCACAATCTTTTTACCTCTCCCTCGGATTGAGCTTGATGAAGTGAAGGTGCCCCTTGATGATGCTCCACTTGATGTGCTCCTTTGGTTGCTTGATGTGGATGGCTCTCCAAATATTGTGCACAAATGGATTAAGATGGATCTTGAGAAATGATATGGATGAGATGATTAAGTATGGATGAAAGATGATTTTGGCATGGTAAGGATGCTATGATGACTTTTCTAGGCTCAAACTAGCATCATAAGATTACTAAACTTGGAGATGATGAATGAAGGGATGGAGTCCTCAATTTATAGGAAGAGGAGAGGAAGAATGGATGGCTAGGATGGATTCAAGATGAAGGGCTAGGATTTCTTGTTAGCTTACACAAGGCTCAAGAGAGGGTGTGGAGACCAAGAGATATGCCTTAAAGGCATTTCTTGTCTCCACACTCCTCAAGGTGCATTGAGAAGACTTATCAATGTGCCTTTAGAAGAGCAAGGGATGGGACATTCCTTGAAGAATGGGGAGGAGGAATTTAAAATTATTCAAAAAGGGATGATCATGGGGATTGGAGGAATAAGAAGGAATTAAAAATTCCTTGGGAGAGGAGATGCCTAGAGGAATGTGAGATTTTAAGGAAAAGAGAATTTAAGGATAGTGGTTGGATGGAAGGGACAAGGAGTTGACTTTGTGGCTGTGAGATTTTGCCAAGATCAAGGGCACAATGAAAAGTATAAAAATAGAGACAAAAGAATGACAAGAACAAACTGTATTCTCATCACTATGAAAATGATCAATTGGATTCTTCAATACAATGAATATGGGCTTGCTTATATAGGCAAGGCCATATGGATGTACGAGCACACAATTATGACATGTGGCTCAATGAGAAACAAGGGTAGGTAAGAAATACTAAGGGTAGGTAGGAGAAATAATAGAATATTACACAAGAGATGGATGACCCACCGAATGTGGATTGTAACAACAAAACAAGATCACAAAAGGTGGAATTTCTCCTACAAGCTATATCCCTATGTGCACACTTCCCTAAGTGTCTCAAATCCAAACTACGAAGAGATGCATTATCCTAAGTTAACTTAAGTAAAGTGTAATAATATCCATAATGAATATTTATTTACACCAAAACCCCCCCTTAAGTGCAACTTAGGGGAATGAAGACTCAAGTCAACAATGCAAGATGGGTCCCGGCTACTAGGCCATGATAGGTACCCATGTACAATATAAAAATGCAAGTAAAACTATGCAATGCAATCTCTCACAAATGGAGAAAGGGAGAAAACCCAGTGGGAAAAAAATTCCCCACAAAAGAGAGATGAAAGTACAAAAGACTCTCAAAGAAGAAGGACAAAACCTCAAAGAGGAAAAAGTCCCCCCCATAAGAGAGGAAGGAGAAGTCAGCTGACCCCCCCTAATGACACATCCCGCACCCCCAAGAGAGCTCACAACTGTTGGAACTTACTCTCGGTGAAAGGTTTGGTGAATATGTCAGCAACCTGCTCTGCTGTAGGACGATGCTGCAAATCAATGACCTACTCCTGAATCAGCTCTCAGATATAGTGCATATGAATCTCGATGTGTTTGGTCCACTAGTGTTGGACCGGGTTTTTCGAGATTGCAATAGCACTTTGATTATCGCAATGTAGAACTGTCGGTCGTATAGTGGCAAATCCAAACTCTGTGAGAATCTGCTGGAGCCAAATGGTCTCAGTAGCTGCGTTAACAGTGCTTCGATACTCAGCCTCAGTCGAACAGAGAACAATAGCATGTTGCTTCTTGCTCTGCCAACAAATGGGGCCTGAACCAAGGTGAAAACTATAACCGAAAGTAGACTTACGATCATCAAGATCGCCAACCCAATCGGAGTCTGTGTAACCAACCAAGCGAAGTCCTGTGCCTGCTGCATAGTGAATCCCATAGTGATGTGTACCCTGGATGTAATGAAGGATGCGTTTGGCGGCTTTCCAATGAAGCTCATGCGGTTCCTACATGAAGAGGGAAACCATGCCAACTGCAAATGAAATATCAGGGCATGTATGGGTCAAGTAGATGAGACTACCCACAAGCTGACGATACAAAGTGGCATCAACTGGTGGAGAAGAACACTGAGCCTCAAGCTTGACTCCTAAAAGAAAGGGAGTCAGTGCAAGCTTATAATCAGCCATATGAAAGCATGCAAGTAGATCAAGAGCATACTTGGGCTGTGATAGTGTAATCCCAGAAGGTGACTGTGAAATCTCTCTCCCAAGAAAGTAGTGCAAAAGACCCAAGTCAGTCATAGCAAATCTATCATGCAAAGTAGATTTGACCCTGCTAATGATGGATGCAGTACTCCCTGTAATGATCAAATCATCAACATAGAGCACAAGTATCAAGTGAGAGTCATCATGTCACAAAATATAGACATTCAGATCAGAATGACACCTGGTGAATCCTGCGGAGAGAAGAAAGGAATCCATCTTGGCGTACCAAGCCCTAGGGGTCTGCTTAAGGCCATAGAGAGATTTCCTTAGTCTACAAACCAAGGAAGTATTCTGGATGAAACCCTGTGGCTGCTCCATATAAATCTCCTCATCAAGATCACCATGAAGAAAAACACTCTTCACAGTCATCTGATGTACAACCCAACCATGAGCTGCAGCAATAGCAAGTGTCAAGTGAATGGAGTTCATCTTGGCTATGGGCGCAAAGGTCTCAGTATAGTCAACACCTGCTACCTGGGAGAAACCTTTCGCAACAAGTCGAGCCTTGTACTTATCCACACTACCATCCACTGCAAACTTGGTCAGATAGATCCACTTACATCGAACCATCTTTCTCCCCTTAGGTAGATGGACTAAATCCCATGTGTTGTTCCTCATCAAGGAACTATACTCTTCCTCCATAGCTTGGTCCCACTCAAGAACCCCTGATGCTTCCTGAAATGTCTGTGGATCAGAAGCGGTAGCAATGAATGCATGTGGAAGATCCTGATGTTGTGATCGAGTTCTCCGTTTATCTAAAGGATCCCCAATAAGAGAACCTGCGGACTCAAGTGTCTGTCAAGCCCAATGAGGTCTAGGTGGAGGTGGAGAACGAGGCTTGTCAACTACAAGTGGACCCTGTGGAGGTGTAACCCTGCGACTCAGAGTTGAAGAAGTCTCATCATCTGAATCACTAGCATCACTATCCACAATGGAGGAAGGTGAAGGAGGTAGAGAGGCTAAGCTAGGAGAGCTTTCCTCAAAGTGAACACTCCTCTCAATGAACACTTCATGTGTCTCAGGATCCATCAATCTATATGCCTTAACACCCTCAGGATATCCAACAAATATGCAAGGTCGACTCTGAGGTTCCAATGCCTTGCATTTCTGTGGAGGTATGCGAGCCCATGCTGGACACCCAAAGACTTTGAAATGTCTCACAATCGGTTTCCTACTAGCCCAAGCCTCAAAAGGAGTAATACCTTGTAAAGCTTTGTGAGGAACCCGATTCTGGATGTGTGTGGCACAACTGATAGCCTCGGCCAAAAAGGCGGGATCAAGAGAATGCACATGAATCATACAGCTAGCCATTTCTTTGAGAGTTCTATTCTTGCATTTTGCAACTCTATTCTGCTGTGGAGTGTATGCGACAGAATGCTGAAGATCAATTCCCTCAAATGTACAAAAATCCTCAAGTCTTTTGTTCACATATTCCCTTCCATTATCTGTGCGAAGAATCTTCACCGGTTTCCCAGATTGCTTCTCCACACGAGTTTTGAAGTCCTGAAATCTGTCAAATACTTCACTCTTATGAATAAGAAAGTAGACCCAAGTGAAGCGGGAGTAGTCATCAATGAAGGTGAGGACATAGCGGGCCTTACTAAATGAAGGTGTTGGAAATGGACCTGCTACATCACTGTGAACAAGTTGAAGACCTTCCAAAGCTCTCCAAGCTTTCCCTTTATCAAACTTCTCTTCGGGATGCTTGCCCATGGAAAAACTTGAACATACACCCTCTGAAAAACTGATTTGAGGTAGACCTATGACCATGTCTTTAGTGTTGAGCTGCTGAAGATAACGGTAGTTGAGGTGACCAAACCGCTCATGCCATAGCTTACTTTTGGAATTTGAATGAGTAAGCAAGGCCCTAGAAGGTGAAATTGGCACAAAGTGGGAGAATGAATAAAGCCTTGAGTTGTCATTGACTTGTCCCACTGCTACCAAGGCATCATCATCAAGTTCCTTTACCACAACTGAATCTGGTGTAAACTCAACTTTTTTCCCATTCCCATAGTGAGTAATTTGGTAGATAGAGAGAAGGTTGGTAGACAAGTTAGGAACATAGAGAACATTCTCAAATGTTCCATCATCCATGTCAATTGAACCTTTCCCTTCAACCTCTACTTGTGTATCATCACCTATGTAAATGTGAGGTACCTTAGATGGCTCCAATGAAGAAAACTGCTCTTTTGTAGAACCCATGTGATATGAGGCACCCGAGTCAAGTATCCACTGCTGTGAAGAACCTGTTGTAGCCACAAATGCTTGCCCTTTTCCCTTAGACTATGAGGAAGAGGAAGGAGATGAATCCTTCTTTGTGTAGGCGGATGGCAAGTTGATGTTGTTTTTCTTAAGAAGATTAGTTAACTTATCAACTTGCTTTGTGTGGCATCGATGCTCATCATGACCATACTTCTTGCAATATGCACAAGTTGGCTTATCCTTCTTAGGTGGTGTCCCCTTCTTGGAAGATGATGAAAAATTGCCTTGTGATGGAGAGGATGATTGTCCTTTTTCCTGTTGTGGCTGTGACTTAGATTGCTTCTTCTTGTTGTTGGAATCTTTGCCTTGACTTCCTTGATTCTCTTGATTAGCCACCAAAGCCTTGGACTTTGAAGACTTGAGAAACCCCATGTTCAACAACTTAGATTGTTCCAATATCAACATTTCTGTGAAAGCATCAAATGAAGGCATAACATAGGAACTCCCCACTGTCAAATGATGAGTTTGGAAGCTAGACACAAATGCTGCATATTCTGGTGCAAGCTTGTCCAACAAGTTGAATATCAACTGAGCATCCTTTTTGTCAATTCCACAATCCTTAAGCTTTGCTCTTAACTCATTTGTTTTGGTGACATAATCTTGGATTGTATCAAAACTCTTGGGATCCAAGTTGGTGAGCTCGTTGTCAATCTTATAACCTTTGATTTCATCAACTTGACCATACAATTTATGAAACATATCCCAAGCATCTTTGATTGTAGTACACTTTTCAATATGAAAGATGAGGTCATCTGATACATACTTGCGCAAAGTTCCAAGAGCCATGCAATTATTAGTGAGCCATTCTAATTGAGCATTAGGATCAGCCTTAGGATCGGGTGGTGCTACTATTATTCCATCTATGTAATGCATGAGACCCTTTTCCATTAATTTGCTTCATACTTTAATTTTCCATGATGCATAATTATGTGGAGTTAAAGGTGAAAATTTATGAGGCCTCATTGCAAAAAAAAATGAAAGAGAACAAGGAAAGAGAGGCACAATCACACAAGACACCCCCCCAAAATCACTCAATCAAAGAACCCCCCCTAAAGTGATGATTTGACACTTTATACTTAATGCATGTACAATGGGCCACTTGCAAAAAATGGCAAAGTGGACTTCTGATTTCAATTTTACAACTACCTCAATAAGGCCAAAAGAGACTCAAACTAATAATGCAAGAGATCTAAACTAAGATCCAAGCAATTTACAAGTACCAAATAGGCCAAATAAGACCAATATCTAAAAGTACAATTTCCACTTAAAATATCTAAAATCTGATCATAGATTATGAAAGTAGACGAAAAAACATGTACTTAAAAAAAAATGGCACCTAAAAAGGAGGTCGTATGAGCTCAAACGAGGCCTTTGAAGTTGCAAAATTGAGGATTTGACAGGTATAGCTGAGAGAATCCAAAAATTCTGAAAACCCTATGCACCAAAACCAGAAAATAACCACACCACTGCAAAGAGCACAAAAAATTAGCCCAAATAAAAAAAAATTGCACCAAAAAAGGAGCAAAATTAAGCAAGTTATGGGCCTCCAAAGTTGACCCAAAAATCCAAACTGCTCAATGGAGAGGGGTCTAAAAATTTCCAAAGAAAATGCTGAGTAGGGGTTGACTGGGCGTTGCTGACTGGGCAGAAGGTATGGATCCCAAAAATAATTTTCAAAATTTATTTATTTATTTTTTTAAAAAAAATTTCAGAAAAAAAATAATTTTTTTTTTTTTTTGAAAAAAATCCGAAAATTCCGTACCATACCACCCGAATTGGGCAGAAAATTTCCTCCACACCCAAAAATCAATTTTCGCCAAAATAGATCAAATTTATACTCGATTTTTATGGAAACGGCCTCCTGGATGCAATGGTGAGGTCGAAAACGCTCCAAGATGCCTCCAAAAAGCACAATTCCTCAGATCCGAAAATAGAAGCCTTCCACGATGTCTCCAAAAACCAATCGATGAAGCCCTGATGGCTCTGATACCATGTGAGATTTTGCCAAGATCAAGAGCACAATGAAAAGTATAAAAATAGAGACAAAAGAATGACAAGAACAAATTGTATTCTCATCAATATGAAAATGATCAACTGGATTCTTCAATACAATGAATATAGGCCTGCTTATATAGGCAAGGCCATATGGATGTATGAGCACACAATCATGACATGTGGCTCAATGAGAAACAAGGGTAGGTAAGAAATACTAGGGGTAGGTAGGAGAAATAATATAATATTCCACAAGAGGTGGATGACCCATCGAATGTGGATTGCAACAACAAAACAAGACCACAAAAGGTGGAATTTCTCCTACAAGCTATATCCCTATGTGCACACTTCCCTAAGTGTCTCAAATCCAAACTACGAAGAGCTGCATTATCCTAAGTTAACTTAAGTAAAGTGTAATAATATCCATAATGAATATTTATTTACACCAGCAGTGGCTAATCATGACGATTAGCCACTAGCAACTCATTAGGAGGGGGATTAGAGGAAAGGTTAGGTGGGATAAGATTTGTAGGAGGATTTGAATAGGAGAGAGAATGAGTGGAGGGAATTAAAAATTAAAAGAATAAGGTTAAGTGAGTTTAGGGAATTTCTAGAAAAATTTATTAGGTTAATGATGGATTAGGAAGATGATTTATAGGAATCATGTAGGTTAACTAATTAATTGAAATTAATTAGTTAAGGGGAGGATTTGAGAAGATTTAATTTTTAGAAGAATAAAAAGAGGAGTTGATTTATAAAATAAATCAATCACATACTATAGTGACAATATTAATTCTAATTAATTAATATTGAGGAGAATTAGAATTTGCAGATCATATCAGGATATAGGAAAGGGATATGGTCAAGGGTCTGTATATATATGATGTAAGATCTCATTGTAGATCATATCAGGATATAGGAAAGGGATATGGATATGTAATGTGCGAATAATGTAATATCATTCAGGCAGAGGATTTGATCGATCATTGGAGATCGAGTTGAGTTTATGTAAGAGGATTTAGTCCTCTGGTATTGAGCTTAACTAGAACTTTACTCAGGCATAAGAGATGCTATCTTTGCAATTCACTCATTCGTCCAAATTGTAGTCTAGATTTCTATGTAGTCAGTGAGACTCCTTTTGTGATGAGAAGTATGCTCTAGGTTGTTGGCCTTTCTGCAAGTGCAGACCCCTCAATTGTAATTCACATACTTACTGTAGAAGTATTATCTAATTGTGGGTAGGCTTCCCACCGTGGTTTTTCCCTTTACCGGGTTTTCCACGTATAAATCTTGGTTTCATGTGGATGGTATTTATTCTCTAATTATTGTTTATGCTTAATTGGTTTATCTGTTATTCTAGTATTTGGTTTAAGCATTCCAGTATTAATGTTTTTGGTTCTGGTATTAAAGTTTTAATTGCTAAATGTTTTGGCAATCTATGACAACGGATTCGTCCCCCCTCTCAGTTGTCTTTTAGTTATTTGAACTGTCTAACAATTGGTATCAAAGCTCTGGTCCTCTCTACAAAAAGCTTAACCACTTGAGGAAGATACTATGGCGACTAACAGTTCAAGTTCATCTGGAGCTATCTTTCAGAGAGATATTCCTAGGCTTGATGGAACAAATTACACAGTATGGAAGATTTAGACGGAGACTCATCTGAGATGTCTTTGCAAGGAGATTTGGGAGATCACACAGAATGGTGTTACACCTCATAATTCATCATTTGGAAATCCTCCTCCGGAAAACTTGGATAAGGAACTCGAGAATGATTGTAGAGAAAGAGAAGCCCTCTTGTGTGCACTTTCTGATCAACGAATAATGGGATTAACTGACAAATCATCTGCAAAGGTTATACGGGATAATTTGGAGACTCTTAATGAAGGTGACCCTATTGGGAAGATTTCTAAACTTGATGGTTACCAGGTGAGATATGAAAACTTGAAGATGGAAAAAGATGAAAGGATTACTGCATTCATGGAAAGGGTAAATGAGATTGTTATGTGAATTCAATGTTGTGGTGGAACTCTGAGTGAACATGAAATTGTTTCTAAAGTTCTGAGAGCCCTACCACCGGCTTACAAGATGAAGGCTATTGTAATTAATGAATTGAGAACAATGGCTAATACATCTGTCAACAAAGATACCTTGGTTGGGAAATCATCTACTTTGAGCTTGAAGAATTTGGACCTTCTAGAGTTGTGAAGTCTGAACCTTCTTTTCATGCATCTACATCATCAACCGGTAAGCAAGATTGGAAAGCTTTATATGTAAAGGAACTAGATGATATTAAGAGAGAAGATGATGAGTTTGAGAAACTTGAAACACTATTTGTTAAAAGAGTACCTAAAGGACCGTTAGGAAGTAAGTATGAAGGAAAAGAATGTTTTAAATGTTTTGTATGTAATAAGATTAGTCATTTTGCATCTAGATATCCTGATATTAAGAGAGAAGATGATGAGTTTAAGAAACTTGAAACACTATTTGTTAAAAGAGTACCTAAAGGACCGTTAGGAAGTAAGTATGAAGGAAAAGAATGTTTGAAATGTTTTGTATGTAATAAGATTAGTCATTTTGCATCTAGATATCCTGAAAGGAATTCAAGATTTGAAGAAAGAGTTAGAAGATATTTTAAGCCTAACCTTGGATATCAGAACAAGTATATGTACAAGAAAAACATAGACAAATCATGCTTCATAGCAGATGAGGAAGGAGTGACTAACTCTGATGATGAACCGACAGAAGATTCTGCTAGTGGTTCCGACAATGGAAAGGAATGGGTATTCTTGGCTATCAAGGAAGATGTTCCGGCACTGGAAGAGAATGTACTCGAAGAGAAGGCATTTGATGCTAAAATCGAAGACAAAGATGAATGGGTAATTGTCAGTGGATGTTAACACCATATGACTGGAGATAAAAGGAAGTTTCTATCTTTGCAAGAATTTGATAGCAGTCTGGTTAGATTTGGAGACGACAAAGCATGTATGATCAAAGGAAAAGGAACTATATCATTGGATGGTAAGAACAATACTAATAATGTTTATTTTGTCGAAGGTTTGAATCATAATATTTTGAGTGTAGGACAATTGGTGGATAAGGGATTTCAATTACAGTTCAAGGACAAAAAATGCAAAATCATTAATAGATGTGGTTTGGAGATTGCAACTGGTACACAGACAAAAGGTAATATATTTCATTTGAATTTTGGTGAAAAGATATGTGCACAAATTGATGAGAGTTGGCTATGGCATAAGAGGCTATGTCTTGTGAGTTTTGATTGCATTGTAAAGATCAGTTCAACTAAGGCAGTTAGAGATATACCTAAGATTGTAAAGCCCTATAATCCGATGTGTAAATAATGTCAAATGGGTAAATAAGTCAGAACCTCTTTTAGGAGTATACAAGATAAATCTAATGATGTTCTTGATCTTATTCATACTCATTTGTGTGGCCCTGCTAGAGTTAAAAGTTTTCAAGGTGATATATATTTTATGCTAATCATTGATGATTATTCTAGAATGATGTGGGTTACTTTTCTAAGGGAGAAATTTGAGGCTTTTGAAAAGTTTAAAATCTTTAAGGTTAAAGTGGAAACTAAGACATGGTTGAAGATTAAATGTTTGAGGTCAGATCATGGTGGAGAATTCACATCTGGTGAGAATAATAACTTTTGTGAGAAGCATGGTATTAGGAGACAATTTTTTGCTCCCTGAACATCTCAACAGAATGGAGTTATGGAAAGGAAGAACAGAACTATCTTGGATGCTACTAGAACAATGATGATGGAAGCTAGTCTACCTCATATCTAATGGAGAGAAAAAGTAAGCACAACATTTTATACATTCAACAGAGTACATATCAAAGGAGAAACCAATAAGATGCCTTATGAATTATGGTTTGGCAATACACCTTTAATTAAGTATTTCAGAATCTTGGGTAGTAAATGTTATATTAGGAGAGATGATATCATTGGAAAATTTGATCCTATATGTGATGAAGGCATATTTGTTGGTTATTCTAATGAAATCAAAGCATATAGATGTTATAACAAGAGATTGTAGAGAATTGTGGAGAGTGCTAATATCAAGGTGGATGAGCTGAATAGAGGTCAAATAAGAGTTTATGAGAAGGAACCGACGGTGGAAATGATTATATCTAAACCGATAGCACATTTATCAGAATTGAGTGTTGAACTAGTTACTCCGATAATATCAAAGAATTCAACAGTAACTAAAGAAATGGGAAGAGGAACAGAGAGTCAGAAGACTCCTAGGTATTTGAGATTGAATCATTCAGAAGATCAAATCATTGGGGATAAGAACAATGTAGTGATGACAAAAAGAAGACTAGAAACTAATGAGATATGTTTACTTTCTCAAGTTGAACCGATATCAGTAATTGAAGCATGTAAAGATGAATGTTGGTTGAAAGATATGGAAGAAGAATTAGATCAGATTGAGAAGAATAACACATGGACTTCAGTTACTCAACCTAAAAATAAGAATGTTATTATAACTAAATGGGTTTTTAGGAATAAATTGAATGAGGATGGTCAAGTTTTAAGGAATAAGGCTAGATTGGTTTGTAAAGGATATTCTCAGAAGGAAGGAATTGATTATGGAGAGACTTTTGTACCTGTAGCTAGGATTGAAGTTGTAAGATTATTTCTTGCCTATGCTACCCATAAAAACTAAAAGGTTTATTAGATGAATGTTAAGTGTGCATTTTTGAATGGGGATCTTGATGAGGAAGTTTATATTGAGCAACCTGATGGTTTTTCACTTTGAGATGATAAAAACATAGTTTGTAGGTTAAGGAAAGCTTCATATGGATTGAAATAGACACCTAGAGCTTGGTATGCAAGGTTGGGTAGATATCTTTTGAAGCTTGGTTTTACTAAGGGTAATGCTGACAATAATTTATATTAGAAGATCATTGATGATGATATACTTATTATTGAAGTATTTGTTGATGACATTATTTTTGGAGGTGAAGATAAGTTGTGCATGGAATTTTATAAGAATATGGAGAAGGAATTTGAAATGTCTATGATTAGGGAAATTAATTTTTTCTTAGATTTGCAAATAACTCAGACCGATAAAGGTATTTTCATCTATCAAACTAAGTATGCTAGGGAATTGTTGAAGAAATTTGGTATGGGAGATTCTAAACCGGTAAGTACTCATATGGTTACTAGTGAGAAATTGACAAGGAAAGATGTTTCTACACCAGTAAATCCTACAAGATAAAACTTTATGATACTTTATTTGACTCAGACTAGGCCTGACATAATGAATGTTGTTTGTATTGCATCTAGATATTAGAGTGATTCTAGAGAAAATCATGAGAGTGCAGTGAAAATAATTTTTAGATACTTGCAAGGTACATCAGAATATGGTTTGTGGTACCCTAAGGATGATGACTTTACCTTATGTGCATATACAAATGCTGATTGGGCTAGAGATGTTGATGTCCGAAAAAGTACTTACGGAGGAGCTTTCTTTCTTGGAAAGAAGTTGGTTTCATGGATCTACAAGAAACAATCATGTACTTCTTTATCTACTATTGAAGCTAAGTATGTTGTTGTTGCTACTAATTGTACATAGGTTCTATGGATGAAGCAAAGGTTAAAGGATATCAAAGTGCATTGCACTGGACTGGTAGTTATTCACCGTGATAACTTTGTTGCTATTGACATATCAAAGAATCTGGTATTTCACTCTAAAACAAAGCACATATCTATTAAGTATAACTTTTTTAAGGAGAAGGTGGAACAAAATGAAGTCAGATTGGTTTCTGTGAACACTAAAGAGAAGATTGCAAATATTTTAACTAAACCTTTGCCTAAAGAATCATTTGAGTACCTGAGAGACAGGTTAGGGATTTTTGCCCCTCCGGCAAAGAACTGATTGATGTTTTTTGGCACGAGTCCGGTATGCATTATTAGAGATATTATCTATTCCAGAACTGATGTGTGGATTCTACAGCTCAAGGGGAGTAGTTAGCTTTGTGATTCATTGGTTTATGTTTTTTCTTTGATATTTTTGTTAGATTTCTAACATTAATGTCAAAGGGGGAGATATATTGATATGAAAAACTTAAGGAGTTTTATACATTGGGGGGCGATATATGTGTAAAACAAAGCTCTGTAGAGATATCATTCACAGGAGGAGTTTGGTCTTTGTTTCAGAACTTCATTACTATATCTTTGAGTGCGAGATTGTTGGTTGTCTTCCATTGGGGGAGACTTGTTTAGCATTTCTTTGGCACTTGGATGTTTTTCTCATCTAGTGCTGCCATCAATGCCAAAGGGGGAGATTGTTGGACATTTGGAGGAATTGATTATGTTTTACATTGATGTTTTATCATTGATGTCAACACTAGTTGTTTTGGATGCTTTACCGACACCCTTCTAGTCCCAATAGGTTGTGTGGTTTCTGGTTGGATTAGATCAGACATGATCCAGTATGCTCTAGTATGATTTGGTTATGGAATTGGCTTACTCATGTTCATATTCAATCATTTAGTTTTGGTGTGGTGATCGAATGCTATCTTGATTGCTTGGAAGCTTAGTTTGTGGTTCCGGTGAGGGTTTCACCAACAGAGCTTTGATGAAGATCTTTGATGAAATGCATAAGTGGTGTTGGTGCGGATTCTAGTATGGATTTAGGAAGTTGATGGTGATCATGTTTGAGACTTGGCAGATGGAGATCATTGCTTTAGCGTGTGGACCTATATTGGGTCCCCGTTGATCTAGGTTATGGACCGACTTAATGTAACATGTGGATTGGACCTCTCGATGTGTTTCTGGGATGTCTTATGGGTTGGATATATTTGTTTGGATTAAGGTTGACATGTTTTGTAATTATGTAATTGGTTTATTGTTTGGTGGCCGACCAAATTGTTTATGGTTGAGGGTTTGTATATATATGATGTAAGATCTCATTGTAGATCATATCAGGATATATGAAAGGGATATGGATATGTAATGTGCAAATAATGTAATATCATTCAGGCAGAGGATTTGGTCGATCATTGGAGATCGAGTTGGGTTTATGTAAGAGGATTTAGTCCTCTGGTATTAAGCTTAACCAGAACTGTACTCAAGCATAGGAGATGCTATCTTTGTAGTTCATTCATTCTTCCAAATTGTAGTCTAGATTTCTATGTAGTCAGTGAGACTCTTTTTGTGATGAGCAGTGTGCTTTAGGCTGTTGGCCTTCCTGCAAGTGCAAGCCCCTCAATTGTAATTCACATACTTACTACAAAAGTATTATCTGATTGTTGGTAGGCTTCCCACCATGGTTTTTCCCTTTACCGGGTTTTCCACATATAAATCTTGGTTTCATGTGGATGGTATTTATTCTCTGATTATTGTTTATGCTTAATTGGTTTATTTGTTATTTCGCTATTTGGTATAAGCATTCCGGTATTAATGTTTTGGCTTCTGGTATTAAATATTTAATTGCTAAATGTTCTGGTAATATGTTAAAATTGATTCACCCCCCTACCCTCTCTATTGTATTCCGGTTATTTGAACTATCTAACAAATATATTATAGCATTTTGGTGTCATACTTTAGCGTTTTGGGTTCAAAATGCTAAAATGAAGAAAAAGGGGCAAGTAAGGTGTTGATACTGCCCAGAATTGCATAAGGATTCATAAATTAACCAAGGGAAACTCCCAAAAGGTGCAGAATAAAGAAATAACATAAGGGAAACACTTAAATGAAAGATTATGATCATACCAAAAGAATGCATCATCAATCTCTAGCCACAACCGCACTCAGAAGTGCACAAAACTTCACCAGACTTGCACAACAACTTGGGAAGATGAAATAAAGCTAAGAGAGATACAAAACAACAATCAAAGGTATTCTAATGCCCAAACAACATCCATGCCAACTACAGGACAAGTTAAGACAAGATGGCAACTCACAAAACTCATGAATATAACTCCCGACAAAGCCTCAAATGCTTCCAATATTTCCAACGTACACAAAATATTGAGGAGATGCAAAAAACATATAAGGAATACAAATGCAACCCAAAATTTCATTTAAACTCAATCAAGATTACGACAAAGAGGAAATAAGGATTCAATAAGGAAAAATGCAGAATATGCATTCCCGACAAAACACCATTTCCAAATTTACTATATTTCATATATATTATCAAATACTCATAGATTTTTTCCCAAAACCAAAATGAAATCTATAAACATCAAAATCCATCCCACAAACAATCTTTCAACAATCACATTGTAGACAATCTTTTCAAATTAAATTATAGAGAGGAAATGAAGCTCCAACCTGGAAATTGCAACCAAGGCAAGAATCAAACTGGTGAAGAGCAATCCAAAAATCCAGCCACTTCAATCCCAAATAGATTCAATTTCAACTTCCAACAATCCAATCCAAAGTTCAATCCAAAATCCAAAGCTTCAATCCAAAATGTTTGCAGAGATGCCAACCCTAACAATGCACAAAAATATCCATTCAATAGAAAAGTAAACTCAAACTATAGAAATCCACCAGCCAATCAAAAATTTCCATAAAACTATATATTATGCCTACCATGCGTGAATACGAGGTAGATAATATAAGACTATATTATTTACTTACCCTGACATAAACAACCAGTTAGAATAGAGGGTAGGTAACAATTATATTCTCTCAATTAACTAGATAGTAACAAGAGGGAATAATATTATTAACAATAATAGATTAATGATAAATCAACCCAATAGGATACTAAAGAAGGTAATAAATATAATATCCAAGGGAAGAATAATGAATCAAATAAAACCTTATAAATAAACTCCACAATATTAAATAAAAATCAAATAAATAATAAATCATAATTAAACAAGAAATAGATAACAAAGAATCAATTAAGTAATAAATAATAAAACTAATTAAATTAAATTAAATAAACATTAATCAAACCAATAAAATAAATATAAAATCTCAATAATAAATTATCCAAATAATTAAATAACCTTACTATATAATAAATTAATTTAGACATTAATAAATTATATTTATCCAATTGTTAATTAAATAATAACCACATGCTCTCAACACCTCAAGCAACTCGACCTAGGGTCAAATATCAACACAAAAATCTAACCACCAACTTGTGCCATGACACAACTAACAAGGTAGACAACTTAAGCTTAGAGTATGAGAGGGAAACACATGCCATCTCCAACAACTTGCCATTGGGATAAGACACGCTCAGACCTATGAGACCAAGTGGAGTCGATGTCTGGCACCTATAATCCTGCATCCACCACTAAACGCAATACAACATATGTGTGTGTGTGTGTGTATACAACACATATACATCATAAATGATTAGGCAAGTGATAGAGAATCACAACATCATATCATGCTCACAATGAGTGGTATGACATCATCTCTAATCACAAAGACACTAGAAGACAATCATGATCATCAAAGCATCAACTCAATTATCATAGTCATAGAATGGGGTTATTTTAATCATAATATCATCAAAATCCTATAAGCAACATGATCCATCATGAATAATAAGCACATAAAAATAATCAAATATAGATACATCATCGATATACTCTAAGATGTATCAATCATCCACATAAAGTATCTAACATCATCGATATCATCTGAGATAGAAATAGAGTCATGAGTAATCATCAAAACAACAATTATATGTCTAAATAAGTGCACTAATGCATAAATCAAAATCTAAGTCTAGGAAGGACACTACATCCTCTCCCCCTTTGCCTAGGCTTACTCTTGGAACCCTGAGAATAAATAGGGGTAAATCTCTCTCATCCACGCAACATCCTCCCAATTCGTCGAAGAATCATCACTCGGGTCCCATTGGATCCTTCCCTGCTCTATGTCTTGACCCCTGAGGGTCAGCCCTTGACACTGAAGAATGCGCACGGGCTCCAAAGAAAGTTTCCTGTCCTCGACCTGCAATGCATTCCAATCCTAAACATGTGATACATTAGGATGATAAGGCCTCAAAACATACACATGAAACACATCATTGATACCAAACAAGTTGGGCAGAAAGGCAAGGCAATACGCTATAGGACCAATCCTCTCTAAAATCTCAAAAGGTCCAACAAATCAAGGTGCCAACTTAGAGCCTTTTCCATAATGGATAGGACTTTTGCGAACACTCTCACAAAAACACCTTGTCTCCTACCGAAAACTGCATGTCCACACGATGAGAATCTACATATTTCTTCTATCTTTCCTGTGCCACTATCAAATGCTCTTTAATACGTACCACTTGTTGCTCCATGTCCTGCAACATCTCTGAACCAAGGAGTACTCTATCCTCCAAGCAATCCCAACTCAAGGGTGTCCGACGTGGTCTACCATAGAATGCCTGAAAAGGGGACATGCAGATCGAACTATGATAGCCATTGTTATAGGCAAAATCCACCAAATGAATATAATCCCCCCATCTAGACAACTGATCCATGACATAAATTTGCAACATGTCCTCTAACACCTGATTAACCCTCTCAATTTGACCATCTATCTCAGGATGATATGCCGAAATGAAGTTCAACTGCGCTCCTAAATCATGTTGAAGGGAAGTCCACAATGTTGAAGTGAATACAAGATCACGATTTGATATAATCCATTAAGGAATACCATGCAATCTCACTATCTCCTCCATGAAAATCTGAGCCACTGTCGCTACCATGTATGAAGACTTGATCGGAGAGAAATGTGCCACCTTGGTCAACCTATCAATAGTGACCATGATAACATCGTGACGATGTGAAGACATAGTTAATCCATAGATATAATGTCCCATTTCCACTCTGGAACTAGGTTCGACTTTAACAAGCCTGTTGGATGCTAGTACTTTGCCTTCACATGCTGACACTCTAAGAAACATGACGAAAAAACCACTATATCTCTCCTCATGCCTACCCAATGATACAGTTGTCGCAAATCTACATGCATCTTCTTGACACCTAGATGTGCCAAGTAAGGTGCACGACGAGCCTCTGATAAGATCAATTCTCAAAGACCATCTAAAGGTGGAACATATATACATCCCAAATAATGAAGAAGACCACCGAACTCCAATGAGTAACCTGCGTATCTGCCATCCAGAGCTCTACCTGATACAATCTCTGCTCTAACCTCCTGATACCAACTGTCTGAAGGAAGGACTCTAAGAATCCTTCTCCTTAAATCTACACTAAGAGTCATCACTACAACCTCATGCCTCCTGCGACTCAAGGCATTTGCTACCACATTCTCCTTTCCTTGAATGTATCTCACCTCAAAATCATACTCACATAAGAACTCCATCCAATGTCATTGCCTAGCATTCAAGTTTGTCTGTATGAAAATATACTACAAACTATAATGATCACTATGCAGCTCAAACTGATGCCCAAGAAGAAAGTGTCTCCATTTAACCAATGCATGCACCATTGCCGCTAGCTCTAAATCGTGAGCAGGATAATTCAACTCATGATCTTTGAGCTTACTGCATCAAAAATGTCTCCAAGATCCTCCAAAGACGCATCTGTGCACACCACAAAATCACACAAAGGATCCAACACTGCTACAATAGGTGCGCTCGTCAGATGCTCCTTAACGATTCTATTGGCAATTTTTGTGCCAACCCTTGCAAAGGTCAGTTTAGAAAGTTCAATATCAATAATACGCCATGTTAGTCAGTGCAACTAACTTGTTATTTTATCACCCTCAACAGAGTAGCTGATTCTTATTTTTCAGAGCACATAACATGAAGGTTATGTGGGTGCCAATAAAATGACATGTTATCGACCTGTGCCTTGCAGTAACACCAACTTCTCATGTAAATAACACGTTGTGTTATTCACCATCTTGTATCGACATCGCATGTTATTGATCGTTGCATGTTATTGACTACATCAAGCTATTTAGTACAACATGTTATTCGACTGGCGGTAAGTCTTTTGTTATCCTACAAGGCAAAGATGACAAAAAGGTGGTCGTACAAGATAATGCACGCATTCATAAAGGAGGTTCCCCCTTCTTCTCCCACAACACCTCAAAGGCACAAGGCAAGGTTGTGCGAGATAAGAGAACATAGAAAAGATAATGCTCCCTCTCTTTACCATGCATCAAGATAAAGGCGCAATGCAACATCGTGTGGGATAAGGAATACCAAAGCCGTAAGTCTTTTTGTTATCCCGTTGGCGAGAACTTCAACAAACGAAGGTCGTACGGGATAAGAACAATAAAGCATTTTGCTTATCCCACAAGGTGAAGTGACCAAGGCGAAGGTTCGTGTGGGGTAAGCAGTTCCAAAGGCAAAACATGTGGTCTTCTTATCCCACGCTAAAAGGAATACAAGGCTAAGGGCCATGCAGGATAAGAGGATCAAATGACAATTGGATTTCCTTCTTATCCTGCACCGAAGAAAAGCACAAGAGATGGCCAGTACGAGATAGGAAAAGATAATGGGCAAGACTTTCCCTGTTATCCTACAAGGGAAAGTGGAGGTCCAAGATGGCCATGTGGGATAAGAGAGTTGAGGGGTGGATGATGGGCCCGATGACTCAGTGGTCACGTCAGCGGTGGCAGATGACTTTGTGGGCCCGATGGGCCCAATTTTCATATAAAGAGGCTTTTTCGCCAAGACTTCTCTTGGCGGCAAAGGGAAATTTTGTTAGGCCGAAAGGCCATGTTACCCCAAAATTTTTGGAGTGGGGCTAGTTGCCTCATGGCACAATCATGACTATCGATGATCACTTGAAGCCCGACCCGACGACTATGACTTTTTCTTTCATTGGCCCTCTTGGTGCTCTCATGGTGATATCTCATGCATCTATCTACGCACAAGATCTCCAAATCAACGGCTAGCATTTGAACTTCTTCTGGGTCATTGGCATTTAAAATTTTGCTGGAGGGTTGTTGTCGACCCAATGGTCGAGAGGCTCTTCTAGCTCAGTCGACACCTCATTTTTTATCCAATCTCCTTCCAACCACCAGGGATCACTTTCTTTACTCCAAACACGACTCCTGCAGGCCGATTTTTTATGCCACCTTGCCCTCTTCATTGCGATATAGAGACTTTTAGCTTTGCAAATGTACTCAAACACATGTCGTGTGTGTAGCGTTCTCCCTGATTTATGGGGATTGTGTTTTTTCGTGTTGTAGAGGGCTTTCAGAGGTTGTTCTAATGCACTAGCAAATCTGTCGATCTAATCTTATCCCCTCTCAGACATTTTTGTTACCTAACCCTAGTTAGGGTTAGGGTTTCAATAAGTAGTTCGATTTTGAGTTATGCCTCAACTATAAAGGCAAATTTTGCATTTTTTCCAAGGGATCTTCTCCTCTTTTCCTCTTATAGCAGTCTATGACTTCTGTGACTGTAAAATTGCCTTGCCTCCACATTAATAAAATTAGTCTTCTTGCCTATATTCTCTTCTTGAAATTTGTGTAAGTGTTTCACCTTCTTGCTTGCATGCTTTTTTTATTTGCTTTCCTTACTTTCAGGTGTCTATGTTGTTTCCAACCTTCACTCAGCATCTTGGGTGACTGATTAGGATAGAATATTGTGCATACCTGGGGTAGCTCTATTGATGTTTTGTGCAGTTATAGGAAGGGGAGATCATCATTTCAGTCTGGGTGCAAACCGCTTTCCCTTTCTTTTAGTATCCCTTCTTTCTCTCCCTTTTCCCTATCAAACCAATAAATTAGGATTTATCTGTGTTGGGTTGGTCCAACACTTTTCACCAAATTGAAGAGGAAGTTGGCCTTCTACGGAGACTCAAACTCATATTTAGCAAGGTCCCACACTTGGGAGATTGTTTCCATGTTTCACAAGGTTAGTGGTCAAGTCTAGTCACTAAGGGTGCAAATTTTTGTGACAACAGATCCGAAAATCCATCTCACACTGATTTGACCACATAAACTTCTTCCCTCTCCTCTGAAGAGAAGTGTTAGGGTGAGCAATCCTCAAGAAATCATGAACAAATCTATGATAATAACCTACAAGACCCATGAAACAGTGAACCTCGCCCACATTAGTGGGTGTTGGCCAATCCACTATAGCTTGAATCTTAGAGGGATCCACTACGATACCCTCTCTTGAAAAGACATGGCCAAGATATTTCACCTCTATCTGGAAAAACTCGCACTTTGCCATATTGGTATACAAATTATTCTCTTGAAGACACTGTAAAACCTGCCTCATGTTCTCCTCATGCTCCTCCACTAATATCGAGAAAACCAATATATCATCCAAGAATACAAGCACAAACCTGTCGAGATACATCCTAAAAACTCCATTCATCAAACTCATAAAAATTGATGGAGCATTAGTGAGACCAAAAGGTACCACTATGAACTCATAATGTTCATATCTAGTGCGGAATGTTGTACGATGAATATTTGCCTCGCGAATCCTCAGCTGGTGATATCCGGACTTAAGATCTATCTTGGAAAATATCTTTGCATCCTTAATCTAATTGAACAAGTCATCAATCCTCAGAAAAGGATATCGATTATTCACCATCACCTTATTAAACCGTTTGTAATCAATATACAACCTAAGAGATCCATCCTTCTTCTTCACAAACAACACTGATGCACCCCATGGATAACAAGTAATCAAAATTGGATTTAATTTCATATTCTACTTCCTTTACTCTTTCTAAATTTTAATGACATTATCAAACAAATTACTTAGTATGTCTATGATTATTTATAGATTACTCTTTGTCTATGATCACCTAACTATTGAACATACATCTCATGTTGGGTCAAAATAATGTCCTCACAGTCCTTGGAGAACGTATGTGCATGACAAGATATAAAAAAGTTATGATTTTACCTTTACACTAGATGCCACCATGGAGACAAGTGATACCTCAACCAATAGGACTATAATACTTGAGAATTTTGAACCCATAGCATCATGACATTATGCCATGCATAGAAAAAATTGAACCAAAATAACATATCGATAATATGCATGGAGAGTGCACAAAAAGTTGCAAAATGTAACAAAAAGTTACAAAAGTTGCAAAAATTGTCTTGCACATCGACTGTCAGTGTGAACACATCTGGATATGCCGGTCTGTGCTAGGCATGCTCCTATTTTGTTTCCCAACTCACTCAAACATTCAAGGCCATACCATAGCAACACTATCTCTTAAGTGCCCTAAATTTAAAAAAAATGTTGAATTTTGATGGGTTATTTATTGGAATATAGGGCACATACAAAAAATGTGTTTGAATCTATAGGGTCAGGTGAGGACCCTATATAATAACCTGTCTCATATTTTCAAGACTCAAAACCATTTTCCTAGGGTAGCAATTTTTTGTTGATTTAAAAAACGTCAGAGTATGCAATGCAAAGTTGCAAGGTAGCCTATTTTTTGTTTTGTTTCTTGTGGGAACAAACCGTCAATGCAAACACATCTAGGTAGGTGGGTTTATGATATGAATTCTCCTATTTTTCTTACCAACTTCCTCGAACGCTCAGGGCCATACCGTAGCAACACTGACTCTTAACTGCTCTATGTTAAAAAAAACTATTAAAGTTTGACAAGTTATTTCTTAGCATTCGAGAAACAAACAAATGATACATTTGAACCTACAAGGTCATGTGAGGACCCTCTACAATAACCTATCTCATTTTCAAGAATCAAAACCATTTTCCTAGGGCAATAATTTTTCCATTAATGCAAAAAATGTCAAATGCATGCAATGCAAAGTTGCAAGGTAGCCTAATTTTCACTCTATTCATCATAGGAATGAACCATTAGTGTGAACATGTTTGGGTAGGATGTTTAATGGTAGGAATGCTACTATTTTTCTTTCCAACTCACTCAAACGCTTAGGGTCATATGATAGTGGTGCTATCTCTCAAGTGCCCTAAGTTGAAAACATTATCTAGCTTTGAAAAGTTGTTTCTTAGGATCCAAAGAACATACAAATGATCCATTTGAACCTATGGGGTCACCTCTATAATAACGTATCTCATGTTTTCAAGAAGTAAAACAATTTTCCCAAGGCAATAATTTTTCTATTGATGCAAAATACATCACATGCATGCAATGCAAAGTTGCAAGGTAGCCTAGTTTTCGTTTTATTTGTTGTGGGAACCAACCATTAGCATGAATATGTTTGGATAGGTGGGTTTATGCTAGGCATACTTCTATTTTTATTCCCAACATGCTTGAATGCTCAGGGCCATACCATATCGACATTGTCTCTTAAATGCCCTAAGTTCATAAAATTGTCTAACTTTGACAAGTTGTTTCTCAGAATCCATGGCACATACAAATGATCTATTTGAACCTACGAGTCACATGAGGACCCTCTACAAAAAAAACTATCTCAGATTTTCAAGAATCAAAACATTTTTCTAGGGAAACAATTTTTTTGTTTCCCTAACTGTCAGTTCTAATGGACCTAGACAATCCTAATGAACATACAACAACACTAATGAATGTAGGATATCTAGGCAACAAAATGATAATAAGGATGAAAAGGATAAATATAAACTAATAAGCCTATGTTAAGCCCTAATGAACCTAAGACAACCTAATGAACCTAGGACAACCCTAATGAATGTGGCACAACTAGGTAAAAAAATGATAATGTGGATGAAAAGGATAAATATAGACTAATAAGCCTTTATCAAGCCCTAATGAACCTAGGAAAACCCTAATGAATGTAGGACAACCCTAATGAACCTAAGACAACCCTAATGAACCTAGGACAACCCTAATGAATGTAGGACAACCCTAATGAGCCTAGGACAACCCTAATGAATGTAGGACAACTAGGTAACAAAATGATAATGAGGACGAAAAAGATAATATAGACTAACAAGCCTATACTAAGCCCTAATGAACCTATGACAACCGTAATGAATGCAGGGCAACTAGGTAATGAAATTATAATGAGGATGAAAAGGGCAAATATAGACTAACAAGCCTATACTGAGCCCTAATGAACCTAGGACAACCCTAATGAATGTAGGGCAGTTAGGTAATGAAATGATAATAAGGATGAAAAGGATAAATATAGAATAACAAGCCTATATTAAGCCCTAATTAACCTAGGACAACCCTAATGAATGTAGGGCAACCCTAATTATCATAATCATCATTTTTCATTTGTTAGCCTATGCATGTTTTTCATCATAATCATCATTATTTGCATACTTTCTAGAGACATAATTAACACTACACATACATGTGACATGCATGATCATACATAAGTGGGTCATACACATAAGATTTGTTAGTCTACGCATCTTTTTCATCATATTAATCATAATTTTCACATTCTAGATACATAATCACCATTACAACTGCATGTCTTTTTGATTGCCCATGTACCCATGCATAAATACATCATATATAACCAATACAACTTCATCAATGTACTCACGTACAAATACATTGTATATCATAAATGCAATGTAATCATGTACAAATACAATGTATATCATAAATACAACTACATCAATGTACTCATGTACAAATACATTGTATATCGTTAATAGAACTACATCAATGTACCCATATACAAATATATTGTATATCATCAATATAAAATTACATCAATGTACTCATGTACAAACGCATTGTATATCATCAATACAAAGTTACATCAATGTACTCATGTACAAATAAAATGTATATCATCAATACAAAGTTACATCAATATACTCATGTACAAATACATTGTATATCATCAATACACAATTACATCAATGTACTCATGTACAAATACAACATTCTGCTTCATGTGCATTTGATATCCTCACATCCTACTTCAAACTTATGTAGAGAAATGCTTGCGTATAAATGAAGACCTTGACATAAGCAATGTGACCAACATAATTTTATGATCATTCTTTACAAAGAAAATAGGGCAATCCTAATGATTATAGGGTAGTCCTAATGAAAATAGGGCAATTCTAATGAACTTAGGATATCCCTAATGAAAATAGGACATCCCTAATGAACCATAGGGATGTTATTATTAATAGTTTATTGTACCTTACATTCCTTAGAGTCTCCAACCAAAAGAACAACTTCACAAGTCTTTGATTTGGTTTTTGAAACATATTTTCCCACGATCTTCCTAACTCCCACATTCCCAAGTCATGACAAAAACTAAGTTTCATTACTAAACAAATGCAGATCTATACATAAGTATAATGAACCTAATGAAACTATGACAACCATAATCTAATCTCTACTAGTAGCTTGATCTCTCTTCATTCCTTTGCAGTGTAATAACTGCAAAAACATGTCCCGATTGTAGAAGATCTAAAGGACGATCATAGTCAAGTGAAATTTCCATGTCATCATGTAAAGATGATATTTCTTGAGATAAAGGAGTGAGATGTTGTAGAATCCAAGTATCTACCCACTCATTTGATTCACATTGATCCCAGTCATATTGAATACAATTTTGGCAAAATCAAGCCAACTCTCATGTCCAAATGGTTCATGTACTTGCATCTAAGTTTTGAAATGAATGCATCTTTGAATATCCTTTGATTGTTTGACAATCCAACCTGTCTCCTATTGATCCCTCATCAACCAACCAAAAGAACTTGCACACTTTTGAATCAAGTGTCCCTCCTCATGACAATGCTAAACTACAACAATCAATAATAGAATGTGCATCACTAAATGTAGCACTTGAAATCCTCAATTTCTCTTTAACCAAAGCTCTCTTCACACAAGCACTTGCTCCATCATTCTCCCCTTTCCCATACCCAGCTTAAAAAAAACTCCAAATATGAGCTACACCCCTATCTACATGCATTCTATTTAACCAATAAAACATACAAGCATTGTTGAATTGACCCATGTAGTTATCTGACCAAATGAGATGTTGACCCATTGCAATATCTTTTTCTTGGAAGAAGTAAAAAAAAATCTCAAAACAATGTTGCGCATACTCCAACGAGTGAGATCTATCATCACTCATATAAAAATGGTACTCCCTGATTATCTTTCTCTCCTATTCTATATTATTAGGGGCATGTCTATATGTGATGTGGAAAAATAACAATCTGAATGGAATTGTAATACTAATATTGTACCTCATTTTGTGGTTGCAATGTGTAGTTTTCTGCAAAATCAACCACCGATATAATAGTGCTAATTAGGAAATAGTCATTACACATCTTAAATTGTTGATCCAACCAATGAGACCTGTGGCTATGCCTTACATACTTGTAGAGAATATTTTCCTTAAAATCTAAAATAAAATTAGCAACACTTACTTCTCTAGAGACCAACTCCCATCTAGAACCTTCATCTCCACTCTTCAAACTATATTTTATTGTCTCATGTCACTTTTTCTTAATTATTTTCTTTCCAACTTTGTGTTCACTACCCTCATGAAAACATGAAACAAACTTTGACAGGTTGCCACATTATGAAAACTTCTCATTTATATAGAAAGAGCATCCATAATCTCTAACACATAAAAATAGATCTAACATGTCCTTGGATGAATTTGCAAATTGCATTCCACCACACTGTTGCAACATTTCATTAGTATGTAAAGTAGAATGAATATAGCATAATAGTTCATCATACATTGAAAATTGAACATGGTATTTACAAAAAGTATTACAAATTTTAAGAGGTACACAATAAAACAACTTACAAGATTCAAATACCCTTTATGGTATTTGCAAAGTTGGATGTGTTTCACACAAAAAAATTGTACAACAATGTTTGACTTAATTCTAAGAAATGTTTAGGATGTGGTGTGCAGTCTCAATTACTAATTCTTAACTTTAAAACATCATTTTACATTGGGAGATACTCTAGAGTTAGAGTTCCAAAATTGTTCAATTTCTCCTTTACAATATTGATTAGCTTCTTATCAATGCACGGAAGCCTCCCACAAAAAGCTCATGTATCATTTTGAAGAGGATCATCGAGTCTTTCTTTTCTTGCAAGTGCTCTTTCCAATGTTATATGAATTAAATTGAAATCAATACAAGTTTGCCTCATAAAACGATCCTTTCTCAAATGATGGCTTAACAATGAGGTTGTGATCACTCTATGAGCAACTCTCTTATCTTTTTCCTTGCCAGTCTTTCCAATACAATTGAGAACATTAAAAATATTTTTGACAATAATAGAATTTTTCTCCATCCTTTTGTTCACAAGAATCTTCAATTTAGCTAGCAAGGGTCTCATTTTGTGTATCTTTAGAAATTGAACAAAAAGTTGGCATTGCTCAATCAATGTATTTCTAAAATATTCATTGAAAAGTTGTGCAGACCACAACTGAACGGTTCTTGTTGATCTCTTTCCTTCCAAATTTTCCATAATATTTTCATGAATTTCAAGTAACCATTTGCGGTTCTTGAAGGTCTTGGATTTGGAATTTATTTATCTTCCACGCAAAGGTCTTCATTTCTCATGTAATTTGGTGATACATAACATTTTGTTATTTCATAATTTTCAATGTTATCAATGATATCAACATTTTAATATCCAACTTTATGTTCAAAATTTTCATTTTTAATTTCAATGTCATGTTCAACATTGTCAAATTCAATTTCATCTTCACTTGAAATAACATTTATGGGTGGAGAAGAGGCCTCACCTTGGCCAATAGTCAACATACCTTGTCTTCTCTTCCTATGACTTTCTCTATAATTTTCTCTATATGCTTTAATTTGGTCTATTGTGAGTTTTCTCTTTCCTTTTTGCTTACAACGATTGTTCCTCCTCATTATATCTGCAAAAAAATGATTAATAAAGTGAAACTTGTGTGACACAGTGCATCAAAAGTAGAATTTCGTCTGTATCAAATGGAAAACTAGTGATTCTCAATCACAAAAAAAATGTGGGACCATTGGAATGTTCAAAATGGCCCTATTCTTTTTATATAGCTTAGGAATGGATATCCATTTCAAAAAGATATCCATTACAAATAGATATATGTTACCTTTCACAAAAAAAGACAGCCAACAAAAATATTTCTCTTTTCCTCCACTTTTTAGGTGGAAAACATATTGGACATCCATTATGAACAGAAATTAGTTAAGTATTAATATATTTATTTGTCCTTTTATCCACTTGGGATCGCTTTGTTAGCTTCAAACCGGTATTTCACTAACTCTGTCGACCTATCACCTCCGAGACTATAACGTGGCATGGGGAAGTCCGCAGGGTGTGCTAGCGCCCCACAAATTTGATAGTCCATAGGTGGTCGTTTGAGCATTACGCCTGTTCCTGGAAGGAATCATAATGCCCCTGCATGCGCCCATCGACATCGGTTTTTGGTTTAGAGCCTATATCTCTCTAGTTTGCAGGCATTTTTCGGATTCTTGGATGTTTTCTTGCAGGTTGGAGCTCTTGGAAATTTTTTCAGAGCAATATTCACAGATTTTCCAACACTCTATAGTCCACCATTGTTGTAGTCTTTCGAATGACTCATAGTGTCATCTTCATGAAATGTAGAAGGGGAGTTTACTCACCTTTTACTTGATTTGTTTACACCTTTGCATTTCTTCATTTTAAATTTATTATCATATCTGTATTGTCTTTATCATTTTATCTCTATTATTTTATCTTTCCCATGGCTATTCTCTGGGTTGTTCGTAGCGGTAGAAACACCAAAACAGGGGTTTGACTTAGGAAGACTCCAAAACACAACCCCAATATTTTCTTTTCTTTTTTGTGTGTAGGTTGATAGTGGTGAAAGAGTTATCTTCTTGTGGGAGGCTTCAATCGTGGACCAACTATAAGTCCTTTTATTTTCATTCATCTTCTTTTATCACTACGTATTCCGCAATATTCCACTTATTTTATTTTCTGCATTTTTTATTTAATAGTTTAGGTGTTTTCTGAGAATTCTCATATGGTCTTTGTACCTCGTCCTTACAAGATGATAGCACACCACACTGGTGTCCTAGACCTGCACGCTCATCCTCAAGACAAAGGCTTAGCAGAATAGCCTGAGAGTCTTAGTTTGCAGTCTACTAGCTTAATTTGTCATTTTCATCCCCTGGATCACCCTTAGCTCTAGTATAAGTGAGGTATTGGAGGATCAGTTTGTCCTCTTAGGTTTATCATCCTTGAGGTGAAAAATTTTGTCCACTACACATAGTTTTGTTCTTCCCTTACCTGGAATTTTTGGGATGGGCAATCTTTTGTCTCATGGTACTCCCATTCTTTGCAAGTGTTGCAATACAATGAACTGGTTTTCCTCATTATGTGAAGGTCTACCTTTAATGGATTCACCTTCTTATCTCCAATCTCCTTAGGCAATTCATCTTGCATGTGTCCCTCTCTGTTACAATAAGAACACCATATGTTTGGCCTTTGAGGTTCTATCTCCTAATTCATGAGTTCCTATCATAGCCACAAGTACTTACTATCTAGTTGCAATTGTTCTACTTTTCTATTTTCTCTTTTCTTTTTTACCTCTTGTAATGATTGATTCTCTATCTGAAAAGATAATGTCACCAATCTTGAGTATGTAGCGAAATATCTACCCTTGAAAGAAATTTTTCACTCAAGCGTTACTAGTGAACAAGAACCATCCATCTTTTATTTATCATTAATAGGTCCCTCCAACCTTCACGTAACTTCTTTGAATCTCCTGTAAAATTTTTGTGATTGATTACTGCTTTTGCTAGGATAATTCACTTAGTTTGGTTACTCCTTTTGTAGGGAGTTTTAGACTATCAAAATTATCTAGAAATGCCCTCTGCACCTCACACCATTCCTTATCATCTTGTGTATATGATTTGTGGTACCATTTTAGCAGTTCATTCCTCAAGGAATTGATGGAATCAAACATTTTTGTGCTGTTGTAGGTTTCATTTCTGTTTTTCCATATGAACTCTGGTAGGAAAATATGCTCTACAAAATCATGTGTGTCCTTTTGAAAAATGGACATCTTCAGGTCGCGTTACTCATGTTGTCATCTTCTTCAGAGGTATTCTCTCCTTGACTTTTGAAATTAGTTGGGGTATTATTTCCTAGGTTTTCGCACTCAGTGGTCTGATTTTCACTTCCTTGACTATCCCAATTGACAAAGTAAGTTGTTCAATTTTTTTTTATGTTTGTGCTTTCTTTTGATGCTTCTTTGCTCCTTGTATTTATATTTGGTTTAATTAGCATAGAGGTGGCTCTTGGTCTGAGGGTGATGTTTTTCATCATACCATTTCATTTCCAAAGGTGACATTTCATTGATAGGTGGTGTCGGTTTAGATTGAGATTATTTTCCAATGCAACTTTACTTTTCCCTTTCATTGCATTATTGGATTTTGTTTATTTTCTTTGCTCTTTTTTAAATTTTTTTGCACCCATGTATGTATGCTTAGCTACACCATTTTTGGCACACTTTCCTTTCTTTTGGATTTTCTTTTGTCATTTTGTCAACTCGTTCTTTCTCTTTCTTTTCTATGTCTTTTACTCTTTTGTGGTATCTTTCCTCTCTTTCTTGAGTCTACCTTGCTTTTCTTTCATTGGTTTTCCTGCCCATTGCTTCTTCAATCAGTTCTCTAGTTTCTCTTAAGGCTTTGTTGTTGAACACACATTATAATCGAGAGGGGGTGAATCAGTTTAGACCTTAAAACACTTTAACTTTAATCTTTCAAACTTCAAAATATGATCAACATCAATGAAACATGAAATCACAAAGTTCAATTCACAAGAGAAAACCATATTTATGTGGAAAATTATAAATAGGGAAAAACCATAGTGAGAGTCAACTCACAATATATATAAAATTATTACAATCTATTTTAGGCAAACACTGCCAAGGAAGCACGTTGTTACCTAGAAGACTTGTAGGTTGAGATGCATTATCTCAGGGCAAGATACAAAGGATTTATTGGCTAAAGCTCACTGCTCCAAGGCAAGATACATGAAAATCCACATATTTTAAATCAGCAAAACAAAGTCATTGTCCAACCATGAAGTTGTCCTTCAATCTCTATTACAAGCAACAAACTCCAACAATAATCACCACCGCTTTCACTGTCTTTGCATCACAACACACTATAATTGCTATGATCATAAAATAATTTGCACATCATCTTCCTCACACATCATTTCCATAAAATATACATCATCCCATTAATTTGATATTCTATATATACCATCTTCATCTTTACAAACATCAACTAGGTCGGCTAGAACAAGGAACAAGCATAGGTTCTATCAAGTCTACCACCAAATAAAATTATGGTGATTGTAGTCCAATACAAGAGATTGAGAGAACCTAAAAACATCATATTACATATCTCTAAGAAAATCCAAACCATATACATGTTGGCAACAAGGTAACCTGTAGATAAACCATGTAGCACACAACCAGTCAGCCCAAAACATATCATCCAACTAAAATAACTCAATGCAGATCTCTACATGCCATAGTGAGACCCAAACACAACAAAACACCTTCTCCAATGTTAGAACATATTATCAATATTTAAACACAAGACGAAAAAAAAACTTTTGTTAGCCTACTGACCATAGTTACCTACAGAAAAGAACAGCAGACACAATGCAACACCAAACAGTTCATCCAATATCATGCAAAGAACATAAGGATAGAACATCCAACAATACTTCCGAACACTTCTTTCTTATTGTCACATCAATACAATTTGGTGCAACCTAAACATATACAAAATGCTTCATCACCATTTTACCAAGAAACATAGTCTTAAGAAAAACATTAAAAACCTTTCTTGTAGAACACATCATTACTTGCAACTAGAACTAAGACAACACGCAAACATTATAACCATGTCCTCCAAGCCACAACACCTAAAACCTCAACATGGAGAAATGTGGAGCATTTTTTGAAGTAGTTAAACCATTTCTAACAGACAACCAAATTGTCAGTAAACAACCATCACAAACAACCTCGACTGCAACAATAGGAACCTAAAAAGATAATAGTGCAATGTCCACAGAACACCAACATTAAGTCCAAATATGTAAGACCAAACTCTTAATAGTGGAGAATGCAGAGCATTCTTCCAGCTAGACATTAAATACTCTTTCCTGCATATTCCATCTCAACAAACTACAAAACCCTCCAGAAACATTAGTAACCTAACCAAGAGAGTTGGGACCAATGAGAACAATGTTGACGATTGACACTCATTTGATTGGTTGTTGGTATTTTGGTATGGTTTTGTCATTGATGTCAACACCTACTAAACACTTATCAACTCTGGCACTTTAGAGAATCAACAACATTCACCGGCAAGCAAGTGACTTATGCAGAGTCATCGGTATCTGGTACACTGGCAGGATATAATGATCATCGGCACTTGGAAGGGCATGGAAAACACTTGGTTATGTTGAAGACATCGTGTGGACACCTGGTCTTGGAGTTTTTTTTATTGGTATATTCGTATTTGCATATTTGTTGTTATCGGCAAATAGGTCCAGGTTATACACTGACAGGTTTATCTTTTCCAGATCAGCATGACACGCTATGGAGATGACTTATTGTTGTTGTAAATACATTAAGCCAACATGTTGAATCGGTTATTGCATCGGGCATTAATTTATTTGTAAAATGATTTTATTGTTATATCTTTTTGAGCCGACCTACTAAAATTGGTCTTAGGTTATGATATAAATGTAAGATCTTATTTGTAAGATCAAATAGGGAAATGCGGAGAAGATTTGTGTGAAGATATATGCGAGAATAAGCAGTGCTATACACACAGACATCATTTGAAGGTGAAGGAAGGTTTTGTGAAAGCATATCAGAACTACACCGGTACTGAATCCAGCATATGAAGATGCTATTTTGAGCAGTACATCCTTATTGGATTTAACCATCTAATTGTAGTCAGTGTGACTCCTATTTTGTGTTTGAGCAATGAGCTCTAGGCGCTTGGCCTTTCTGCATGTGTAGACCCCATTTGTATACACTTACTATTTGCAGTAGTATCATCTGATTGTGGGTAAGGTTTCCCACCGTGGTTTTTCCCCTTACGGGGTTTCCACGTACAAATATTGGTGTTATGTGTTGTGGATGACCTTGTCTTTTTGTTTCATGCATTAATATTTACTGGTATTGCAAATTATCTGATAAAATTGTCCACCGGTATAAAAGATTGTTTCACCGGTATTAAGCAGAAAGTTGATTAAGTTGTTTTTGGTTTAAATTTATTTAACAACTGATTCACCCCCCCTCTCATTTGTCTCTGGGACCTAACAATTGGTATCAGAGCCTCATCCTCTTTTGCAAAAGTTTAACAACTTGAGGAGATCCAATGTCTACTAACTATTTCAGGAAGGACAATCCTAAACTTGATGGAACCAACTATGGCATATGGAAGATCAGAATGGAGACACATCTAAATTGCATTGGAAAAGACATCTGGGATGTTACAAAGAATGGCTATACTGCTCCTACTCAAAGTCAACCTAATCCACCTAACTTGACTAAAGATAAGGAAAATGATTGCAAAGCAAGAGAAGCACTTTTGCGCATTAACAGATCAGCAAATCATGGGACTATCAGATAGATCAACTGCAAAAGCTATTTGAGATCATCTGGAAACACTGAATGAAGGAGATTCCACAGTCAAAATTGCAAAACTTGAAAGCTTCCGGGTCAGGTATGAAAATCTAAAAATGGAAGAAGATGAAAGGATTTTTGCTTTTATGGAAAGAGTTAATGAAATTGTTTTGGATATTAAATGTTATGGAGGAACCTTAAGTGAGGATGAAATTGTTCCAAAAGTTTTAAGAGGATTGCCACTAACATACAAAATGAAGGTTACTGCTATAAATGAGTTAAGAACAATGCCTAATACATCAGTAACTAGAGATACATTGATTGGAAAACTTTCAGCCTTTGAAATTGAGGAATTTGGTCCTGTTGCTACTATAAAGATAGATTTAGCCTTTAAAGCATCAACATCATCTGCATCATCATTTGGAAAATTTGATTGGAAAGCTTTTTATGCAAGAGAACTTGAACAAAGCAGGAAAGAAAATGAAGAACTTGAAGCACTATTTGCAAGGAAAATGCCTAAAGGTCCAGTTGGAAGTAAGTATGAAGGTAAAGCACCCTTTCAATGTTTTAACTGTAATAAGATTGGTCATATGGCTTCAAGATGCTCTGATAAACATGCTACACTAAGAGAATAAGATAGAAGAACATACAAGCCTAACCCTGAATATCAGAGATACAGATTTAAGAAGAATAAAGACAAATCTTGTTATCTTGCTGATGAAGGAGTGACTGAATCATTCTGAAGATCAGATAATTGGAATTAATTACAAAGGAGCTATGACAAGAAGAAGATTGACAAATGAAGAGGTATGTCTTATTTCTCAAATTGAACCATCATTAGTTAATGAGGCATGTGAAGATAAATATTGGATTAAAGCTATGGAAGAAGAATTAGAACAAATTGAGAAGAATAAAACTTGGACATTAGTTCCCCGGCCTAAAGATAAAAATGTAATTCGAACCAAATGGGTAATCATAAACAAACTTAATGAAGATGGTAAGGTTATTAGAAATAAAGCAAGACTAGTGTGTAAGGGATTTTCTCAGAAAGAAGGAATTGATTACAATGAGACCTTTGCACCGGTAGCCAGATTTGAGGCAGTCAGATTATTTTTGGCTTTTGCAACACACAAGAACTACAAAGTATATCAAATGGATATTAAATGTGCATTTTTGAATGGAGATATTGAAGAAGAAGTTTACATTAAACAACCTGATGGATTTTCTTTGATAGATAACAAAGATATGGTTTGCAGGTTAAGGAAAGCTTTGTATGGATTGAAGCAAGCTCCAAGAGCTTGGTATGCAAGATTGGATAAGTATCTTTTGAAGATTGGTTTTTTAAAAGGTAATGTTGACAACAAATTATATTATAAAGTGACTAATGATGACATCTTGGTTATAGAAGTTTTTGCTGATGATATAATCTCTATTGAAATGTAGCAAGAATTTGAAATGTCTATGATTGGAGAAATAAAATTATTTTTAGGATTGTAGATTTCAGAGACTGATAAAGGTATATTCTTGAGTCAATCCAAATACTTAAAGGAGTTTCTAAAGAAATTTGGGATGGAGAACTCTAAACCGGTAAGCACATCTATGACTACAAATGACAAACTATCACTAAGGGATGAATCTACACCTGTTAATCCAACTAGGTACAAATCTATGATAGGAGGTTTACTGTATTTGACACAAACCAGACCTGATATCATGAATGCAATATGTATTGTTTCAAGATTTCAGAGTAATCCTGGAGAAAATCATGAATCAACAGTAAAAAGGATTTTTCGGTACTTACAAGGCACTATAAATCTTGGATTATGGTATCCTAGAGATGAAAACTTTGAATTATGTGCATACATAGATGCAAATTGGGCAAGAGATGTGGATGATAGAAAAAGCACCACCGGTAGAGCATTCTTTCTTGGAAGCAGACTAGTTTCTTGGTTGAGTAAAAAACAAAGTTGTACATCTTTATCAACAGCAGAATAAGAATATGTTGCGGCAACAACTAACTGTACACAGGTACTAAGGCTTAAACAAATGTTGAAAGACATAAAGGTAAAATGCAAGGAACCTATAACTATCTATTGTGATAACACTGCAGCAATTGATATATCTAAGAATCCGGTACTACATTCTAAAACCAAACATGTTTCCATCAAACCGAATTTTCTAAGGGAAAATGTTGAAGTAAAGGAAATAAAACTAGTTTATGTGAATACTTAAGAGAAGATTGAAGATATCTTCACTAAACCTTTGCCTAAGGAGACTTTTGAATATCTCAGGGACCAGCTTGGGGTCATACCTCCACTGGTAGAGACTTAGGAAGTTGATGTTTGTCATCAACTAGTAGAATTAATAGAGAAATTTTTTACTCCGGCTTTGATGAGGAAGCTACTTTTTAAGGGGAGTAGTTGGTATACTAAATTGATTGGTATGGAAAAACACAAGGAAACACATGTTACTCTCAGGGGGAGAGATTGATTACTTTGGGAGATTGTTGGCTTTTGGTATTTGACATTTCTGTTTTGGCACTTTGATGGTTTTTCCATCTTGTGTTGCCATCAATGTCAAAGGGGGATATTGTTGGTATTTTGGTATGGTTTTGTCATTGATGTCAACACCTACTAAACACTTATCAACTCTGGCACTTTGGAGAATCATCAACATTCACCGGCAAGCAAGTGACTTATGCACAGTCACCGATATCTGGTACACTAGCAGGATATAGTGATCACCGACACTTGGAAGGGCATGGAAAACACTTGGTTATGTCAAAGACATCGTGTGGACACCTGGTCTTGGAGTTTTGTTTATTGGTATATTCGTATTTGCATATTTGTTGTTACTAGCAAATAGGTCCAAGTTATACACCAGCAGGTTTATCTTTTCCAGATCAGCATGGCACGCTATGGAGATGACTTATTGTTGTTGTAAATACATTAAGCCGACATGTTGAATCAGTTATTGCATCGGGCATTAATTTATTTGTAAAATGATTTTATTGTAATATCTTGTAGAGCCAACCTACTAAAATTGGTCTTAGGTTATGATATAGATGTAAGATCTTATTTGTAAGATCAAATAGAGAAATGCGAAGAAAATTTGTGTGACGGTATATGTGAGAATAAGCAGTGCTATACATGCAGACATCATTTGAAGGTGAAGGAAGGTTTTGTGAAAGCATATCAGAACTAAACCGGTATTGAATCCAACATATGAAGATGCTATTTTGAGCAGTACATCCTTATTGGATTTAACCATCCAATTGTAGTCAGTGTGACTCCTATTTTGTGTTTGAGCAGTGAGCTCTAGGCGCTTGGCCTTTCTACATGTCCAAACCCCATTTGTACACACTTACTATCTGCAGTAGTATCATCTGATTGTGGGTAAGGTTTCCCACCATGGTTTTTCCCCTTACAGGGTTTCCACGTACAAATATTGGTGTTATGTGTTGTGGATGACTTTGTCTTTTTGTTTCATGCATTAATATTTACCAGTATTGTAAATTATCTGATAAAACTGTCCACCGGTATAAAAGATTGTTTCACCGATATTAAGCAGAAAGTTGATTAAGTTGTTTTTGGTTTAAATTTATTTAACAACTGATTCACCCCCCCCCCCCCCCCCCGCCCCCCCACAGTTGTCTCTGGGAACTAACAATTGGTATCACAGCCTCGTCCTCTTTTGCAGAAGTTTAACAGTTTGAGGAGATCCAATGTCTACTAACTATTTCAGGAAGGACAGTCCTAAACTTGATGGAATCAACTATGGCATATGGAAGATCAGAATGGAGACACATCTAAATTGCATTGGAAAAGACATCTGGGATGTTACAAAGAATGGCTATACTGCTCCTACTCAAAGTCAGCCTAATCCACCTAACTTGACTATAGATGAGGAAAATGATTGTAAAGCAAGAGAAGCACTTTTGAGCGCATTAACAGATCAAAAAATCATGGGACTATCAGACAGATCAATTGCTAAAGCTATTTGGGATCATCTGGAAACACTGAATGAAGGAGATTCCACAGTCAAAATTGCAAAACTTGAAAGCTTCCGGGTCAGGTATGAAAATATGAAAATGGAAGAAGATGAAAGGATTTATGCTTTTATGGAAAGAGTTAATGAAATTGTTTTGGGTATTAAATGTTGTGGAGGAACCCTAAGTGAGGATGAAATTATTTCAAAAGTTTTAAGAGGATTCCCACTGGCATACAAAATGAAGGTTACTGCTATAAATGAGTTAAGAAAAATGCCTAATACATCAGTAACTAGAGATACATTGATTGGAAAACTTTCAGCATTTGAAATTGAGGAATTTGGTCATGTTTCTACTATAAAGACATATTTAGCCTTTAAAGCATCAACATCATCTGCATCATCATTTGACAAATCTGATTGGAAAGCTTTTTATGCAAGAGAACTTGAAGAAAGCAAGAAAGAAAATGAAGAACTTGAAGAACTTGAAGCACTATTTGCAAGGAAAATGCCTAAAGGTCCAGTTGGAAGTAAGTATGAGGGTAAAGCACCCTTTACATGTTTTAATTGTAATAAGATTGGTCATATGGCTTCAAGATGCCCTGATAGACATGCTAGACTAAGAGAATAATCTAGAAGAACATACAAGCCTAACCCTGAATATAAGAGATACAGATTTAAGAAGAATAAAGACAAATCTTGTTATCTTGCTGATGAAGGAGCGACTGAATCATTCTGAAGATCAAATAATTGGAAATAAGTACAAAGCAGTTATGACAAGAGGAAGATTGGCAAATGAAGAGGTATGTCTTATTTCTCAAATTGAACCATCATCAGTTAATGAGGCATGTGAAGATAAATATTGGATTAAAGCTATGGAAGAAGAATTAGAACAAATTGAGAAGAATAACACTTGGACATTAGTTCCCCGATCTAAAGATAAAAATGTAATTGGAACCAAATGGGTATTCAGAAACAAACTTAATGAAGATGGTAAGGTTATCAGAAATAAACTAAGACTAGTGTGTAAGGGATATTCTCATAAATAAGGAATTGATTACAATGAGACCTTTGCACTGGTAGCTAGAATTGAGGCAGTCAGATTATTTTGGCTTTTGTAGCACACAAGAACTAAAAAGTATATCAAATGGATATTAAATTTGCATTTTTGAATGGAGATCTTGAAGAAGGAGTTTACATTGAACAACCTGATGGATTTTCTTTGACAGATAACAAAGATATGGTTTGCAGGTTAAGGAAAGTTTTGTATGGATTGAAGCAAGCTCCAAGAGCTTGGTATGCAAGATTGGATGAGTATCTTTTGAAGATTGGTTTTTCTAAAGGTAATGCTAACAACAACTTATATTATAAAGTGACTAATGATGACATCTTGGTTATAGAAGTTTTTGTTGATGATATAATCTTTGGAGGAGAAGATGGATTATGTAAAGAATTTTCTATTGAAATGCAACAAGAATTTGAAATGTCTATGATTGGAGAAATAAAATTCTTTTTAGGATTGCAGATTTCATAAACTGATAAAAGTATATTCTTGAGTCAATTCAAATACTTAAAGGAGTTACTAAAGAAATTTGGGATGGAGAACTCTAAACCGGTAAGCACACCTATGACTACAAATGACAAACTATCACTAAGGGATGAATCTACACCTGTTAATCCAACTAGGTATAAATCTATGATAAGAGGTTTACTATATTTGACACAAACCAGACCTGATATCATGAATGCAGTATGTATTGCTTCAAGATTTCAGAGTAATCCCATAGAAAATCATGAATCAGTAGTAAAAAGGATTTTTCGGTACTTACAAGGCACTATAAATCTTGGATTATGGTATCCTAGAGATGAAAACTTTGAATTGTGTGCATACACAGATGCAAATTGGGTAGGAGATGTGGATGATAGAAAAAGCACCACTGGCAGAGCATTCTTTCTTGGGAGCAGACTAGTTTCTTGGTTGAGTAAAAAACAAAGTTGTACATCTTTATCAACATCAGAATCAGAATATGTTGTAGCAGCAACTAACTGTACACAAGTACTATGGCTTAAACAAATGTTGAAAGACATAAAGGTAAAATGCAAGGAACCTATAACTATATATTGTGATAACACTGCAGCAATTGATATATCTAAGAATCCGGTACTACATTCTAAAACCAAACACGTTTCCATCAAACTGAATTTTCTAAGGAAAAATGTTGAAGCAAAGGAAATAAAACTGGTTTATGTGAATATTAAAGAGCAGATTGTAGATATCTTCATTAAACCTCTGCCTAAGGAGACTTTTGAATATCTCAGAGACCAGCTTGGGGTCATACCCCCACCGGTAGAGACTTAGGAAGTTGATGTTTGTCATCAACCGACAAAATTAATAGAGAAATCTTTTACTTCGGCTTTGATGAGGAAGCTACTTCTCAGGGAGAGTAGTTGGTATACTAAATTGATTAGTATGGAAAAACACAAGGAAACACATGTTACTCTCATGGGGAGAGATTGATTACTTTGGGAGATTGTTGGCTTTTGGTATTTGGCATTTTTGTTTTGGCACTTTGATGGTTTTTCCATCTTGTGTAGCCATCAATGCCAAAGGGGGAGATTGTTGGTATTTTGGTATGGTTTTGTCATTGATGTCAACACCTACTAAACACTTATCAACTCTAGCACTTTGGAGAATCAACAACATTCACCGACAAGTAAGTGACTTATGCACAATCACCAGTATCTGGTACACCGGTGGGATATAATGATCACCGGTACTTGGAAGGGCATGGAAAACACTTGGTTATGTCAAAGACATCATGTGGACACCTGGTCTTGGAGTTTTGTTTATTGGTATATTCGTATTTGCATATTTGTTGTTACCGGCAAATAGGTCCAGGTTATACACCAGCAGGTTTATCTTTTCCAGATCAGCATGGCATGCTATGGAGATGACTTATTGTTGTTGAAAATACATTAAGCCGACATGTTGAATCGGTTATTGCATCGGGCATTAATTTATTTGTAAAATGATTTTATTGTAATATCTTGTAGAGCCAACCTACTAAAATTGGTCTTAGGTTATGATATAAATGTAAGATCTTATTTGTAAGATCAAATAGGGAAATGAGAAGAAGATTTGTGTGAAGGTATATGCAAGAATAAGCAGTGCTATACACGCAGACATTATTTGAAGGTGAAGGAAGGTTTTGTGAAAGCATATCAGAACTACACCAGTGCTGAATCTAGCATATGAAGATGCTATTTTGAGGAGTACATCTTTATTGGATTTAACCATCCAATTGTAGTCAGTGTGACTCCTATTTTGTGTTTGAGCAGTGAGCTCTAGGCGCTTGGCCTTTCTGCATGTGCAGACCCCATTTGTATACACTTACTTTTTGCAATAGTATCATCTGATTATGGGTAAGGTGTCCCACCGTGGTTTTCCCCCTTACAGGGTTTCCACGTACAAATATTGGTGTTATGTGTTGTGGATGACTTTGTCTTTTTGTTTCATGCATTAATATTTACCGGTATTGCAAATTATCTGATAAAACTATCCACCAGTATAAAAGACTGTTTCACCGGTATTAAGCAGAAAGTTGATTAAGTTGTTTTTGGTTTAAATTTATTTGACAACTGATTCACCCCCCCTCTCAGTTGTCTCTAGGACCTAACGTTGGTTTCATATGTTATCATCGATGGCAACATGTTCCGGCTTCATTCTTGGTGTGGTACTTCACCAACAGACACTTCACCAACACCGATAGGTATCTTCACTGGTAAGAAGAATTCTATGGATATCGACATTGGAGGCTGACATGATTTACATACTGGGTATTGGCACTGGAGGCCAACATCATTGGGAGATCCGATAATCAAAAATTCATTTAATTATTTACGTATATATATGCAATGTGCCAACATGTATAATCATTTTGTAATATCTATGTAAGCTGACATGAGTCATGAAAGACTGTAAGGGTATATAGATTAGTTGTTAGATCATTTTGATGTATGATGAAGAGTGTGTGGTGTTGTTAGTAATGCGAAGATCATTTGTATGAGGATATTTATGTATGAGATCAATATTGTAATGATCTGTAGATGATTTTGGATGCGAAGGTTATTTCGGTAAGGGTTTAGGGTTTCAGAACTGGAACAGTCAGAGCTTGAACTGGAACTCAATCAGGCATAACAGATGCATTAAATGAGTTCAGTTTTATGTTTTCTTATTCAAAGTGACTGTAGTCAGTGAGACTCCTTTGTGTTGAGCAGTGTTCTTTAGGCCGTAGACCTTCTTGCATGTGCAGGCCCCCATATTATGTAATATCTTTTCATATGGCCAGTGGATTTATATTGTGGGTCACAAATCCCACTGTGGTTTTTCCTCTTTGAGGTTTTCCATGTATAAACTCTCTGTGTTATGGTATTCATTTGTGTGATTGGTTCATTTATTGCTTTACTTCTTTCAATTATATATGTACCAATATACCGATTGGTGAATGCATGTTATAATAAGGTTATAATTGAACATTTAGATAGAACACTGATTCACCCCCCCTCCCCCCTCCCCCCCCCCCCTCTCAGTGTTCTTGGATTCCAACAAATACATCCTCACTCATCATCAACAATCTCCATCCAAAATATATCTTCATATTAGCATCACAAAAGCATTGTCAACAACAAACCAACATCTCAAAGTGTAGACATCAGATACCAGAAGAGGTGGGCATCCACAACAACAACCATTAACCATCTTTACTATAGATAATCTTCCTCATCAATACCATAGCAACACAAACTTTGCATTCCACCAATAATCTCCACATCGTCACCAACAACATCATCATTAACATTAGAAACATCAATGACCAAACACACAACTACCCAAACATCATCAAGGATAATACATTTTGTCAAACATCAAGTTGACATCAATGACAATATATATTTTCAACATTTATTATCTCCTTTTTCCATGGTACTTTTTTATGTTGTCTTTTATGTCTTTCTTTATATAATCCATTGCCCCTTAAAATTTGAAGAGAAACATATTTTTAGGGGTCCTTTTAGATCCCACCCCCATTTCCATTTGATATCCACTAATTGCCTACCCCACCTTACAAAGGTGGTCCTTAAGGTCTAGCACAATTTAATTTTTTACCACTTTTCCTTCTCTTTTATGCTTTAAAGATCTGTTGTAACTACTCTCTCCAAAGTCTCGACAATAAAACCAATGTTAACAAGAGAAATGAGGTTGTACAGTCTAAAGATTTGTACCCCAAGTTATCTTATGTAGTCAGTTTATACCCCAAATGACACAATAAGACAAAACAACATATGTGGAAGTGATTTAATATAGTAAAACATCCATACATCATCATCGATAATAGTCATCCATCACAACACATTAGTAGAGAACCAATAACATCTTCTATTATATTAGTTAACTTTATATCAAAATATATGTCTTAGTCTCTGCTCATACATATATCTCAATTCTATCTTAGTTCAAATCAACTGTTATTTATCTTTTGGATATGATTTACAATCAACATATGCACTATCCCATCTGGGGTCATGACTCCTAAGGTCGGTTGATGATCTATTTCTATTCTGCAGACCATTTGTGATAGCTTAGAGTCAGCTCTGCTTCTGGCTCTTGACTTGCCAACACAAACTATCAAATCTAATTTTACCTACGTAAACTTCATAAATTAAACCAAACATAATATTAACATTCAACTAGATTTGTTTCTTCGATTTAATTTCTTATATACATAACAATCATATCTCCACACCTAATCAAATCTATTAGAAAACTATTCCAATAAATAAGAATACACAATAACAAATTATTACAATTACTAGATAATAATTTATCCAATATCACATCTCATGATCATATATTTAATATTTATTAATTATATAAAAAAGTCAATATTATATATAAATATGATGTCCAAAACAAAAGTTTTAATTAAGAGTTCAATGGGTTGAGCTTAGTTGATTAGAGCATCAAGTTCACATTATGGAGACCCTTGTTCAAATCTCAAGGCCACATCTAATATGGATTTCTAAATTGCGACTCTTGGATCTTTCATAATTGACATCTAATGCGAAGATGCTTTCTACATAAAATAATTTAAAAATTATCACTGTTGGTCTTCTATTAATGACTTCTAATATATTTTCTTGAAATGAACTAGAATCTTAATCTCATAATTTGACTTGCTAGAACTTGTACTGGTCACCATAGGATCATAGGATTAAACCTTGGAGTTCACTTTGTATGGTGAATTTCCTCTTGCTAATTTTCCCCCCTCCTCTCACTTGAATAAGTAGGAATATATGCAATGCCTCCATCACAAAGAATCGGATTGAAGGAAACCCTAATCTGGGATGATCACGGTCTTCCCCATGAACAAATCAAAAGATTAACTTGAATTCGCTCTTCACTATCTCTAGCATTTCATGTTCTTCTGATCATCAGATGGTCTGCTTCTTCTTCTATAGATGTTTCAACTTCCCAATGAATCTTTGGACAGATCTAGATGGCCTTGAGGAATTAGAATCCACCGCTTCTTCTATAGATGTTTCAACGTCCCAATGGATCTTTGGAAAGATCTGGATGGCCTTGAGGAGTTAGAATCCACCAACTCAACGTATTGCGTGTACTATAAACTCAACAATTTGATGTGACTAATGTAGAGCTTTGACCTTACTGTAGAACATTTGACAACACTTTCGCTTTTGAGATTATTGAGATAGGGAAGAGCAAATTATTGATCAAAGGATATATGAGGACTCAAAGGTGTTATCAATTCTTCATTATTGCTTTTGATTGACCTTTCACATTTAATTTTTCAGCAGAGATGATTCATTGTCATACTTCGACGGACCCAACGGATCTAATGACTGCATTTTAATCTCTTAAATGTCTACTTACAAAGACCCTGTGACCGCATATGGTGTAATTGGTAGTACCCTTGGGGATTGATGAAATATAGAATTTGCTTCAAGGTGAATGGTTGATCACACATAAAGGCGAACATGCAAATGAAGCGAGGAATTTGCACCATAAAAGAATTCAATCTGGAAAGGATTACTTTGCACGATCGAACACATCAATCAGTCTACAAATAAACAAGGAACAAACGGGACAAACGGGACAAACTAAAATTTATTTTGCTGATGTAAGATTAATCATCAACCTGCGATGTTCCTCCGTCACACATTTTAGGTAGGAAATAAGCTGACTCTTCCTGCCTATTATTAAATGTAGGTCGTAAATGAGAGCCATTTATTAGGGTTAATTAGGTTGTGTCCTCTTCATCTTGGTTCTTCCACCATATATCTAGTAGAGTATCTTTCTTTGATTCTTTTGGCTAAACTTTTTTCTAAAATATTTTAGCTGGTAGAATTAAGTAAAATTGGGTGAGAACTATTTAAACTAAGCAAAGACGGCCAAGGATTGTCATTATAGTTGTGCATGAAGTTGTGGATTGTTAATGATGCAAGTACTATAGTGATCAAATGACATGCATTGAGTGAAGGTGTACATAGGTTATGTCTAAGGTTACACTTAGATCATTTGGCCCTTCCTTGAGAAGCAATCAACATATCTAAGGTAAGGAAATTGAGCACAGAGTTTAATAAGCATGCTACTGATTCTCGATTATGTGACCTAGTGAATGAGTGTCTTTAAGTGTTAATGATTTGTAAAGTAGTATAAGGTTTGAATGGCATGCTATCCATTTGTGGTAAACTTTTCACTGATTCATTTCTCATGAATCATTATCAAGAGCTCTATTATCTACAAGCTAGAGCACTATTATGATTGAGCACAATTATTATCAAGAGCATATTATGATCACACTATCATTATCAAGTATCTAACATTTATAATCAAGTATCAAGTATCATGCTATCATTCTACCATCATTGTGTTATCACGATTATGCTACTTTGAAGAACAATTCACATTTCAAGCATTCAAGCAAATATCAAAGAAATAATGGAGCAATATGAAGTCTTTGCTATGACATTATTGTTTATCATTTACTTTTATTCATAGATCTTAGGCTTTATTGAGTGAGTGTGAGTGTGATTTTGGATCTTACATTGTATTGTTCCATTTTATTTAGATTCACATGTTCATCCTTTTCACTTATTATTGAGAACCAAATTTGTGATCATGATCCTTAGACCTATTTTCATTACCCTAGATAAGATCCATGGTGGTGAACTTGACCTGGGTCACTTTCCCACTCATGGATCTAATATCACCGTTTTAAAATTCAAAATTCAAATTTGCCAATTTGAGAAAATTCTAGAAATTCTTTTTGAGCATATCAAGATTTTGATTTGGAAGGAAAATTAAAAAGAATCTAGAACATTAGAGCACATCATCCCTAGGTCTATTGCACTCTTGCATGTTGTAGTAAACCATTCATTTAGAGTTGTAAAAGTAGTTCAATAGGTGTATGACTAAGGAAAACTTAACTATTATAATTTGGTAGATTCCTCAAAGCTGTTTGTAAACACCACTTATCCTTACACAAGTCAATGTAAAAAAATGGAGTGAACATATTATAATTAGCAAAATTGTCCCAATCAAATGTATAGTATGTAAGTTCAAATCCACACACTTAGTTTAGGTTTGCACACACTAAGATAGTTAAGACACTTGCACAAGTGGCCCCATAAAATGCGTATTCTAATTTAGCAATAGGTTGCACAATTATAACCATTATGAATGTCTTCCTAACATTTGATAAAAGATTTATACACCAAAATTAGGGCTAAGTACCTATTTATTTAATTACTATTAATGCATTTATTTGAACATTTGATTTTTAATAGTTTATAATTATCTATCCTTGCTTTTAAATCTAGGTCAATTATTTATATAGATGCTTTATTTACTTTTCAATCTAGATTATTTATGTGAATATGATTTTTTCCCTTTGCTTAAAATGGCGAACATGGTATTTCTACATGAACTAAGCTTTTTCTAAACTTAGGGTTTATTTAGGTTATATATTAGGGTTGCATATCTAATATTTTTTATTGTTACATATTTCTTTCAAATTTTGATTAAGGTTTGAATCTGCTCTAGTTCATCTATCATAAATTTATCTTTATTAGTACTTGGTCTTATATTAGACATAACATTTTTTTGTCGTTGCCCATCCACCCTTGTTTGTTTATCATTGATACTTTTTATCATGGATTCCTATAGTCCATTGTTCTTATCCTCTCTATAATGCACACAGATTCCTAATTTTGATGTGCTCTTGCACTTTATTTCATTTGACCCCCTCACCCTGTTAGTGAATAGATTTTTCCTTTCTTAAAATGATCAATTTTAAACTCTGTCGCCTTCTTTTAAAGATAAGTGCTTAGCTAAACAGTTGGGTAAGTGTTGTATAAACCACTTCCCTCTGAATTTTTCATAGGTACAACTCCCTATCTCAGTTATTCAAGGAATAATCTAATTAATTTTATTTTAGCAATAGCTTTTAACCTGAAAGCATGTAAGGCTGCCTACTTCATTCTTGGATGAGAGACCAATATTTCACACATTTTTTTTGAGAAAAACTATCTTTCTAATCTTTATAATGCAAGAGATGAAAGTAACTGAATCAAAGTTCAGAACACCATTCCCATAATTCCAATAAGAAACGAACAGATAAGAGAAACCGAATCTGTTCTCAAACACAAATCTTTTCCTAAGAACAAACACCCAAAGGAAGGAGTAACAGAAAAATAATAATTTTCTGCAATAGAAAGGTCATTACTGCTATTTGATAAGATAAGTGTATGCAAAGATATGTATCTACACAGATTCAAAACCCATAGATTTTCCTTCTCCCAAAAACAATATGATCTTTATATATATATTCTCCTGCAACAAAGGCACGATAATACATCTATAAATCCTTTTCCATTCCAGATTTAAAAGTCCGACCCCTCCTTCTTCAAAATAGAAACTTCACAAAACAGAGGGAAAACAAAAACTAACTAAAATTTTCTTACTAGATCTAACCTGTATTCTATCTTTCCTTAATTTATAGATTTAGAACAAGGGAGGTCTCCCTGAAAACTTGACCTCCCCTAAAACAGTTATGAAACCAACATGATGTATCTTGGGATAGATGTCCTAAAGTTTTTGCATAAACATGAGAAATTACAAAAATAAAGGAAACCGGGCCTGAATCAATGCATTATGCCACTTTTCCATCATCGCCATCCTCTCCACTTTCGTGGGCATTGTGGGCGATGGTGAGTTCTTGAATAATAGATTGGTTCGAAACTTTCATCGCGTTGAGCTTTGCCTTTGCCACCTCCTTATTCCACCGGTGCTTCACCATCTTTTCGGCATGTTTTGGCAACTGATCATTTCCAATGAAAGTCATGGACTCAATCCTAGCCACCCTTGTTATATCTTCCGGAGTGAAATTACCCTTGGCCTTGATTTTCTCCATGTTTATCCGGAAAGCCCTAATTGCATCCTGTGTGTTCAACCCACAAATTCCCAATTGCCAATCATGGTCAAGGTTAACCACCTTGTTATCATTAACTATACTACACTGGAGATCCTGGAGCTCGTAAACAGAGGTCTTAGCGTTGGAGATCATGAACTTGAAGGTAAGCACCCGCCACATTATGGTATTCTTCAACACAAAGAGCTGACATTCATCTGCTACCAGTTTGATTGAGTGTTCCGTCAAAAACCTGGTAAATCCATATTCTTCTATTTTGACAAACAAAGGCAAGATATTCTGCCACTTGTGTTCCTCCTTCTCCCACGACACAAGCTAATTTTGAACTTCGGCGATAAGACTCTATATCTCATCGCATAACCTCCGGGAGTCGGTGATGTACTTCTCCCCGTCCTTGATTATTCCCTCAATCCATTTCTCCACGGCTTTTGCAATACTCTTGGCCCGTTGAACTTGGCTCATCAACTTTTTATTTTCTGGCGAGGTTGGGTAGAAGTTCTCTGTAGCATGAGATATTGGGAGTGCCCCAAAGCAACCAATACTGTCGATGAACTGGGCAAGAACATTTATGTGTCACTTTATCTCTCTCTTTTCTCGCCCATCTTTCTCTGATCTGGTGAGCATTTTCTTTGTCGATACCTAGAAGAAATGATTGTCTAAGTCTCTACTCATATTTCCTAGTTCCACCTTCTTGATCTCAAAATCATCGGGGCTAGCCTCCTTGTTTTCGTCCTTGGGTTTGTACGAGGTGATTTCAGCAACCCATTTTCCAGTTCCTTCATCATTGTCCAGGCGAGCGGCGGTCTTGAACCTTTTCGGCTTAGGACTCTTCTCTGTGTACTTAACGACCATTTCCTGAATTGGAATAGTCACGGGAAGAAAATTCCACTTTCTGTTCACCGAAGTGGTCAACCACTTAGGAGTTGCACTGGAGCTGGTTGTTCCTTTGATCACTTTGGAAGGTGGCGTCATAGCCACGGTCACCATATGAGAATCTAGGGCATTAGCAACATCGCTATCCAAGTCTTCAACTTCAAATATCTAGGCATCAAGAATTGTATCTTTCACCCCTGTATCCTTTGCTTGATCCATCTTTCTTTGAGCGGCACTTCGCGACCGGGTATGCTAAGGAGTATAGAAATCCAAAGCTAAATTAGACCTATGTCTAAGCTGGGGCGGCTTGTTATCCTTACCTGCATGAACATGCATAGAAGCATTGTTAAAAAGACGCTTTGGTGAACGTAGAAGGACCTCATTACTCTTTGCTGAATTAGGCTTAATGCCTAATTTCACTACTTTCTTCATGGCAACCCACGCTGCGATCCTTTCCAAAACTGCTTTGGTCCTTAAATGTATATCATCTTTCTCTTCCTCATCCAAGTCAATTAGAGGCATTTCAATTTCTGCACGGGCTAAGTATCCTGGTTCGAATAGCTCTAGATAGTCCTCTTCGAGCCCTTTACTGTCCAACTTTACCTGCAATGAAACGACTTGTTCTAACACCATCCTCATGTTTCCCCTTTTGAACACCTCGAGTTCATCAGTACAATCTTCCTAGAAATCCTCTAATTGTGGCATTGGGAGGTATGGCATTAGACCAAGACTTCGAGAAAAACCCTTATTATCGAAACCTTTCCTTTCAGGATACAGGGAAAAATTGAAATTCCTGAGATCTGCTCCAATACTCAAAGTGTCGGACATCGAACTGCAGGACAACTTGCCCAATTGGATGGGAAAATGACCCTCCCATTTATCCTTGGGTCTTGCCTTTTTGATTACAGAGGTTAGCTGTCTACATATCTCCGCTAGAACAAAGCAATCTGAACAAAAGTGAGGGAGCTTGAAGGGCTCCTCTTCAAAGCTGCCTATTTTTATGTAACAGAAGCATGGAAACTGGATATAAAAACTAGCAAACCTCTTTATCAATGTCTGCGCATCCTCGGAGATTCTTTTGGCTTTCATATTCTTCAATTCATGACACAAGTCACCCAGAAAAGCATTGTGCACCCTTCTGAAATCCTGTAAGGCCTTATCCTTTTGCAACATGGGATAGAACTCATATACGGAAACATCCTCCTTAGTGAGTTGTTTCGGTATTCCAACCAACTCCTTAACACACGCCATACAATACAAGAGATACGAAGACATAAAGAAGTTATGTTTGAACTGGTTAGCCATACTCAGTTGTTCTCTTATTGAATCAGCAATCAATTCAACCCAATCCAGATATTGCCCTTCCAAAACCAGCTGCACGTGGCAATAAATCCAGTCGTTGAAGCTGTAAGCTTCAGCAGATCCTCTGGCCCGGTGCAACAAAAGCATAACATCATGAATGTGAGGCAACATGTGATTCTTATTAGGATTCTTGGGTAACCTAGAACCACCTCTTTGAGGAACCTTCAACCAGAATTTTGCTACATTGTTACGATGTCTGGTTTTGTCTGCGTTGAACTCGGTGATTGATTGAGTAGGGGAAAAGTTGGAGAACTGGTAATTGGGTATCTTGAAGACGGAGGAAATTACTTCACGATTTATGGCAAGAAGGGTTTCACCATTGTCTCTCCTAATAGTCTCAGACACTGGGTCGTATCTAGTGATACATTCTCGAATCAATTATGGGCAAGGAACGGCTGGGGGAAAAGTTGTCGCTTCTATGAGGCCGCTACTCAAAATCTCCACACCAAAAGATTTGTCAATTCCCTTGAACACCCTCTCTTTCAAAACCTCAATATTTTCCCCTTTTAGGTCGGCATCGCTAACTATGGGTTTAGTACATGCAAGGCTAAAAACATTCCCGAACAAATGTAGCATAGACTTCATAATTCAAAGCAATGAGCCTTAATTGGTTGCAGCAAAACTTTCTATGAGAGAGAAAATGCAAGCAAAAACTACTGGAGAGAACAAGAAAAGGACTCACCTTCACAGTTGAACAACCAAACAACGACTAGCAGCAAACAAGACTTCTATCCAGGAAAAACAAAACTGCAACAACGAGGAACAAATGCAGAGCACTAATAATCCTTCATACCTTATTAGTGAGGGCAATGCTACGGAACCATTAAATGCAATAATTCCAATTTCTAGTCTGAGTGTGTTAAATTTATGGATTGGACATCGCACGCATGCATTGAATGCATGGCGGCGTTTTTGAAGTAACTACCAGTTCCCGAAATGATTACTTACTTCGAAAAGCCAGGAATTGACGTCACTTAAAACATGGTTCACCTTCCTCATATTTGGCAATGAATGCACCATCAAATCATTTAAACCCGTGGGCCCCACCAACTTCGTACACATCTCAACATCCTAAACAGACTTCATTAGTGTTCAAGTAGTTCAAGATGTACGCCGCGCTCAAGGAAAATCTTTGCCGAGAAAATTAATTATACCAAGCTGCTGACCATTTGTGCTATATTGAACATGTTGAACATGTTTGAACCTCTTGAACTTGGTTCAATGAGTTCAAAACCCGGAGAGAAATAAAGTAACATTTTTTCGAACAAGAAACTTTTAAAAAGCTGCTGCAAGACACTTAAAGAAAATATTAGTATGAAAAACCTCCCTGAACACCTAGGAACCTATGGAACCTAAATGAACCTGTTGAACTCGGTTCAAGATGGTTCAATGTGTTCGCAGAGTTCAACCAATTACTAAAACTCAACATTTGTGATTGAAAGAGGATTTACAGACATACTAAGGACTTGAATCGAGGTGTCACAAGAAAGATAAGGACTCTGAATGGAAGTTTTATAGGATGACTCGCTCTTGCCATGAGGAATAAATGACGCAGTAACATTGGCTCTGACTGGGGATTGTACTTTACAAAGGAAAATGCAAAGGACTCCTAAACTCTAGTTTCGCATGACCAAAAACAAAAAGGGGAAAGGAGAAATGAGACTCACAACTAACAAACACCTAAGCTACTATATACAAAAACTCTTGACCACAAGACTTACAATTTGTAAAGTTTGAGATCTTGCCCATTGTAGGTATAAGGCATAACCACTCCATCAGCGTAGCTGAGTCTGAAATCATTTTGTCCCACTGCTTCGCAGATCTTGAAAGGGCCTTTCCATAATGAATCAAACTTGTCGTGAGCACCCTTTGGCTCTTTCCTTTTATCCCATAACAACACTTCATCTCCTATTAGGAAACCTCTTGGCCGAGCTCTCATGTCAAAAATCCTCTTCACCCGGCTCTGATGCACCGTGATTCTATCCACCAGCAACTCCCTATCTTCCTCCAACTTCATCAGGTACATAACTCTTTTCTCTAAAGCATTCTGAAAGAAAGAATCTTCCACTACTGTCTGCAGCTTGGTTGCTGATAACTCCAGAGGTAAAGAAAGTTTTGCGCTGATCCCATACACAAGCTCAAAAGGTGCCATTCCAATGGCCCTCTTGTGCGTGGTTCTATCTACCCATAAAGCTTCATATACCTTTTTATGCCAATTTCGAGCATTTTCATCAACCAACTTTTTCATGATGGCTATCAGGTTCTTGTTGTTGGATTCCACCAGTCCATTACCCTGTGGAAAATAATCAGAGGAATGTGAGAGTAATTTGATGCTTATAGCAAAACATAGTTAACTCCTCGGAAGAGAAATATGATGCGTTATCTGCAACAATCTTTTGGGGAACCCCAAAACGAACTAGGATGTAATCTTTGAGAAAACTACACACAACCTCTGAGTTTGCCTTTTTAGTGGGAATGGCTTCCACCCACTTGGTAAAGTAGTCAGTTGCTATCAAAATGTACATATGACCAGCACTAGAATGAGCGTTAATCGGCCCTATGAAATCAATGCCCCATTGTTTGAAAGGTTCATCTACTACTACAGGCCTTAAAGGCAGGGCAGCTAAATGTGGCTTCCCGGAAAAGAGTTGGCATTTCTCACACTCCTTAACATAAATATATGCATCTTTAAACATGCCTGGCCAATAAAAACAATTCATCAAAATTTTGAAAGCAGCGACGGACGATGAGAAGTGCCCCCCATAGGCTTCACCATGGTAAATCTCCATAAGTTTTTGATGTTGAGGTTTATCTACACACCTTAAGTATGTTCCTTCCAAACCTTTCCTGTACAAAACATCCCGCCAAATTACATACTTAGCAGCCTTTAATTTAAGATTCCTTTGTTCTTTTGCTGACAAATGACTTGGGCAGCTGCCATAAGTCAAATAGTAGGCCACATCAGAAAACCAGGAATCTTGCAATCCAACAAAAAGAGTTAATGGTAATCCTGCTTTTGTTTCCATCTCATTTTCTGCTATTAACCTGCATAAGCCTTGTCCTTTGACTGTCTTCATGGGGCGAATATCTAAATCATATTCTTAAAATTTTGTTACCCAAGTTACTCTTTTATTTAGTCCAACCTCTTGCTGAGTTAAAATGCTTTTCACCACGGAATCTGGAACAAAAACCAAAAAGTGAGAGTGCAGAATATAATACCGAAACTGTTTCACAACCTTGACTACATCAAAGGCGTGTTTCTCCAAGAGTGATTACTTAAGCTCGTGCTTCTTGAGCGGAATACTCATGGACGCTATAGGTGCTTCGGCCCCAGATTCATCCAACTGTAACAGTATTCCGGACATCATATGCTCTAATGCATAGCAATACAAAATGAAGTCTTTTGTGAAATCTGGGTTAATGAGAGTAGGCGCATTTGCAACTGAACCCTTGATTCTTTCGAAAGATTCTTTGGCCTCTTCAGTCCATTTGAAAGGATGTTGTTCACTCAACAAGCTGATGATGTGTTTTGTAGTTTCTGCAAATTCCGGAATGAATCTCCTTAAGAAATTCACTTGACCAAAGAATGACCTTACCCCAGTCCGATTTGAAGTTAAACTGAGACGTTGAATTGCATTAACTCTCTCATGATCAATCTTGACTCCTTCCTTTGAGACAATATGTCCTAGCAATTTGCCCTCTGTGACACAGAAAACTGATTTCTTTGGGTTCAGGGAGATTCCATGCTCTCGACAACGCTGTAGAACTGCCCTCAGATCCTTGAGATGGTTCTTCCTCTCTTTAGAAAATATCATCAGGTCATCCAAGTAAACAACAATAATTCTATCTCGAAAATCTTAAAAGAGGAATCCATAGCTCTTTGAAAGGTGGCTCTGGCATTTATTAAACCAAAAGGCATACAATTATATGTGAATGATCCCCATGGAGTGATGAATGTCGTCTTGTGTTGTTCATGCTTTGCAACACTAATTTGATTGTAACGAGAGAAACCTTCTAGCATCAACATCATCTTTGACCTTGATATCGTCTGCAGAATGTGGTCCATATTGGGTAAAGCGTAGTTGTCCTTCAGACTTGCCTGATTCAAATTACGAAAATTGACACAAATATGAATCTCCCCATTCTTCTTCCTTACGGGCACAATGTTGGCTACCCAGGTAGAGTGATGAATTGGATATATGATTCTGGCCTTAAGCATTTTATCAACCTCTTTAAAAATTGCATCTGCCATTATGGGGTTGAAATTCCTCAATTTTTGCCTGAAAGGAGAGACGCCTGACTTCAATGGAATCTGATGCTAAAAATGCCCATCTCTAAACTCCTTTAGATCATCGCAGGACCAAGCAAAAACATCAATGTATTGTTTCGGTAGTGTGCCAAGTATTCACTTTTCCTCCATAGAACAACACTTGCCAATTGTTACCTCTTTTGGGTTGGACTCATCACCCAGATTTATTTTCTCGCAACTTCCTTTCCCATCATCCTTGGGGACTTTCTTGCCTATGAACGCATCATCTCTGGTGAAAAACCTCTCCAGAGTCACTATCCCTTTCAAAATTTTGTTGCCTTTGAGTTGGATAAAACTATTTGTGGGATCAACATCCGGGTCTGGACTAAACTCCTTGCAGTTATTTTCAGAACCTTCAAAATATGATTGGGAGAATGACTGAACACATTCCAGAAAATATTTGATCTGAGCATCCGCATCAAATACTTGCCAATGATTTACATTATCAGGGACACTAGGCCTATAAATCATTTCAATCCTATATGAATTATCCTTAAAGTCTGGATGCGGTAACAAAAGTGAAGCTGAAATGGCCAACAAATCTGCCCTACTATTTTGTTCCCTTGGAATGGCTTTAATTGAGAAAGCATCAAAGAATTCTAATTCATCCCAAACCCTATTTCTATAATGTCTCAATCTGTCATTCTTAACTGTATACACATTTCTCACTTGTCTGACAATCAACTCTGCATCACCTTTAACTCTGAGCAATTTGATACCTTTACATCTAGCCTCATTTAATCCTAATAATAATGCCTCAGACTCTGCAGTATTATTAGTATTCTTAAAATCCAACTTGAAAGAAAACGCAAAAATATTACCAGTGGGTGACAGCAAAACTACCCCTGCTCCAGAGCCGGAGTTGGCACAACTTCCATCAAATTCCATCTGCCACAACCCACCAAGTTTGTCAACGGCTTCTTCCAGTTCGCTTTTGCCGGGTGCAAGGATGAGATAGTTTCCAAACTCGCATTCTTGAAACAAAATCTGGGCTTTAGGATTATCTGAAGGAAAGACAGTGTACTTATTTTTCGGCTCAGGTTCAAGCTTGATTTTCTGTTTTCCAAGAGGAATAATAGCTTTAGACTAGTCCATCTTGATTTCACCTCCAAGGTCCTTACAAAAAGTTCTACTCAAGAGCATCCCATAACTTGCGGGAATGTCAGCAACCAGGATAGTTAATTTTACTCTTTTATCAGGGCATGCTGCTAGCACTGCCTGGACGTCTTTTACCTGTCTAATAAGAGGAACCTGTTTCCCATCCATTGAAAAGCATCTCCTAAATGTCTTCGTGAGAGTTAAACCTAAAGACTTAGCAACAAGTGAAGGCATTGTGTTGTCTAATGCCCTTGAATCTATTATGCAATTGCTAAGCTTCTAACCATTCAGGAGAAGGGATATGTAAAAAGGTTTAGGTTTCAAAACCTCAACCTCAAGCCCATTTTTAGCATCATGAAAAGCACAGGGATCAGCCAAGTTAGCTATTGGGCGCAGAATAGATGAAGATTCTTCAGCAACAATTAAATCATTATTCTCCACACATCCATGCACCAAGGACTTCGAAGAAGAGTCTCCCTTAACATATTTGACCAGCTTATCTAGTTCTTTTGGATTTAGTTTCAAGTACTCTGTAGTGGGAAGTTGAACAATAGAAGCTTTACAAAACTCAATGATGTTAAAGGAGGAGGAAGAGGAGGAGCTATTGTCATCTTCAGGGTTCCTTTGCAAAATCCTAACCTCAGGGGTCTTTGAATGAGATGAAAAGCTATTTTTTGGGAGATCTTTACCTTTGAAATTACCTCCAGGAGGATTTGCATAAGGAGAAGACTGGGAAGTTCATTGATTCCTTATTAGGATTGCACATGCAGGACCTTCAAGGGTCGCCAAAATATTACTACCTCTTTTCGAATCCGACTTATATTCGAGGTAAAATGATCCAGAGTCACCAAGTACCTCTTGAATTTTTTTCGCTTCAGTGAACTCACCTAATTCATCCTTTGTGTTTTGCATCTGAACATGTCTTATCATATCGAGACAAGAACCCCCATCATGATCTGTGGTAAGATGGAATGAACACATGACACCCTTGTCAGGAGGTGCCTCTATTTGTAATCTTTGTGGAGCTGCAGGTAATTGCAACGGTTGTCCATAGTTATACTGATTTGGAGTTTTTCTACTTATATCCTGATAAGGCTGAGGATAGGGATTTCTAGGCTTTGGTATCTGCCTCTTCAAAGCAATCATATCATTGACAAGCCGTTGAACAATTGGGTCAATGGAAGAGGTAGATGCTTGAGGTTGACCCTGAGGGGTTTGTACATCTTTCCTCCATTTCCCGGCTGTTATTAGATCATCTTCAAGTTGTATAGCTTCATTTTGTGCAGTCTCAAGATCAGTCGGCCTACTTCTTCTAAGGTGAAAACCTACGTCAGGAGGCATGGAATTTATGAAGAAACATTGTTGATTATCAGCGGTTGGCCTTTTGGCTTGAGGAATCTTATGGATAATCTTATTATACTTGGCTACATAGTCCCTCATTGGCTCATGAATTTCTTTTTTCATTTGTGTGAGCTGAGCCAGTAGCGAATGTTCATCATCAGCACTTTTGAACCTTTTCTCAATAGTGGTTTTCATTGTTTGCTAGTTAGTTATGGATCCTGCTCGCAGATGACTGAACCAATCTACTGCCCCCTCAGTAAGAGTTTGAGCAAAAATCCTAACGACCACATCTTCATATTGGACTGCCAGAATCCCAGTGGCTACATTAAAAGAATTCAAGTGCTCTTCAACTGAGACTTTTCCGTCTCCATTATATTTAGGTAGGACATCCCTTGCCCCTTTTGGAAGTGGATTATGAGCTGCGAGAGCAAGAGGTCCAACAGCAGCACCCCATGGTTGTGCCATAATGAACACAGGATAAATGGTTACTAGAGGAGGAGCTTGAACTACAGTAAGTGTTAGTGCTTGCCAAGGGTTTGAAGAAGAAGGTATAGGAGTAATTCGGATAGGAGAGGAAGGCCTACTTTTAGCGTTTCTTTTGGGAGTAAAGTTTGTGGCAAATGACAGTCTTTGCAATTCTTCAAAACAATTATCAATTATTCCCTCCCTCCTCTGTGGTCTGGTATAAGGATGAGAATCCAGTGTTGTCACCCCTAGGGTTCTCAGGTCCTCAACAACTCCTTTAAACCCAACAATATTCCTATACCTTGGGGATCTGTTTTAGGCAAGACAGGCCTGCAAGTATTGTTTATTATTTTTGAATACAACTCTTTCAAACTCAGAGCATGCTGGTCTGTTGAAAGTTTTACTTGTTTTGTCGTTCTTTTCCCCAGCACACCCTAAATGTTTTCACATGTATTTTTTATCACATGGATAGGGAGGTGTTGTTCCATCATGTTTGTGATATATTCTTTCTCTTCTAGTGTTCTATTGCTTACGTGTCTTGTTTATACACACTTATTCCACTTGTCCATGAGTTTCATGTCACCTCTACTCTTTCTATGATTAGTGACAATGGTGTGCATAAGCATGATGATGGTTTACCTTTTATTACTCTTCTTTCTCATACTTCATTTCATTTTGACTATACTTTGTTGGTGTAATTATTTATTCATATAGGATATAATTACACCTTACTTAAGTTGACTTAGGTAAATGCATAACATCATAGTTTGCATATGAGACACTTAGGGATATGCATACATTGGGAGTGTGTATGTAGGAGAAATTTCACCTTTTATGGTGTGATATTGCTATTACTTTATCATATCCACTTATTGTGGGATGATAATTCCACCTTTGGTGGGTGATCCACCTCATGTGGAATATTTTACTATTTCTCCTACCTACCCTTACCTACCCTTGCATCTCATTGAGCCACGTCATCATTGTGTTCTCTCTTGTCTCTTAACCTTGCCTTTATAAGCAGGCTCATCTACACTGTATGTAATTTTGAATGATCCAGTTGATATTTTTCTCTTGATTAGAATACAGTTTATTCTCATCAAATATTTTCTCTCTCTTATTGTGCTATTCAATGTGCTCTTGATCTTGGCTATGTTCAACAAATTCTTACATGGTATCAGAGCCATTGGGGCTTCATTGATTAGTCTTTTTGGAGAGCTTTTGGAGCATTCTATTTTTGGATATGGGGAGCTGCACATTTTGAGGGCATCCTATGGCGATTTCGACCTCACCATTGAGTCTGGGAGGTCATTTCCATGAATTTTGAGTATAAATTTGTCATATTGGGTGAAAATTAGATTTTGGCCATTTGAAGAAAAATTTACCCAATTTGAGTGATATGGTATGATTTTGAAAAAAAATTAAAAAAATATTTTTTTTCTTTGCAAACATATATTTTCATTTTTCATTTTAAAAATTTTGCAGAATTTTTTAAATTGTAATTTTTTAAAAGAAATTAAAAAGTAAAAAAAAATTATATTTTTAAGGGACGGGGACCCCCCCCCAACACCATACCCCTACAACATTATTGTTTTTGCAAGGACCATAATATGTATTTCAACCCCCATTGTTGCCTTGTATTCAGCCTCTGTACTCCTTTTGGCTCTTGACCCTGCTTCGTTGTTGGCTCCCGACACATCTTTCGACAGCCATCACAGTCGTCCTGCCGACCACCGACCACTGCAACTTTCCCAACAGACTCACTGCTGACACCTTTTCCTCTTGAAGGAAATTATTAGCCCCATGTGGCACCTTGTGCTTACGCAAACAACACCCAAACCCGTCGGCGCCCGTCCTCCCGTTGGTGCTCGATCACTTGCGGCTGCTCCTTTCCTAGCACTCAACATCTGCTTCTGCCCATTGGGCCTCTTTGTCAGCTGCCTTCATCTACCTTCCGACTGCTTTCCTCGCCCACCTTAGCAATCCCAACAGGCTGCCACATAATTAATATAGAGCCAACCAATATTCACCACATCAGCGTACAAACGCACAATTAGCATAACATGTCATCATACAGTCACTTGCCATGTCAGTGTACGATCTGGCCATGTCTCCGGTCCATACTGTATGAACGCCAAATAGCAGGAAGTGAAGTTTTTTCTGATGGTCATATGACCGCCAAATTTAAGCCCATCAAATTATGATGTTAGCGTTGTGTTAACATATTTTTTTAAAAAAATTGACCCCCTCTCCAATGCACTTTTTGATTTTGCAGTCCGACTTCAGGAGCTCATAACTTGCTCAACTCCTTTTTTGGTATAATTTGTTTTTGATTTGGGCTTTAATTTTTCAAGCTCTTCGCAGTGGTGGAGGAATTTTTTGATTTTGATTGACAAATTTTTCACAAATTGCAGTTTTTCATGATCGTACCTATCCAATCCTCAATTTGGCAACTTCATAGGCTTCGTTCGGGGTCATACGACCTCATTTTTAGGTGTTGTTTTTTTTAAAGTGCATAATTTTTCATCTACTTTCATAATCTCCTATCAGATTGCAATGATTTTGAGTAGAAATTGTACTTTCAATATTTGGTCATTTTTGGCCTATTTGTTACTTGTATTTTGCTTGGATCTTAGTTTAGATCACTTGCAGTATTTGTTGGAGTCTCTTATAGGCTATTTAAGGCAGTTGTAAAGTTGAAATCAGAAGTCCACTTTTCCCTTCTTTGCAAGTGGCCCATTGTACACACACTAAGTATAAAGTGCCAAATCATCATTTTGGGGGGTTTTCTTGATTGAGTAATTTGGGGGGTGTCTTGTGTGATTGTACCTCTCTTTTCTTAGTGCTCTTTTATTTTGTTTCTATGGGTTCTCCTAAATTTCCACTTTTAACTCCACATAATTATGCATCATGGAAAATTAAAGCATGGAGTAAGTTAATGGAAAAAGGACTCATTCATGATGTAAATGGAACAATAACAACACCACTTGATCCTAATGCTCAAGTTGAATGACTCACTAAAAATTCTATGGCACTTAGAACTTTGAGAAAGTATGTATCAGATGACCTCATTTTTCACATTGATAAATGTACTACAGTTAAAGAGGCTTGGGATATATATGAGAAATTGTATGCTCAAGCTGATAGATTAGAGGCTACAAGCTTTATGGTGAACTCACAACATTGGATCCCAAGGATTTTGATACAATCCAAGATTATGTCATGAAAGCAAATGAGATAAGAGCAAAAATAAAGGATTGTGGCATTGCCAAAAATGATGCTCAATTGGTTTACAACTTTTTGGACAAGCTTCCATTAGAGTATGCAGCCTTTGTTTCTAGCTTTCACACCCATCGGTTGGATCAAGGTGCCTCCTACACTCCACCATATTTGATTCATTCACGAAGATATTGATGTTGGAGCAATCTAAGTTGTTGAGCATGGGGATTCTCAAATCTTCAAAGTCACAAGCTTTGGTGGCTAATAAAGGTAATCGAGAGAATCAAGGAAAAGGCAAGAACCAAAAGAAACCTAAGCCTAAGCCACAAAAAGATGGAGCTCACAATCATCCTCTCCACAACAAGGTGATTCTACATCCTCACCTAAGAGGAAATCATATAAGGATAATTTTTTTTGTGCCTATTGCAAGAAGTCGGTACATGATGAAAAACATTGTTACAAGAAGGATATTGATGAATTGAAACATTTTCTTGAGAAGAATAAAACTAGTTTGCCTTCTAGAATGTCTACTTCGGCTTCTTCTTCCAAAGAAAAGGATAAAGGGAAGGGTAACACTTTTGAGTCAAAAGAAAAGGGACAAGCTATTTGTGCTACTACAAATCATGATTCAAGGAGATGACTTCTAGATTCAAAGGCTTCTCATTATATGGCATCTTCGTAGTCTATGTTCTCTTCATTTGAGCCTTGCACCATGCCACAAATTTTGATGGGAAATCACACATACATGTATGTGATTGGGAAAGGATCTATTGTTATTGGGGATAACTCCTTCAATGATGTGTTGTGTGTACCCCACTTCACAAATGATCTTCTTTCCATCTATCAAATCACACATGGTGCAACAAGGAAAACTGTGGAGTTCACACCTGATTCAATTATCATTAGAGACTTAGAGAGTAGATCTATCATTGCAATTGGGGTGGTTGATCATGCATCTCAATTGTACTCCTTTTCACATTTTGGACCTATTGATGAGGTTGATTCTTCATATGTTGATGATTCAAATATCGAGGAGACTTCTGGTTACTTGAACTTGGGTATTCTCACACGTGACCCAATTATTGAGACTAGTATTGCATCTCCTCTTATTGATATCACATTACCTATGCACTTGATTATGTGGATAGTGCGATAGTTTTGCCTTCTTGCGATTCAGTGCAATAGGGTATATCTTGTCTTCCAACTATAGTTCATTGGGATGACTACTTGACATACATTGTAGGTTTGTTTGTGGAGTCTTACATTGCAGATTTGGGAGATATCATTGATGACATTCATATTCTCTTTGATGAAGACGATCCTTCTTCAATTGTTGCGAGGGAACACTCTAACCCTCTTGTTCATTCTCTACATGTTCGAGGTTGATATGATTGTGGATACTTATGTACAACATTTGGAGGAGGTCTCTTTATCCTTAGAGGAGACATGCGAGTCTTTGGATCTTGTTCTACATTCATCTCCACTAGATCTTGGAGTACCTTTTTCAACAGTGTGGATCAATACACCACCTTTGGAGGGGACAACTTTCAGCATCGACATGGGGACACTTGAGCAGTTTTCACAGACTCCATACATCATGAATTTTTTTCCTACATCTTCCCTTTATGATTGGAGAGACTTCATGGAACCACCTTTGGTTTTGTTTCTTCCTAAGGCGAGGAATGTTGTTCGACGATAGTGGAGAAATTTCTTCATTCAGTTTCGAGCTTCTACCATTGGTGCAGTTTCTGCATTGAGGGGGGCTACTTGGTCTCTCTTCTTCTCTCATTTGTGGGGGGGGGGGGAATTTTTCCTCACATGGGGTTTTGTCCTTCTCATACTTCTTTGAGAGTTCCTTTGTATATAGTTTTCATCTCTCTTTTGGGGGGGAGGGGGGTTTCCCATTGGGGTTTTCTCTCTTTCTTTGTTTGTGAGAGATTGCGTTGGTTTGTGTGCATTTGCATTTGTACATGGTTACCTAACATGGCCTCGTAGCTGAGACCCATCTTGTAGTGTTAACTTAAGCGCATTCCCCTAAGTTGCACTTAAGGGGGGGGGGGGGGTTGGTGTAATTATTTATTCATATAGGATATAATTACACCTTACTTAAGTTGACTGAGGTAAATGCATAACATCATAGTATGCCTATGAGACACTTAGGGATATGCATACATTGGGAGTGTGTATGTAGGAGAAATTCCACCTTTTATGGTGTGATATTGTTATTACTTTATCATATCCACTTATTGTGGGATGATAATTCCACCTTTGGTGGGTGATCCACCTCATGTGGAATATTTTACTATTTCTCCTACCAACCCTTACCTACCCTTGCATCTCATTGAGCCGCATGTTATCATTGTGTGCTCTCTTGTCTCTTATCCTTGCCTTTATAAGAAGGGTCATCTACATTGTATGTAATTTTGAAAGATCCAGTTGATCTTATTTTGCTCTTGATTAGAATACAATTTATTCTCATCAAATATTTCGTCTCTCTTATTGTGCTATTCAATGTGATCTTAATCTTGGCTATTTCAACAAATTCTTACATACTTTATGCCTCACCTCTCACACATTTAGGGATTCTCCTATATGTCTCGCATGATGTATTTCTTTATTCACTTATGGATTCTCCTAATTGCACTTTTCTTGATCCATTTTTTCTTGAGCATGTAATTAGCATAGACATACTTTCTTCACCTTAATGTGTACTTGCTAGTCCATATCCCTTTCTTGCACAGTCTTGGTCTATTGAAGATATATTTAGTGAAAAAAATAGCAATAGTTCTTTATCTTCTCATAATATGATTGATGATTGGTTGGTCCATGATGATTTGATTTATGATGCAAATTCTTTTCATAAACATACGACATCTAGTCATTTGGTGGCAATGAAGACAATCATTTACATACATTACAATCTTTCTTATCTTTATATTATGCTTAGAAACATAGTAATGCTACATCGATGAATACATTTGGTGATACCTAAGTTGATATATCTAAATAATAGGGTACATGTACAAAGATAGGGTGCCAAAAAGTGGCATTATATATAGTTATTTTGATCCATAACACACTCATGTGAAGGTTCATTTGTGTCTTTGATAATGCAAGTATGTTATATAATGCATGTGTATTCTAATTTAAACAAATGACATCTCAACCTCAGGCTTGGAAAAATATTGAATTTATCAAGCGTACAAGTTGGAAATGCAATTTGGCCACCCATATTCATGTTTCATTAAAAAATATAAACATGCAAATGCTATTTGTGCTCTTCATTAGATTCATGTATTTTAGGACAAGAGTGTGTTAAAAAACTACTATGGTGTTTAGCTCCATCTTAGGTTGCTAGCCATACACCTTTTTAATGAAATTTGAATATATTAAGGTTTTGATCTTTAACTATTTACAATGGTATCTTTATATCTCTTAAAAACATATGTATCGCTTTTTCTATATATTTTTTAAATTTTTTAAAAATATATTTTATATACAAAGTTTCATTTTATATGCATTGAAAATATTATTTTGATTATTTTTCTCGAAATTAGGGGGACCACACTTGATTTTAATTATTCAAGATATGTCCATTTAAAAAAATATAGTAAAAGAATATGTTACCAAAATTAGTAGAAAAATATTTAAACTACTATTCATTAAATTAACAAATCTAAAAAATGGAGAGAAACATACTTGTAAAGTGGAAAATCGCGATCGAACCCTAGTTGCTCTCCCCTCTTCCAACTCCAAGGAGAGAGAAGGGAGATTCACTAGGGTTGATGGTTTTCACTTAGGGGAGAGACTTTACATTCAAAAGAGGGGTTGAAACCCACAAGATCCAATCCCACGCAATGCAAGATTGGATGCTAAATGAGTTTCAAGGGTTATGACAACAAGGCTACCCTCTTTTGTAAAGAATGTGCATAGAAGAATTAAGCTAGGAATGCATAGAAAGTGAGAAAGATTCGCTTATAAACTGAGATAGGAATACAGTATGAAGCTGCGGACCTGGAATTAGCAGTAAAATGTCGATACGACACTGTCCTGCAAATTTGAGCGAAAGTTGCCGGGATGATGGCGCCCTAGCGCCACGGTCCTCCGAAAAATCCGTGAAACGAAGGGGGATCTGTTCGTCTCTGCACAAGAATTCCAGATCTTCAATTTCAGCCGCGTACCTGCAACCTACACACAGAAAAGCGAAGACGATTGGGGGGTTAGGGATTAGGGGTTTGCCTTTAGGTCAAACCCCGGTTTTGGAATTAACCAAGAAATGAACAATGCTGTAAATGTAAATGTCTGTAATGTAAAACAAGTACTAATACCTTTTTGTAAGGATGTTTGTATCCTTATGTGCAAAGGTATAGATGTTGTATGTTGTAAGTGATCTCCTCTTCAATGGTTGAATCCTTGTCTTGAATGCAACACTTAGCCTTGAATGGAGACTTGAAATGATCAATTGCTTGAAGGAATGCTTGAATGCTTGAATGCTTGAGTATAGTTTCCACGCTTGTACACATATGACCTTCTTACCCAAATGGGAGACGAAAATGTAGTTTATATACTTGCCAATTAGGGTTAAAAGACTGATTTTCCCGACCTTAGGCCGACCAGGAAAGATAATTTCCAATTTGCAAACTAAAAAGACCCGAAGTCCCATAGGAGACCGGGCCCAAAATAGGGCCAGGGACCAGGGCGCTGGGCGCTCTGGTCCCACCTCCCGGGACAACAGGGTGCAAAGGAGGTTCAGGCCAGGGTGCTTGAAAATGCAGTTTTTGGTGTCATGGACAAGTTTCGGGGTCTCCATTCAGGTTCCGTGTTGCGTCGCCATCGTGAAGACCGAAATGCAGTCGAAATTGCAAGTGTCGCAATTTTAGGACGCTACATTTAGCCCCCACTTTAGCGGGAGTATGTATGCTCATACTTCCGGTAAAGTACAAGGAAACAATATTGAAAGACTTTCACCACGTCAAGGAGGTAAGACACACCAAGCCCCCAGTGGACTAAGGATCTTACGACTTCAATTGACAAAGTAAAAGGGAAGATCACGAGGGAGAACCATGACTGTCAGTAGTAAGGTTCCCTCACTATGAGTCATGCAAGAGAAATACCGAAAATTTTCAAGGCAAAGCTGAGTTCTCCAAGAAATTTTCATGTATCCTGAAGGGATAGACAGGGTGTATGCCCACCTACGTTAAAGCGATCGCACACGCCTCAACGGGGGTGATTGTTTTAACGTAGTGATACACATAAGAAATGAGAAAGGAAAGGAGCACGTTATCGCAAGGATTTAGCCCCCAAGTGTGAGATAAACCCAAGGATAATAGACACAAAACACAAAGCACGAGGTGACTTCGCTTTCCTCGGGGTCAGTATGCTGTATGATAATTCATGTATATCATATGTATGTATGCATAATTGTTCTTCATTCCCCAATCAAGGAAGGTCACCTAGAAGAAGGGAACACATATGTCTTTTGAGTCAACATGAGAGAGACCAAAAGAGATCTCAATGCTTTGCATCGTCCTCAAGTAGACAACACCAAGGACAACAAATAGAAGAATGAGAATAACGTATAGAAGAAGTAACACAAGAGAGGAGGAGAGAATCTGTTATGCTAATGTAACTAGTCTAGCACGTCATCTACACCCCGATCTTGCTGATCAATGTTTCGGGAAGGCAGGGAACACGCTAGAGGAGGAACATTCAACACAGCAGATGGAGCTATCACAAGATCCAAACAAGGGCTATGTTCATGGTCCAAGCCACGTTGTTCTTGTCTAGGAGCTAGGATAAGTGCTTTAGAAAATTCATTAGATAAATGGTTATCAATATCAACAAGTTCATATTCACTATCAGAAGCAAGAGGAGTAACATTTTCATCATGAATAACATTTTCATCTATAGCATCATCAAGATTTATAAAAATAGGGTCTTTAATTCGCACAGGATCAAGACCATCATGCATCTTATGTTTTGGAGATTTTGGAGAAAATGGAATAATGCTTGTTGAAGGTGTTTTTGGAGATTGCAAAGTTTGAGAAGCAGCTGCTTGAGCTCTAAGACGACGCTTTCGTCAGCGTTCACGTGCAGAACGATTTCGTTTAGTCTTAGTAGGAAGTGAAGAAGATTGAGGAGGAGGAATGTTCTCATCCTTATCACTTGCGTGTTTAGGTTGTGGTCTCTTAGGCTGGATAATAGGAGAAGAAGAAGGTCTCTTCTCTCTATAAAAAGAAGGAGGAGGGACTGCTCCATACAAGGGAGGAATATTTGGTTTTGGAAGGAGACCAAGTCCATCATGACGAGGAGGTATAGGTCTACTCTTAGAAGGTTTATTAGGCATAGACATAATCACATCCATGGGAACGGGTTGGGAATCTTCTTGAGGAAAGACATTAGTTTTATCTTTCAAAGGAAGAACTTCCTTCTCAAGAACGATAGGAATATCAAGTTTAGGTGTTCTAGGTTCACTTAGAGATAGGATCATATCTATTTTCCACTTTTGATAAGATTTGAAAAGATGATCACTTCGCGGAGGAAGAGATTGGAATTGTTTAGGCCAAAAGTAATCAAGAGGAACGCTAGAAGTTCTTTCAGCTGGTTTAAAGAGACTATGATTGACAGTAACAACTTCACCATTATGGGGAAATTTCAAACACTTATGAATAGGAGAAGCAATAGCTTTCATGGAAGATAGCCAAGGATAGCCAAGCTTCACACGAAATTGTTTGGAAGATGGAATAATAGCAAAGTTCACATCAAGGGATTTGTTATGGACCTCAATAGGCAATGTAATAGAACCAATTGCAGGAGAAGAAAATGCATCAAATAGTTTCACAATCACATCTGTTTTGTCATATATCACTTGATTCAATTGCAAAGTAAAAAGAAATTCTTCAGTAATAACATTAACCATGCACGAAGGATCAATAAGCACTCCACGACAAGGTGTATTCTTGACTTTTGCAACTATGTATAAAGGACCATCAGGTGCCCTAATGGTTTCACTGGAATCAAATGTGATGGAAGGTTCTTTAGGGTTTTCTTGCTGCTCTACAAAGTTAATCACATTCGGAGTCATAGACACAAGACCATCAGATGAAAGAGGGGAATCATTACTCTCAATCGCATTAGAGGTATGAGAAGGTAATGGATCAGTGAAAATCTAAAGATTTTGATTAGGAGGAGCTACAGATGTATTGCCTTTATCATTCACTCCAGAAACAGAAATAGTATTATTATCAATCAAATCTTGAATTTTACCCTTTAAAGAAAAACATTTTTCAGTATCATGCCCAGGCTGACGATGAAATTGACAAAAAGCTTTGTTATCAAAATAAGGTGAAGTAATCTTTGCAGGATCAATTTGCCTTATAGGAGGAAGAGTAAGCACATTTTGTTCCAATAACTTATTCATAATACTATGCAATGATTCATTCAAAGGAGTATACTTTCTTTCTTTCTTGAAAAATTTAGAAATAGGAGGCACACCTGATGCTGCATTCACATTGTTGTTGATGATGTTTTCATTGAATTTGATGGAATCTCTGTTCGGTTTAAACTTCCCAAATGGTTGTTGACTGCTATCACCCTTATCACTCGGAGCCATAGGATGTGATTGTTCCATTTGACTCACAGTCAGTTGATAATTGTGAAGAGTTGCACACAACTGTTGGAAAGAAGTAAACTCAGAAAACAGAAGTTTGTCTCGAATATCTTTGTGTAAATTAGAAATAAAGATTCTTTGAATATCATTGTCAGGCACTGGAAAAGAAATTTGAGCATACAAATGCTTATATCTACCAATGAAATCAGTCACTTTCTCTTTAACACCTTGTTTACAATGCATTAAATCAATCAAAGTAACTTTAGGACTTATATTGTTTTGAAATTGTTGAATGAAAGCATTTGCAAGTTGTTCGAAAGAAGTAATAGAATAAGAAGGCAACGAGCAATACCATTGTAGGGCTTTGTCTCTTAATGTTCTAGTAAACAATTTTGCAAGCAACCTTTGGTCATAGGCAAAATCAGTACAGATTGTTTGAAAAGTCTTAACATGTGTTAGAGGATCACCTTTACCATTATAAAGCTCCAAATGCGGGATTTCAACATGTTTAGGAGGGATAGCTCGAACAATGTCAAGAGAAAGTGGGCTCGCAACATCAAATGTGGGCACACTAAACTTAGATTGATTCATAGAGGCAATTTGTTGCTGTAAAGAAGAGACAGTTTGTGCAAGATTGTTAATGGTCGCTTCAGTCGAAGAGTTCATCTTAGATGTGTTAGATTGAGATGGAGGTGTTATGTTATTGAAAAAAGGTAAAGAGTAAGGTGGTGGGACTTTATGATAATTAGTCATAGGAGATGATTGGACAGGAGGAAAACTACAAGGAGGAATGGAATGATTGAATGAATTACCCCCTTGCCTCATGTTCATTTGTGGAGATGTAATAGGAACACTCATTGAAGGGACGAATGAAGAAATCAGATTGAATGAAGGAAGAGGGTTAATTGAAGAGGAAGGATTGCCCCCATGACTGGTGATCACAGGAGGAATGTCTTGTGTAGAAGTAGCCATTATGTTTGATGTAAAGGTAGGTATGCTAGCAATAGAAGTCATCAAAGGAATAGAATGATTGACTTGAGTAGGAGGTTGTGTATAACCCAAATTTTCAGCACAACTCTTCATAGGCATCACATTCGAATCCACAATGTGTGCAATACCATGCAAAATATCAATTCCATTCTTATCACTTTGAAGCATACATTTTAGACCCTCAATTAAAGGAAGAGCTTGACTATCAGGGTATTCTTGAGACATCCATTGTCGAAAATCGTCAAATTGGTTATCCAATTTCGAAAGTTGTTCTTCAGAAACCTCATGGAGAGCTTCTTCATCATTAGGAGGATTAGAGGAATTACCCATGTCCTCGTTAAAAAGGCTATTCAAATTAGGTTCCATCTCCTCGGTAATTAAACCTCGGAAAGACTTAATTCTACGGCTTCGTCTAACGGGAATAGTGTAAGTAGGGCTTATTGTTGTAAAACTCATGCACTAGAGAGAGAGAGAAAATTTTGAATTTAGAGGTAGCAATTTTCAGTAAAATCAGCCAATCTTCTGGATTTAAGCTGTTAAATATAATCAGGACAATCTCCCGAAATTTCAGAAAAAATGTCAGGGACCGTGGCGCTTCAGAGTGCACACGGTCCCGGTAAATTTTTTCGAAATTTGCAGGGATGAAAGTTATGATGATTTTAGAGCTAATCTGAAAAAATTGAGTGATTTTACGATCTGTAGATAGGCCAAATTAAAGTTGCAATCTCAAAATTGAACCCTACCAAGATTGTCGAAAAATGCAAAATTTGAATTTTGAAAAAGAGAGGGAAACTGAAATTTTGAATTTTATGATTTTAGAGGGAATACCGAAAGCAATGCAAGTTTTGAAATTCAAAAGTTGACTCAATTTCACGCAAAATTCAATTTTGAAAGCGGAAATTGAAGTTGTTGTAATTAAGCACTTAATTTCAAAAGTCACAAATTGCAAGAATTTGAATACAGCACTGAAATTTTTAATGAATGTAAACACACTTTTCAGATTTAGGACAGTAAGAACACAATTTTGACATGAATTTCAGTTTCGACAATTTTTGAATAATTAGAAGCCTCAATCCAAACAATCACTAGACCAACTTTGACTTTAATTTTGAAAGTGTTATGATTGATAAAATCAGCCAAAATTCTGGATTTTAGCAGGAAAATACAGTAAGATCTAGCTCCCGAAATTTCGGAAAAAATGTCGGGGACGATGGCGCTCGGAGTGCACACGGTCCTCGCAACTTTTTTCCAAATTTTTAGGGATGAAAGATATTGTGATTTTATTGCGGAATCCAAAGTTACAGCTGATTTGGAGATGTTTTGATCAATGAAATTGTCGGACAAAGGTTGAATCAAGAGGGTTTCAAAAATTAGGGTTTTGACACTTAACCACTTAATTTTCAAAATTAAAGCATAGATATGAATTGATAATTTGTAATAGAAGGGTAGATCTGAAACAAGCATTAACATTTAGACATTTCACAAGCTTAATTACTAAAAAGAAAATTTAGGGTTTTTATGCAATTAACCTCTAAAATTTTGCAAAAGATCAACCTGGAAATGTAATCAAGGAATCCAATTTTCAGATCTAACCATGAACAATCAGAAAGGATGTTCACGTCGGGTTCACCAAAATGTAAAGCGAAAAATCGCGATCGAACCCTAGTTGCTCTCCCCTCTTCCAACTCCAAGGAGAGAGAAGGGAGATTCACTAGGGTTGATGGTTTTCACTTAGGGGAGAGACTTTACATTCAAAAGAGGGGTTGAAACCCACAAGATCCAATCCCACGCAATGCAAGATTGGATGCTAAATGAGTTTCAAGGGTTATGACAGCAAGGCTACCCTCTTTTGTAAAGAATGTGCATAGAAGAATTAAGCTAGGAATGCATAGAAAGTGAGAAAGATTCGCTTATAAACTGAGATAGGAATACAGTATGAAGCTGCGGACCTGGAATTAGCAGTAAAATGTCGATACGGCGCTGTCCTGCAAATTTGAGCGAAAGTTGCCGGGACGATGGCACCCGAGCGCCACGGTCCTCCGAAAAATCCGCAAAACGAAGGGGGATCTATTCGTCTCTGCACAAGGATTCCAGATCTTCAATTTCAGCCGCGTACCTGCAACCTACACACAGAAAAGCGAAGACGATTGGGGGGTTAGGGATTAGGGGTTTGCCTTTAGGTCAAACCCCGGTTTTGGAATTAACCAAGAAATGAGCAATGCTGTAAATGTAAATGTCTGTAATGTAAAACAAGTACTAATACCTTGTTGTAAGGATGTTTGTATCCTTATGTGTGAAGGTATAGATGTTGTATGTTGTAAGTGATCTCCTCTTCAATGGTTGAATCCTTGTCTTGAATGCAACACTTAGCCTTGAATGGAGACTTGAAATGATCAATTGCTTGAAGGAATGCTTGAATGCTTGAATGCTTGAGTATAGTTTCCACGCTTGTACACATATGACCTTCTTACCCAAATGGGAGAGGAAAATGTAGTTTATATACTTGCCAATTAGGGTTAAAAGACTGATTTTCCCGACCTTAGGCCGACCAGGAAAGATAATTTTCAATTTGCAAACTAAAAAGACCCGAAGTCCCATAGGAGACCGGGCCCAAAATAGGGCCAGGGACCAGGGCGCTGGGCGCCATGGTCCTGGGGGACCAGGGCGCTGGGCGCTCTGGTCCCACCTCCCGGGACAACAGGGTGCAAAGGAGGTTCAGGCCAGGGTGCTTGAAAATGCAGTTTTTGGTGTCGTGGACAAGTTTCGGGGTCTCCATTCAGGTTCCGTGTTGCGTCGCCATCGTGAAGACCGAAATGCAGTCGAAATTGCAAGTGTCGCAATTTTAGGACGCTACAATACTCAACACTAATTTTAAGTGAAGGCATTTTGAATTACTTTTAAGAAATAAGTGGCACTTAAGATTCCTTGCCGATCCTTCATTTTGTATTTACCTTATACATCCCTTCATAATTAGTCGCATTACTCAAGATTCTCATTCTTACCCTTATAAAAACCCTTCCTTAGTGGATACGATGGACTTTCCTATACATCATAATGATGAACACATTTTAATTGAGACCCTCCTTTAGATCTTTCCAGTTTTCTTATAGTATATCATTGATGTAGAGAACATCCTTCTACATCTTCAATACAACAAACACATGGCTTAGACATGAACGAGGATACATAATAACACAAGGACAATATTTCACTCATTTATGATATATCTTTCTCATCTTCTCCCAGTAGTAGGCATGCAAGCACACAAATTTGAACATGAGACTTGTTTAAAATGACATTTCACCTTGTTTGAACGACCTCATTATTGAGATTAGATCTATGAAAAAGTGCATGGATGACTACAAAGAAAAGATTAAACCAAAATATATAATGATAGCAATATTGCACATTCCTTCGACATACGACAATTTATCTTATCTTGCATTGCATTAAGTGAATTTTTGGAAATTGTTTTTTAATGTACGATATTAGAGGCTCTCCATTACTTATTGATAATACTTCCAAACTATATGTGCCTCCCTTATTCTCAAAAGGATCAATTTCTTGTTAACATGCTCCCATCAAGCTTAGTGGACACACTTTCACATATATTTATTCATTATTGCTTGCTTATATCACTTCATGGATTTGAGAAGTGCTTTAATCATACATTTTAATTATAATATTAAACCTTTAAGACATATATTATTAATCTCACGAAATGCAAGTGAAAACACCAACAATCAATTATATTCTCATTTCAAGTGTTAGGTATTAATAATAATTACACATTAGAAGATGATGCACTTCAAATCATATTTATCACTAATTTAATTCCAATATTAAAAAGTCAAGTGCGTTTCAATCATTCATTCAAATATTAATGTACTATTTAATATAAATATAAGCACACAAATTGATACCAATAAGGATGAAAAATGTATGGATGAAAACTTGTATCAAGATCCAAACCAAATGAAAAAGTACACCCGACCTGTCAATACATTATTCCATTAAGACATTGCACCAAATAAGACAAACACAAGCCCAAATAAAAAATAACACAAATGTACTAATTTACCACACATATACTTAAATCTATATTATAAATATTCCAATAAAGTAAAGGGGAAACATCTATGCAACACACATGATGCACCTTTGATTGTAATAATTAATTAATTAATTAAAAATCAGGTACAAGGGCTTTTTAATTTTTAATTAATTAATAAACATAGTCAAAGGTGCATCCTAGGGGAAATGTCTATGCAACCGACATTAGACAATTATTTTCCATTTATTAATTAAATTGAAAACCACAAGATAATTATTTTTTTATTTTTAATTTAATTAATAAATGGCAAAAAAATTGTCTAATCATGTAGAATCTATGGGTTGCATAGCCATTCCCCATCCTAGGTGTTGCATACAGATTCTACATGATTAGACAATTTTTTGCCTCTATTAATTAAATTAAAAAGCACAAGATAATTTTTAATTTAATTAATAAAAGGCCAAAAAACTATCTAATCACGTAGAATTTGTGGTCATTACATAGCCATTTCCCATCGAAGGTGTTGCATCAATATTCTACCCGATTAGATAGTTTTTGGATTTTCAATTTAATCAATAAATGACAAAAAACTATCTAATCAAGTAAAATATGTCGGCTACATAGCTATTTCCCAAATTAGGTGATGCATATAGATTCTATGTGATTTAATTATTAAATGGCAAAAAACTCTAAAAAAGTGTCTAATCAAGTAGAATTTGTTAGTTGCATAGTCATTTCCCATCCTAGATATTGCATAGATAAATTGATTAGACAAGTTTTTATAGCTTTTTTGCCATTTATTATTAAACTAGGTAGAATCTATAAGCAACACATAAGATGGGAAATGGCTATGGAGTCCACTCAGATTAGACAAGTTTTTTTTGTCATTTATTAGTTAAATTAAAAATCAAAAAATTAATTATCTTGTGATTTTTAATTTTATTAATAAATAACAAAAACTTATCTAATCATGTAGAATATGTGGACTGCATAGCCATTTCCCATCTTAAGCGTTGCATAAAAATCATACCTGATTTAATTAATAAATAACAAAAAAATCTATAAAAATTGTCTAATCAAATAGAATTTGTGAAAGAAATAGCCATTTCCCATCCTAATGCTCCATAAACATTTTGAAATAAAGATAACTTTGAATTGACAAATATCCGACCATCAAGTTTAGATAACTTTGAATTGGCAAAGATCCGACCATCAAATTTAGTCCACCCCACCCAATAGTTGACCCCTACCTCATTATACTTGTCAAAGCTCAGCTGATTGGCCAGTTGACCCATGATAACAACCTCCAGTCTAGTCCAGTCCAAAGACCCAAAAAAAATGGATATTACTCAATAACTGTAAAATTAGAACTAATAAAGAACGTATTTCTGTTTATAGTAATCTCGCAAAAACTCTCCATTCAGACAGAAGAAGCTAAAGTTGACGGGTAGTAATCCATTGAACAGCGTTCTACCGTCCCGTCAACCGGTGAGTCCACAATTTATTATTTGAATTGGGTGTCTTTCACAGATTGGTTGGATACTCTGAATTGGAAATTTCATCTGCATTGGGTACAGATTTCTAAGAGTTTTGGTTTGTGTTTTAGAGAAGGAAAAAAAAGAGGAGAGAAATGAAAAAAGTAGCAAGTAATTCCAGTCATATGGGGGCATGAATTGGATAGGGTAAGGCTATGGAAACGCGTGTACATACATTCTCCAGCGGGTTCAGCGGAAGTGTGGCCAGAAAAAAGGGTATATCTCAGGGGGCCCGGTCAAAACCTAATGGGATTATGGGCCAAAACGATCCAAACTAGAAATTTGGGGCAGGGTCTTTTGTATTTTTAGAAGGTAATGATTGCTAAAAAAATCCCATAACCAAATCAACGCGAATTCCAACAAACCAAAGATCCACCATGGTCTGTGTGAGAGTGGGGGAATTAAATGGAATGGCAGTAAAACAGTTAATAGATCAAGTCTAAAAATATTGTGAGAGGACCGCGTGTCCGGACGGTTTGGATAACGGCGACACAGGCAGTAAATGTGGGCATTTAACCCCCTCAACTTTGGTAGGTGAAATGGGTGGTCATTTACGAGGAGAGGGCATGGCAGGGCGGGAACGGAAAAGAGGATCCAAAGGGGGGCATTAATGGGGATTGCTGCTTTTTTAGAGGAATGGAGGGTTAGGGTTCGAACCATCATTATATGGGCTTGTGAGGAGAGGGAAAGAAATGAATGAGTTGTTGGCGAAGTTGGTGAGAAGCAATGGCTCTTCTGCAGACTACAGCAGGAAGGCTGATGTCATAGCTTTTGGGTGTTGAATTGTTTATTCTTTCTTTTCTTCAGCACTATTGAATGGATGTGTCCTTTACTTACATACAATCCAAGGTCCAGTTTGTTTTCCTTCTTTCTTGGTTTTACAGCTCTGGTAGGTTAGGTACTTCTTTATTTACCGGTCGGCAGCAGCTTAAAGTATTGTTTTGTCTGCATTTGGGTTGAGAAGGAGAGTGTGCCTGTGGAACACTAGTTTACTATCCTTTTCTGAAGGGCCAGAAGAGAGACAGAGTGAGAAAGTAGTGCCCACGGAGGCCTTCGTTCTCCCTCTTTCTCTTTGTGCTTCTGGAGGAGAGATTGCTGGATGCTTAAATCTTAGATATGGCTTAAGCTTCCCTCAATCTCTCTGGTCATCAATTTGGTCTCTTGGGATTAGAAATATATCAGGAAGATTTCATTAGGAATTGGGTTTTACGTTAAGTAAGAAGTGGTGGGAGTGGATTGAGATAAAAATGTATGGGGACTGTGATGTGCTGGTAGGGAATAACATGGGAGAGTCTTTCATGTCACCGACTAGTCTGCTGGTTGCTCAAAGGTTGATTCCTCAGTTGCCCACAAACTTGCATTTGCAGAACCAAAGGTCGCTCTTTTCCTGTGACGGATTGTCTCTTGCACCGGTAAGTCTCAGTCTCAGTCTCAGTCTGTGTCTTTGACTGTGGTTTTCTGCATTGTGTGAGATATTTTAGGTCTTGATTCGTGAGCTTGTCAATGAATGATTCAGCCCAAGCGAATGAGAGAAGAAAGTCAACTTGCAGAGAGTATGCAATTCAAGAATAGAGAGGAGGAGAATGACAGCAAGTCAGGAAGTGGGCATATGGATGGAGGGTCTGGTGAAGATCAGGATGCTGCAGATCAACAACATCGAAGGAAACGCTATCACCGACACACGGCTAGACAAATCCAGGAGATGGAAGCGTAAGCATGAATTGTTTCTCAATTCTGTAAAAACCCATTATGAATTCCAATGCTTTGCATCTGTAATAACCCATCATGAATTCCAATGCCTTGCATCTGATTCTTCTTTTGTTTACATAGCTTGTTTAAGGAGTGCCCACACCCGGATGACAAACAGAGACAACGGCTCAGCATTGAATTGGGTCTGAAGCCGCGGCAGGTCAAATTTTGGTTTCAGAACCGGCGCACTCAGATGAAGGTTTGATTGATGATTGACCCACCTTATACTACTGCCTCATTTTGTTATAATTCGACTGAACATCATTTAACCTTATGTTTTTGTGGGATGCAGGCACAGCAGGATCGAACAGACAATGCCATTCTACGTGTTGAGAATGAGAGCCTTCGAAATGAAAACCTAACTCTGCGTGAAGCGGTGAAGAATGTTATCTGTCCCAGTTGTGGAGGTCCATCTTTGGTGGGTGAAATGGCTTACAGTGAACACAATTTGCGAATGGAGAACTCCCGTCTAAAGGATGAGGTATGTTTATAACCAGGTCTCAAGGATTTGTTATTCTTAGAAACCAATTGTTTTGGCACTAGACAGATAATGATTTTATGCATGTGTTTTTGGTATAGCTTGATCGAGTCTCGAACATTGCATCACGATATCTAGGAGGAAGAGCGAACCACTCATTGACAACCATGGCGCCGCCGCCACTGATAACATCTTCTCTAGATTTGGGAATGGGGAACTTTGTAAAACAGTCTACTGATATCATGCCAATGACTTCTTTCACTGATGTGGGCATCACTACTGGAGGTGCTTTCATGGATATGGACAAATCCTTGGCAGTGCAGCTAGCTATGAGTAGCACAGATGAATTGATTCAAATGGCACAGATGGATGAGCCACTCTGGTTGAAAACTAATGCCAATGTGGTGAAAGAGGTTTTGAATTTGGACGAGTATGACAGGCTTTTTCCGTGGAGTATGGGGCTGAGCTTCAAGCACAACAATAGCCTTAGGACAGAAGCCACTAGAGATACCTCTGTTGTCTTTCTCAATGCTGGTGCAATTGTTGACCACCTAACAGACGTGGTAAGTATGCATTTATTGAGCTTCTGTCATTTGTATCAGATACAGCTGTTAGCATTGAATTGCAATAACTATGGTTGCAGAATAAATGGATGGACATGTTTGCCTGCATGGTAACTCGGGCCAAAACGGTGCAAGTTTTATCGCACGGGCTACCGGGTCACAGGAATGGCTCGCTTCAATTGGTATCTTGTGTCTGCACTGACAACCTTATATTATAATGCTCTTCAGACGCATCATTACAACGTTGTCATTTACACTTGAGATGCTTGTTTTTCATAACTTTGTACTTGGGTGGCAGATGTACGCGGAGCTGCAGGTTCTTTCACCTCTGGTTTCTACCAGAGAAATTCATTTCCTTAGGTACTGTCAACAGAGGGCAGAAGGCATGTGGGTAGTAGTTGATTTTTCAATGGAAGAGTTGCTCACCACTCCATCACAGTCGCTTATACGCTACCGAAAACGCCCATCAGGCTGCCTAATCCAGGACATGCCCAATGGATATTCAAAGGTCTGTGTTTTTGCTGCTAATACTTTTTTCTTAAGTAGTCAGATTATTGATTGTATAACGTGCAGGTGACAAATGGGTATTCAAAAGTCTATGTTTTTGCTGCTACTTATAAATTTCTTCTCAAGAAGTTAGATGATTGATTGTATAACGTTCAGGTGACTTGGGTGGAACATGTGGAGGCAGAAGATGCTGCAGTCCATAAAATGTATCAGCAGCTGGTGAACAGTGGAATGGCCCTGGGTGCTTACCGTTGGTTGGCTACATTGCAAAGACAATGCGAGCGTCTTGCCAGCTTCAATGCCGAAAAAGTATCTCCAAAAGACATTGGAGGTGTGTGTGCAAGCAACTATTGTTCGGATAATTCCAAGATTTGATTTTTAAACAGACTAATAAGTTGCAACTATTGTTTGGAGAGTTCCAAGATTTGGTTTTTAAACAGACCCATGAGTTGCAGGTTTGGGTTTTGACAGGCATAGGTTCTCCAGAAGGAAAACGAAGCATGATGAGATTGTCACTGAGGATGATCAACAGTTTCTGCTCAAATGTGAGTGCATCCACAAGTAATTCTTGGACGACTCTGTCTGGATCCAATGGCAGCAACGGTGATGACTGTGTTCGAATTACAACAAGAAAAAATACCGAACCGGGACAACCCACTGGTGTTGTTATCTGTGCTGCAACTTCATTCTGGCTTCCTGTTCCTCCCCACCGAGTATTCGACTTTCTCAGGGATGAGAAAACCAGATCACAGGTAAGTATTAAATGCCTTCGAGATAATACATTGCCTTTTGATCATGTTATTTTTGTTTTCTCTACTGAACTCGGATTTCTTGTAATGGCTAAGTGGGATACTTTGTCCACCGGAAACCTGGTGCAAGAAGTAGCACACATTGCAAATGGGTCGCATCCTGGAAATTGTATATCTCTTCTGCGTTTAAATGTAAGTCTCAAAACTTCTATTTCAATTTATCGTAGTGATTTTTTTTATTAATGTTGGTGTGTAGTTACGATTTCAAACGATTCTCAAGATCTAGTGACTAAGAAAATCAAATCCAAAAGCTATATTTAGGGGTCGTCAGGTTCAAACCGTCAGCCAGCATTTAATATTTACCATCTGCCCCTCTACTCGCCTTTATTCTTCATAATCAGCCCAAGAAATGTTTGAACGCCAGAAGCGGATAATTATTGTTTTCAGATGCTACTGCATCTCAGCTGGGGTCTGTAGAATACGTTAAAGTGCTTCGAAGAGGAAAATTATATATATAATCATTAAGCATTATGCAGAAATCACCTAGTGTTTTTTTATTGCCATGTTCTAAAAGCTTCAGGTACCAATGTGGTAGGGAATCACATTAGTTTAGTGAAGATCTGATTCATCTGCTGTTTCATTTCTGTATTGGATGAGCTATAATTTATTTATTGTTAAGAATTCTTTGAGGTTTCAAATTGCTAGGTTCAAATTGTTATCATCTTGATAGAGATGTATTTAAGATGTTTTTAATTAATTTGTTTGTGTAGAGTAAGTTTTAGAGAAATGTATTTAAAATATCTATATTAATTGGGTAATGTTACAGCAAGTATATTAGTATATAATCTTGATGATGGAGGTTTCAGATTAATATCTTTAGACATATTTCAATAAATGTATTTAAGATATTTTAAATATTCAATTAATGTTACAATGGTTTATTTTTATATAATCTTGATGGTGGAGGCTTCAAAGTGATATCTCTCAATGTTTTAGATAATGTATTTATGATATTTTTATTTGTTGGTTAATGTACTGTAAGTCAATTCATATATAATCTTAATTTTGACAATAGAGACTTTAAAGTGATATCTCTTTGCAAATTTTAGATAAATGTATTTAAGATTCCTTGTATTACTTATACTAGTTGGTTAATGTTACACCAAGTGCATTCTTATATAATCTTGACGATGAAGGCTTCAAATTGATATATCTCTACGTTTTTAAGATAGATGTATTTAAGAATCTACACTAGTTATTAATGTCAACCAGTTTATTTTTATATAATCCTGATGATAGATCATATAGAATGTTCTGAAACTTAAAACAGTTATATCCAGGAAAGTTGATTAAGAAGTTTGATCTTGTTGCAACTTCTGTTAACTTCTTTTTTTTCTTTCAAAATCTTCGTAGGCGTGCTCCACTAGCCAGAATGTAGAGTTGATACTCCAGGAGAGCTGCACAGATGCGTCGGGGTCAGTCATAGTTTACGCACCAGTAGATGTGCCATCACTGAATACAGCAATGAGTGGGGAAGATCCTTCATACATACCCCTCCTTCCCTGTGGATTTGCCATACTGCCAGATAGTCCAGGAAGCAATAGATCACTAGTTCCACTAACTTCATTTCATGAAGTAACAGGCACAGCCAGCAGCAATGGATTGGACAGCCCTCGGACAGGAGGATCGTTGATTACTGCAGCTTTTCAAATGATTGGTAGCAATTTGTCTGCAGCTAAAGTTAACTTGGAATCTGTGTCAACCATAAACAATATCATATGCACCACAGTGCAACAAATCAAAGCTGCATTGCACTGTCCAGATATTTGAATGCAAGCAAACCAACCGGAAGCAAATGAAGAATTGTGATATCCATCTTATCTTGACGTTGTCTTAGCAGAAACAAACAATATGAGATCCTCTTTCTAACTGTAATAAAAGGATCTGAGTATTGTTTGCAGTAGATATTAGGTTTTAATGTTAGTTTTTTAAAGGAGCCACGAGGAAGTCAAGAGCGCACCATAGATGCTTCCTTGCTATGTGGTAAAGCGAATTGATCATGCTTTCATGTGTGTGTGTGTGTGCAAACATACAATTTGAACGTGCATGAGCTTCACCACTCAGCAAGGGTAGTGGTTCGGGAATTGACTTCTGTTGAGGTGATCAGATGTATGTATTGTTTCAGCGTTTTTTGCAGCACATTTCTTTTGTGCTATGTAGAACGACTGTCGTTTGTTCGACCATCTATCTGGGTTCTGTAGATGACAGATTTGGTGTTTCATGAACTTTAATGCGGATTCAAAGTATTTGAAGAAGATGGTTTTCTATGTGTTGGAAAAAGAAATGCTTTTATTATATCTGCGATTTACTGACTGTTTGAAAGGTGATAAATTATTGATACCTCGAAGTCTCTTGTGATTTAAGCTTTTGGTCAATCATTATCGACTGCTTTTGAGGCCCATCATTGTAGGGAAAGTTATTGAGTTATTTTTTTTATTTTCTTGCTTTTAAGATAGATTTGCTGTAGCAGAAATGACCCTAGTATCTTTTAAAGCTTTTTGACTGACCTTTTTGATCGTTGTCAGATTGGATTGATGGGATGCTTCAGTCATGGTGACGATTGTAAAATGTATAATCATGCATTTTTCTTTTTTTTTTTGGGTCTGTTTTGATTAGTAATATTTAAGCATGACATGTTTCTAATTGAGAGTGAGTATATATTGTCAACTCTATGGAGTTGGAGGATTGTTCTATTTCATTCAATTTTCTTTTTAGATTGTAGATAATTTACTGAAAATGTCCATTTTTTTAATGTTCAAAATTAAAATTCAGTGTGGGGTTGATGTTAATTTCATTTTTGTTCAGTGTATGTATGGGGTTGATTTTAATTGCATATTTGTTTAGTGCATGTGGGGTTGATTTTTAATTGCATTTTTTTTTGTTAAGTGTAGTGTATGTATGAAGAGGTATTTAAAGATGTTTTGGGTTTATTTTAATTAGAGTAGTATGTTTATGCATGAAATGTTTGTAATTGAGTGGGCATCTCATCCTAACCTTATCTCGTCTATGTCCTACTCTTTTAAGAATTGTTTTGTTCCTTTTTTTCCTTTGCAAAAGTGATATAGATTACTCAAAATGTTCCAGTTTTAATGTTTAAAATTTGAATTCTAGTTTAAGATCAATCTTAATTGCATTTTTATATAGTGTTTGAAAGTGGAAAACATTTTGATTCCCTTTGTATTTAAAGATGTATTAAATTTAATTATTTAATGTTTGATTCTATTAATGTATCTAGCTTTATCATTATTGTTTTTATGCACTATGAGGAACCTTTGATTAGAGTATATGCACTATACAAGCATTTATTGATCAACAATTTCCATTAGTTTTATTTAAGGCAATGCAATGTATGGTTTGTGTAAGGGATTCTATTATCCTTGATACAAGTTAATAAGGAACATTGGATCAAATTAAGATCATCAAAGGAAAATAATGTTAAAAATTTGGATTCTAATTTGGGATTTACATTTTTGTTTGGTGTGATACTGGGGAACATTTGGATTCTCTTTGTATTTAAAGGTGTTGTCTTAAATTTATTTTATTATTTAATGCTTGATTTAATACTGTATCCTAGCTTTATCATTATTATTTGCATGCACTATCAAGAACATTTAATGAGAACATATGCACTATATAAGCATTTATTGATCAATAATTTTCATAAGTTTTATCCAAGTCAATACAATGTATGCTATGGTTTGTATATGGGATCTAATTATTCTTGATACAAGTAAATCAGATCAAATTGAGAACATTAGGAATAATTAAATCAGAAGAATTAATTGAGGTTAAGTTAGTATGTCATATTAGATTCAAGGATTAAATCTATAATTGTGGAAGTACTTTAAAAGAAGCAAGAGTGATGCATATAATTTGTTGGTTCCAAAGCTTTAAAAAAAAAGTATAATTGATATTTTTTCATTATGGTGAATCCAATTAAATATTTTTAAATGATTTATAAAGAGAAAGTATATTTTGGTACATTGTATTTATTAGAAAGGAAAAGAATTATGATGTTTTTCAATTAAATAATGTTCATATCAAGTATCACATTTAGCATAATTAAGAGCACCAAAATTATGATTGCATTTAATAAAAAGAAAAGAAGTTATGATGTTTATCGCATAGTGAGAATTATTGAGGATAACCAAGACAATCAAGATTACGATGATGCTTATGGCTTAACAATATCTCTCCCTTATGATAGTGTTAATTAATAATATACTTATGTGAAACCTTCTTAACTCCTATGGCTCTCGCTTTGGATTCAACTCTCATCTCATTCGACTTGCAACACCACTCTACATTTGCTTTGACTCTTGAAGACACTCCTCTGTAGTAGCTTAATGTTGTATTGCAATAGACCTCTGTTGTTCTGCAACAACCGACTATTACCTCGCAGTTGCACTCCCTTGATGATACCCAAGCGAGGGCCTTACTGCATTGTCATTCTCTTGATGGTCCCAATGGCAATATTGCTCGGACTGTTGTTTGTCGCAGGCGAGAGGGGAAATCTTCCTTGCCCCCCCCATACAGGCCTCCTAGCTCGGGTGTCCCTACCCCTTCTTGAGTTGGGTCTGGGTGGTTGTTGTATTGTAAGGTTTTTGTTGTTGTAAAAGTTTTTGATATTTTTTGACTATGTAAAGGGTCGGTGCCCTAGTTAACGTTGCTTTTTTAATAAAAAACAAATAGCTACTAATTTAAATAAGCACATTAATGGGTACGAAAATAACACTTTTGGACAACTTTTCCCTTGATAATAGAGCTGGTTTTGGTGAAGATTCAAAGCACAATTGATATAATAGGACATGATGAGAAGATTGAAATGTAAAATTATCTTCTTGTTTTGAAATATGAAGTTTATATTAATGCCTAGATGATACAATTTGAATTTAGTATATGATTTGTAAAAGTGGGGGTTTCCACTTCAATGGACGCAAAAACATGCGTATGTTCAAAATTACCTAAGACTAATAGATGCAAGTATTTTTAAAAATGTTTAGTGTTGATGTTTGGTATGGATGTTTTAATTTTTTTTTAATTTAATATTAAATAAGATAAAAGTAAAAAAATTAAACCCTTCATTTATGACCACCTTAACAAGGAATTACTATAACTATATAATTATTTCTGAATAGAAAATGATGTCTAGTTTGGGCTCATATAGTTTACTTTTAGAATATATTTGATAATAAAATTATTAAAAATAAAAAAAACATTTTCAAATTTGTGAGAAATTTTGGTTGATAAAAGACACAATTAGAAAAAAAAAAGAAGTTTAAAGGCTTAGATATTTGGAAACTAGAAATTCTCCTCTATAAGCCTTGTTAATTTCACTATGAATTTGTAATATAAATTCATTAGTCACACAACATAAATAGAGTTTGTTAATGTCTTCCATTATAAACTTGTATTTACAAAAACCAAAACAAATATGGTAGGAATTTCACATAAAAAAATGCATCTAAAACCAAATATTTGTTTAGGCTCTAGTCCAATAGAATATATAGTCTAAGTTGATTAGATGACCAATTTTGGTAAAAAAAATAAAAATAAAAAAAAATTGGCACCCAAGAGTTGGCTCTAATTTCACCCTCATCTTTTTGCACACACTCCATTGAGTGCTCCTTGTGACATACACATTCTTCATAATATTATAAATCTTATGGCTTCTTTTGATGGTGTAGGGTCTCATCATTTTCTAATACCTCTTCTTCTCTATATGCACCAAAATGGGTACATTGTACACCAAAGAGGGCATATGTGACTTTTTGGGGTTGTGCTAGAGCAACAAGGTTTTTACATCTCAAAATCAAGCCCCAAATGATACACATTAGAAATTCCAATAAAATCTTGCGTTGAAAAAAAAGCTTACTTGGCTACAATGGACTAAATGAATGCATTTGGTTAGTGGTTTAAATCATTATTGCTATGTTGCTTGTGTTGTTAGTAGAATGTTGAGAGTTGTTTTGCTATAGTTTGATTATTTGATTATTTGACAAGTTTTGATGTTTGCAATGCTTCTTAATGCTAGTTTGTTTTTCTTGTTGCATGAAATAGCTCATTTACGTGTTCTTGAGGTGTTTGTAATGCTTAAGAAATGTTTTATAATACATGAAACACTGTCTTAATGTATTTATATAAGCAAATGTGTAAAAATTTTGTAGGGGTGGAGCATATGAAGCTTATCTAAGGCTACAAGTTGCTAGGAGAACAATAATCAAGCTTATATAAGGTTGGAAATGTGTAATGTGTTGAAGGTTGGATATTTTAAGATTGCTACAATGTGAAACGATGAGGTAAAAGTATGCAAATGGATGCAATGGTGATGAGGTAGAAAATAACAAGTTTGTTTAAGACCTTAGAAGGTCTATTATATTGTAGGTAGGCCTAAGTATATTGATGCTTTGAAAGACAATAATAATTTCCAAAAAGAGGCCGATTTATTTGATTGTTGATTTGTTTGGTGTATATATTTGCAATTTGCAAATGATTGTTTGAGTTTAGTTTTTTGGTCTTTGTTTTGGATGTTCATGTATTTGTATAGATGTAATAAAAGTGCTAGTTGTTTGTTTGAAAATGAGTTATACAAAGGAAGTAAACATTTATACAAGACAATTAAACTAATTTAAGAAAGCTAATATATTCTATATCTTATATTGTAATTAATTTAAAAGTTAACATAAATTTTTTGATACTAATTAATGAAAAAATTATTACTAATTAATGTTGACAAACTAAGTATAAAAATAAGAACAAACCTTGACATTTTGGTTGAATATTAAGATGAAGGAAATATGGTTCAAATCTCAATGATAATGTAGATTTTGTTGTCCTTATAATGAAAAATCATCTATGTAGTTAAATTGTGACGAGTTGATATGAATGATTTTCAGAATAAGGAGAAATAGGGTAAAACAATGCTAAGAAGATAAAATATTGTTGTGTAACAAGAGGTTGGAATGAAAGGTGACGTAGAGAATGGGTTACAAAATGATTGTAACTAATTAGTGAAATATGCTTACAAAAATGTGTTGCAATGGGTTGATAAACAATATGAACTAGTTTCTTCAGATGAGAGGTAGTGTATTAGCTAACTCTTGTGAATAAAGAGTGACCTACAAGATTTTCCAAGACTAGAGAGCCTCCAAATTGGTTGCAAAGCCTAATTGTGTTAAAAATAGGCGTGTTAAGACAATCAATACATGCTCAAAGAAGGGAAAATGAAATGGCTAACTGAGAAAATTTATGTTTGTGATGCTTAAATTTCTCTTTTAATTAAATCAAACAAAATCATTGTAGCGATTGAGATGTGGTAGTTGTGAAACAAATGTGATGGATCATAAACGCTATTTATAAAAAGAGGTAGTTTTGTCTTGGTCAAAAAAGGAGGTAAAAAATCATAGAGAAATGAAATGATTACAAATTTATTTTTCTCAAGGCCTTGCCTCAAACCTTTCCCAAATCGATTTAGGGTAAATGATGGTATGCAAATAAAAAAATAATTAGGATAAATGATGCTATGTGCAACTAACATTGATAAACAAATTTAGAAGAAATAAGGTAAAAAATGAAGCATGCTAAGGGGAACCTAAGGGACCAATCAATGTCTTCGGACATGTAGTGTCATGGTTAAAACACTTCGATGGTGAAGCGACTACCAAGGTTCAAACCCCTGCTGGGCCGTTGTGTTCGCAGGCCTTGTGTCTTCGTTGGGACGTTGTGCTCGCGGGTTTGAACAAGTGAAGTGTGGGGATGAGGTCCCCCGGTTATGGCCTCACCGGTTCATAGCTTCGGGTCAAAAGCGTTTCATGTGGAGCCGGAGGTCGTGTCATGCCAGTGTCGCCAGTCATGTTAAAAAGTTTACCAGTCATTATTTTATTAAAAAAAAGAAAAAAAGGGACCAATCGATGGGATATGTTCTAGGAGTCAAGATCAACTTCAACTTTCATACACCATAATGTTTAAGGATGAGTATTTAATCATCTTTGGATGCAAATTTGTTAACAAAATTAGTGATATGAAAAAATGAATACTTAAACTCTCATCCAAGCATTATCATTTCTATGGCCTTTAACTCCTAATGTGATTTTGTCTTCTTTCATTCCTACCTATTATGTCATAACGAATTCACCCCACTACTATTCTAACCACCTCTCATCTTTGCACATCTACTCATACCCATGGACCCAGTAAAACCACCCTTTATGCTTATAACACTCCATATCCAATGAACTTCTTATGTTATAGTGTGGCTACTCCTTTAATTACCATGTCATACCTCTTATCACTCATCCTCTTTAATACACTTATCCATTATTTCTCATACTCACACCACAACTATTCCTACTTCTACATTACATACAATTTTAAATAAATCTAGACAATTCAACGAGAAATTGAATGATATACATACTAACCATGAGTATAATATATAATTCTCCATAACCCATACCTCTCACCTTTGAAGTTGTTACATATCTTTATCCATGACACTTGTAGCAGCTAGATTTTAATTATATCATGAAAAAGGAGACACTAATGCCTATTTACAAACTTTCAATGTTTCATGCCTATATCCCACATACAAAGATAAGGTTTTATCTAACTTATTTCCATGAACCTTAAGGGATTACACCATTCAAGACTTCTATTCTTTAACTCCTAGTTCTATCCACTCCTTTTATTCAAGTTAGCCACTACTCTTGCAACATTAGTGTGCCAATATGGGCTTGAAAATAACTGACTAATTTGATCAAATGTACCTAAAACACATAATGAGCCTATTAATGAACACACCATTCACTTCCAATATTTACATGGTAAAATGAAGCATCAGTTAGAGGACACTGAACTACAATCTATTTTCCTTGTAAAATCCATTTTTCCCAACCAAGATAGCATTTACTTGAATAGTTTTTCTTCCTTGATTATGGATTTGTTAGCACATGTACAAAATACATTCAAATTTACGATGAAGAATTGTGACATCCTTCTTGACGTTGTTTAAGTAGAAACAAACAATATGAGATCCTCTTTCCAACTGTAATAAAAAGGATTTGGGTATTGCTTACAGTAGATATTAGGTTTAAATGTAGTTCTTTTAGGAGCTACGGGGAATTCAAGAGCGTGTGTGTGTGCAAACACACACTTTGAATTGAATTCCATTGAGGTGATCAGATGTATTGTTTCAGCGATTTTGTGCAGCTCATTTCTTTTGTGCTATGTAGAATGACTGTCAATTGGTCGACTATCTATCTGGGTTCTGTAGATTACAGATTTGGATTTGGTGCTTCATGAACTTTCATGTGGATTCAAAGTATTTGAAGATGATTGATGGTTTTCTATGTATTGGAAAATAAATGCTTTATTTATAATGTCTGGGATTTACTGTTTGAGAGATAGAGGAGAACTTATTGATATCTCCAAGTCTCTTGTGATTTAGTTTACTCTTCATTATCGACTGCTTTTGAGGCCAATCATTCTAGGGAAAGTTTTTAGGTCATTTTGTTTCTTTTTCTTGCTTTAAGATAGATCTGCGGTTCTACAGTGACCTTAGATTACTTTGCACAAATAGTAAATCCCAAATAGTGAGATCGGTAACAAATAGGAAGGTCTAAACCTCTTGGGGGCACATGAGTGGATGGAAAACCATGTCTAAGACCTGTCCTATCCTTGCTATGACCTAAGAAGGTGTAGGACAAGCCAAACCCTTATTAGCCTAAATAAGGGTTCTTTTGAATCTCATGAGTAGGTGAGACCTTAGGAGAAGTATTACAAGTTGTTGGTAGGTGGATTGGGCAAGGTCAGGGGATTCCACAAGCAAGGGAAGTCCTAGAGACCCTAGGGTGTGGTTAGAACACCTGGTGATCCAAGGAAGGGATCAAAGAGCATAGACTAGGCTAGTCTATCCCATACCCATTCCCATCAGAATGCATGCTTTAATTAGAGTTGAAAACAACACTAAAGAATAGAGTTAGTTTATTGTAAATATTCCAATCACTTTTGATATAATATGGACATGGTGTGAAGATATGAAATGTAGAGTTTTGCTTTTTTGTTTTGAAACATGTAATTTATCTAGATGGTATGTAAGTTGATTTAGTAAATGATATATAAAACTGGGAGCTTTCACTGTAATGGATGTAAAAGAATGTGCATCCTACACATGACCTAAGACAAATAAATATATAAGTATTTTTTAAATTCTTTTTATTAATAAATACAATTAATCTTAGGGGTTGGAATGGATGTTTTTTTTAATCAATTATCATATAAGAGTAAAGTAGAAAAGTTGAACCCTTTTGTAATGTGGGTAAATAAGATTCACTATTCTAGTTATGTAAATTAGGAATAAAACTCATTTACCTCAACAATACATTCAAGAATAATCAATAAACCCAACTTCAGACCTATTGGGTGAGCTGGGCACTATGATTTTATTATTCTTTATGCTTAATGATTGGAATTGATAAAAGAATGTGAGAAATAGGGCTAATGATGCAAAATTGAAAATAATTAGCATAAACAGTAAGCCACAAAACTTATATGAAGACTGTGAGTACAACTATGGAAATAGAATATAGAAAGAAACTCCTGTCTACAATTTGAGCTAAAAAATGTCGGACTTTGTTAATAGGTGGACCATAGTACTGAATGTGTCTGATGTAGATATTGAAAAAAGATTTGAGATCAAGATATCACTCATAATATCTCAAAAAAGTGTTAGACATTATGCAATGATTGGACCTATCTAGGGTTTCCTGCTTCTTCTAAGTTTGAATCTCTTTATCTCAATATACAGTTTCTAAATCTATAATTCTTCTCTGCTAAAATTGTAATTTACACACACAAGAGACGAAAAATGGTGTTGGGTTCATATGGGTTTGCCTCAACCAAACCCTTAGTTTGGAATAAACCCTATAATGACTAATAGATAGAAAAGAGAGCTTACCTTTGCAGGGTAAATGCTAAAACCTTAAGTAAAATGTTGAATTCAGAATATTATACCTCAAGATTGATGTTGTTGATGATGAAATGCACAAATTTTGATGCAATAACATAACATGAAAAGACAAGATTAATCATGAAAAACCACTTGTAGGAACATTGCTACAACTTGCTACTCCATAATGCTCAAATCTAAAGAAATTCACTCATATTACTTGTTGTAGGAGTTGATTGGAATGTGGATGGATAATAGTGGGATGAAAATGAATTAGGAAATATTCTCTTATATAGGGTTCTCAAGGTATTTCATAAATTAGGCCAACCTCCAATGATCATATTAAAATATCAAGATCAAGAATAAACTTATGGGAATAGGTACACTGGCATATTTAAATTTGGGCCCAATATGAGGGTAATATAGTGTCTAGTGCCCTAGTCCACCTAGAAGGATGTGAAACAAAGGTAGCATTACTGTATACAGACTCACAATAGAGAATCAAATGACCATATCATCATATGACATTAGTTTTGCAGTTCAAGAAAAGAAATAGGCTTGGAAAAGAGATAGGAGGAAACACACTAAGGAAATGGCCCAAAAAAGAGTATAAAATTGTAAGGGGTTACAATTTATGACACTAGACTTTCATATATGGCCACCTTAACAAGGAACTAGTATAACTATAAAATTATTATTTTTAAATATGAAGAAAATAATGTCTAGTCTGGGTTCATATAGTTAATTTTTAAGATATAAGATCATAAAAATTGTTAAAAATAAGAACATATACCTTTTCAAGTTTGTGAGATAGTTGATAAATGATTAGAAAATAAGTATAATGTTTAACAAGTTTAATATTCAAAAACTATAAATCTGTTAGGATTCCCAAAGATACTGAGAGGGGGTGGGTGAATCAGTATCTTGCTGGTTAACAAATTTTATGACCTTATTAAATAAATTGCATTCCAAAACAGTGTGCTGGTAAACAAGAATTAATGCAGTAAATATGAACAATAAGCACAACATAGAAAGCACACCATAACACAAGATTTTTAACGAGGAAACCCAGTGTGGGAAAAACCTCGGTGGGATTTGTGACCATAATATTCACTCACTGGCCAATGAATGGATATTATTTACAATAGGGGTTTGCACATGCAGGCACATGTAGGAAGGCCAACTGCCTAAAGCTCACTGCTTAATTACAAAAAGGAAGTCTCAATGACTTGCAAAATGGATTATGCAAATCCAATATAATGTATTGCTTTAGTTCAGCATCTGCTATGCCAGGTTCAGTACCGGTTTAAGCTCATACAATAACCATAAACCTTACTCCAGAATCTACCTTAATATTCACATATTACTTCTGCAATAATCTAACCATGTCTGCATCTTAAATGATCTACAAGATCTCATACTTATATATGAGTCTTATTACAATATGCCTTGTCGGCTTACAAAAAGATATTACAATTAAATACAAAATACAATATTCAAAATCCTGTCGGCTGGGGTGCCGGTAATCATCTTTGCTGCTGCCGGTAACCTATCTGTCGGTGTAGAGTCTGCCGGTACCGGTGCCATAGGATTGCAAAGTTGCCATCAATGACACTACCTTCAATCACCTACAATTTCTCATTGGAGTGTGCAATGCCAACAATCTCCCCCTTTGGCATTGATGGCAACACCCATGAGAAAAATTCAAAAATATATCCAAAAATCATACGAAAAACTGTGCCAAAACTATGTGCTCCCCCTCAGCAGATGATCTCTTCTATCCACCATTTTTCTCATCTCTACTACTCCCCCTTTGGCATCAATGGCAAAGGTTGTCAAAATGTCAATTGAGTGTAGTTATCAGCTAGAACCCTATAACCGGTTGGTTACAATTTGAAATATGTCTGCTAATACAAAATTTAGGCTCTTAGTGAATCTGTCACTGTCCTTGAATGCTGCCTCTTTCCTTTGAATTGTATTGGTGAGGATGTGCATTTTCTCTTTTGGTGTCTTCAGTCCTTGAACAAGTGCCTCTGATATCTCTTTTCTCAAAGAGATGAGGTTTTTAAGTTTAGGACCAAGTCTACATTTAAGCTCTTTTGCCTTGTATTGTATTCTTTCCTTTTTCTTTTCCAAATTTTTAAGTTTTTCTTCAAAACCTGCTATCTCCAGCTCTATAACTGATATGGGTTCTGATGAACCGATGAGATTGTTAGCTATATCATTTATTTCTATCTGTACTTTGCTGATCTCCTTGTCTATATCCACTGTCAAAATAGTTGTCTTACATGTGTCTCTGTACAACTCCTTAAATTCCATTATTGTTTTGCTTAGTGCCGGTAGGAGGGTGTCAATGTGTTCTGTGCACTTCTTTATTGTCTCATCAAAGAATTTCTCTTTTTCTTTATTCATTTTCTCTCTAAATGTCTCCTCATTTATCTGTTCAACTGTCAATATGTTACCAGTGATATATTTAGACAATGTGTCTAATTGACTTAAAGAATCTTTATTTTCCACAATGCACTTGGGTGCAATCAATTTTAGAATAGGTATGGTATCATCAATAGCCTTATAAGCTAGTGCATTACACTCTGTGAGTTTCTTAATTGAATCCAATAATACCTCTGTTACATTAGTTAGTCTGAATTCTGTCATGGAAGAACCAGATGATTGTCCAACTACCTTAACAATCTACATTTCGCCAGTGTGAGTAACCTCTTTGCTTATATTGACCTTTGATGGGTCAGTTTGTGTCTACATTTCAACTAGCAAAGGCTTGGGTTTCTCAGCTGTTACCGGTGGCACTGTCTCAGTATGAACCTGTACTTCAACCTTTTTCTCTTCCTATTTTTTAGTGTGTACCTCAGTTTGTTTCTCTGTGCCCTCTTTGGTGGTTTCTCTGATGTTGTCTTAGTATTCACTACCGGTTTCTCAGTATGTACTGAACTATCCACTGTCGATATCTCAATTGGTTTCTCTGTGTTATCAGTCGGTTTTTCTAACTCAGTGGGTTTATCAATGTGTGTACCAGTGGTATCAGTCACCATTCCATAAGCCAGGGGATCAACTGATTGTTCAGTTTGTGTCTCAACCCCAATTTCAACATTTTCAACTGTATGCTCTACATGTGTTCCCACTGCAATATTCTTAGTCAGTGGCTCAGTAGCCACATCCTTCTTTTCACCAGTGGTTTCCTTATCAGCCACAATATTTACCTCTTGTGTATCAATATTCATAGTATATAAAACTTCTGAATCAGGATTGGTGTCCTCATGTGTTGATTCCAACTCAACATTATCAGTAGCCGGTGGTGTATCAACAGTCTCAACCGGTGGAGTATCACAAGGAGGTGGGGGCAAGTTGTCTGTCACTTTTATGTTGGGAGGTCCACCTACCTTGCCTTTACCTTTGTCCTTTTCCTTTTGGTAAACTCTAAAAATTTTGGGTCGTTTGAGCTCTTCTTGTTTCTCTTTCTCCACAAAGAAGATATCCCATTTATCCATTGTCTCTTCAGCGATTTCATTCACTCTTCCAGCCATTAAACCTACATGTCGGTGACCACTTGAAAATATTGTCCTGTTTGCCTCCCTTATCAATTCATCAATTTCTTCAACTGATATAAGTGGGTGAACTGCAAGCAGTTTTTCTATCTTTATCTTCTTATCCAATTCCATAATAGCTAGTCTTTTTGCATCAAGTCTCCTATACAAGTCACTCGGTAAATCATCTACAACATCTATCAAAAATTTCTTGTAAATGTCTAAGTGTAGAATGATACTGTTTTCTATGCTTTCCTTTTCTTCATTAGTAAAAGTATCATACAATTTGTTGACATTAGACAAGTTTCCTTCATTTGTTATTTCATTTAAAAGATTGTCTAAAGGAGGAATAACTTGTTTTTCCTTCTTCCTTGGTGTCATTTTCTTTACTGGGGGCCTTACTGCCCGTTGTTTCCTTCTTGTTCTCTTTGGTGTAGGAGAGGGTGCCGGTGAGGGTTTTCTTTTCCTTTCTACTCTCATAAATTCAGCTGGGATTTCACTGTCAGATGAAGTTCCAACTGGTGAGAGGTGAGCTTCTGGTTGTAACCCTTCCAAGTCACTTTCCTTAATACCAGTGATATTCAATATGTTTTCCTTGATCTCTTTGGCCTATTTTGTTGCTTTTCTGATAGTTTGCTCTCTTTTCTTCCTTCGTTTTAGTGTTTGCACTTTGCTCTCAATGGTTTCAGCACTACCAAATATTTCCTCTCCAGGTTCTCTAGGGGCTTTAAGTAGGGCTTTAGCATATGTCTTAATTATGTTTATATCAGTCTCATAACCCATTTCTGTCACCCAAATAGTTCTAGGAACCCCTGCCTCCATCCAGATTTCATCTTTCTTTATAACAAAATTTATTTCCTTTTGATATTTGTCAACTATTCTTTGAGATAACCTTTCCCTTGTTTTCATTCTAGACTTAAATGCTTGGAAGTATTTAATTATATTGTTTTCCCTATCATCTACCATGCCGGTAAAGATATCCAAAAGTTGTTTACCTACCGGTATGTCAAAACCAAATTCTTTCCTACCTATACCGGGAACTTCCTTAGTAATGTATAGCATTAGGCACACAAGTAGATTACCAAATCTGAAAGCACCTTTCTTATCACCTTTAATTTTCTTTAGGTTATCAATCAATTCATCCTTTAGCCATTCACATATGTCAACCTTATTGTTACTGTTCACCATGTCATAAGCACTCTTGATACATAAACTAGAAACAAAGTTTAATATGTTAGCATGTGTAGTTTTGTATCCTAGTATCATGCTAATGAATCTAACATTTATATCTTTCACATCATTGAATCTCAAGGATCTGCTGTCATGGGTTGTACCAGTTAGTGTCATCACTGTGTTGTTTGGAACTTTCTTAGATTTGTCAAGCCTGCTACTGATGGAAGGTAAGCCAGTCACTGCCCTAACTGCTTCTTTTGTGATCTTGTGGATGGAGTCAAGCCAAAATAATTCTCCATGAACTCTACTGAGTACAATCCTCACAACTTCCTTTGGAAAATCTGGAATATCAAGTATTTCCACAAAACCTAGGGTTTCTATGATCTTATGTTTAGGTTTCACAATACCATTATCATCACAAATTACAGTCTTATACATGTTCATAATTTCATCAACACCTAGTTCCTCAATATGACAATGTATGTATATCCTAGGGTCTTCTGCATATGCAACTCCTTTAGGGGTTTGAGAGAATGCACCTTGGGTATCATCCTGCTTTGCTACTTCAGGTATGATTTTAAATATGGGCCTAGGGCATTTAACCACTTCAACAATAGTAGGGTTTGCAATGAATTCAATTGCAAAGGAGGAAGCCATTGATAAATACCTTAATCTGCCTTTAGGTTTGAATGCTCGAAAGATTTTGCTTCACTTCTCGCTGTGGATGCCTTCGCTCGGGTTTTTTGCGCTCTTAGGAAATTTGAATGCTCGGTGAGTGAAAAAGAGTGAAAAATACTTGCTTTATAGTGTCATTTCCTTCAACTACCACAATAAATGCCTGCTGATTAAGTGAAACTTAACTCATCTGCCGGTAAAGAAGCATTTCATCTTCTTACCATCAACCGAGGGTAAACTAGCATGATTTTCAATTAGTTGCCATACCCCAAAAGGTTTCTTTTCAGTTAGATGAAGAATCTCCTACCGGTGGAGTGATACTCTGTTCTACCGGTGAAGGAATAGTCTCATCAACATTCTGATCTCTCTTTCTAATCCATTGTTTTGAAAATTCTTGCTTTACCTCTTCAACCTTCTCTTTACCTTTCAAGCTAGGTCCTTTATTATTTGGTTGTGATGCCTTCTACAAAATTTTGCAATATGTCCAATCTTGTTACAAGCATAACAAGTCACATTATTTTTCTGAATAGCTTTTCCATATCCTATGCCAGTATGTGTTCTGCATTGATTAGATAAGTGTCCAAATCTTCCACAAACATAACATCTTACATTCATTTTGCAGTTTTCTGAATTATGACCAATTTTGTTGCATTTAGAACATTGACCAGTGGGTGCATTAGTGTTCTGATAGTTTCTAGATCTACATTGATTTTCTCTATGACCATACTTATTACAGTTAAAGCATTTCCCATTAAATTTGTAGGCATTGGGTTGTCTTACCGGTTTACTATGATCATGATTGTTTGCAGTGCCAGAGCTTTCACCAACTTCAAAGCCAAGACCATTAATGTCTACATTAGGTTTCTGATTTTTCAGCATGTCATCAAGTTCTTCTGAACTTTTCTTGAATTTCTCTTTGTATTGATTTGCAGTATCCAACTCATTTTCCAAGAAATCCTTCTGCCTCACGAGTTTAGTTTTATCATGTTTCAAGTGAATCAGATCTGTCTTCAACATATCATTTTCATGATCGAGTCTTAGATTTTATGTTCCAGCATCATTGATTCTCCTAGTCAAGTTATCTTCATTCTTCTTTCTGTCTTCAATGTCTTTACAAAATCTCATAGTCATATCTTGCATCTCATTCCTCAAGGTCATATTCTCTTGCTTCATCTTGCTTACAAGATCATTAAGAGTTTCCTTTTCATCATCATCATTCTGTATCTTCTCATGAAGTTGTCTTCTTTTGTTTCTAGCAATAGTAAGATTTCCTTGAAGTCCTTGAATGATTTCCTATGCAGCCTTCAGATCATTTTTAAGTTTGATATTCTTCAACTTTTCTGCATCATAATCTACAAGCGTTGTTTCCAATTGCTTTCTCAAGTTTTCCATCTGTACCGGTGTTAGAATCTCCCTCAAGCTGTTAGGATTTTGAAAAAGGAGGACCAGGCTCTGATACCAATTGTTAGGATTCCCAAAGATACTGAGATAGGGGGGGGTGAATCAATATCTTGCCGGTTAACAGATTTTCTGACCTTATTAAATAAATTGCATTCCAAAACAGTGTGCTGGTAATCAAGAATTAATGTAGTAAACATGAACAATAAGAACAACATAGAAAGCACACCATAACACAAGATTTTTAACGAGGAAACCTGGTGTGGGAAAAACCTCGGTGGGATTTGTGACCCATAATATTCACTCACTGGCCAATGAATGGATATTACTTACAATAGGGGCCTGCACATGCAGGAAGGCCAACTGCCTAAAGCTCACTACTTAATTACAAAAAGGAAGTCTCACTGACTTACAAAATGGATTATGCAAATCCAATATAATGTACTGCTTTAGTTCAGCATCTGCTATGCTAGGTTAATTACCGGTTTAAGCTCATACAATAACCATAAACCTTACTCTAGAATCTACCTTAATATTCGCATATTACTTCTACAATAATCTAACCATGTCCGCATCTTAAATGATCTACACGATCTCATACTTATATATGAGTCTTGTTACAATACACCTTGTCGGCTTACAAAAAGATATTACAATTAAATACAAAATCCTGTCGGCTGGGGTGCCGGTAATCATCTTTGCCGTTGCCGGTAAACTATCTGTTGGTGTAGAGTCTGCCGGTGCCATAGGATTGCAAGGTTGCCATCAATGACAATACCTTCAATCACCTAAAATTTCTCATTGGAGTGTGCAATGCCAACAAAATCCTCCTCTACAAGCCCTATTAATTTTATTATGAATTTGTAATATAAAGTCGTTAGTCATTCAACATAAGTGGAGTTTTCTAATGTCTTCTGTTATCAACTTATAGTTATAGGTTTAAGCCTAAAACCAAAGAAAATATGGTGGGAACTCCACATTAAAAAGTGCATCTAAAACCATATATTTATTAAAGCTTCAATACAATACATTATTTGGTCTACTTTTGCCAAAAAAATTTGGCACCCAAGAGTTGCCTCTAATTTTACCTCATCTTTTTGCACTCACTCCATAAAGTGCTCCTTATGACATAATCATTCTTCAAAATATTGGCAATCTTATGACTTCTTTTGATGGTGCAAGGTCTCATCATCTTCCAATCTATATCCCTCTCTATTTGCACCAAAATTGGTATGTTGTGTTGGTGTTCCCATTTGTTACCCATATATTCCTAAGACTTAGCCTATCTTCTATCAACAAGTATTTGGATGAGTGGCCAACGAACAAGAATTAATCACAAAGTGATTAATTTCTTCTTCTCTTTAGGCTCTACTAGACCTAGGCAGGTATACTGTTGCAATATTTAATGACTAAATGCAAAATAGGAATAAATATTGCATCAAAGAAGATAATTCTCATAGGATTCAACAAGAAAATACATAATTAACCATTTAATTCGATCCATTCATGGTTATTTCTCCATATTGTGCACATGAGAATGAGAATCCTACTCCAAATCTACTCCTATAATAGAAAATTAAATGCTTTTGATTTAATGAATTGTTTTTTAACATATTTGAGCTTACCAAGATCATTGGTGCCTAAATCCTAGGGTGGTGAAGTCAATTAACAAATAACTTTGCATCCATGAATTAGATTTGAAGTCTAATCACAAATTCCCCAATATTTGTGCCTTACACAAACATTTAATAATCATAAATTCAAGATTCTACTTAATGATCACTAAATGCATTCTCAAAATTCAAAGTAACATGCCTACATAATTTAATCCTTTCCTTGAAAGGAGCCCACAAAACATGATACACATTTGTAGTTAAAATTGCAAAGACAAATTAATTTATATCCTTGATATATTGATTCATTTCAATTTGTGAATATAATTAGAAGACATACTTGAAGTAATTTTCATTGATATGCTTAGAAAATGGTTGACATTATTCATGAATACCAACTTTCTACAATTGTTCCCATTACTCTAAAATTAGACACATCCTATCACTTACCCATCCAAAACATCGACTTATAACCCTTTATTAATGATCTCGATTTCCCTTTTATAAGATCAAGGGAGCAATAAGCTTTAGATCAATTAGTATTTTCAAAATTGTAAGATAAAGATTCTAAAACTAAAATATGCCAAAAGCATCTTTACAATAATGTAAGACAAAATTCATTTTCCATTATTGGAGGGAAACTTTCCAAAAGACACAGATTGGCCCTTAGTGTTGACTCAACTCCTTTTAACCACATAATTGATGTGGAATCCTTAAAATAAAAACTATTGGAACAAAGAACAAATAAAAGAGAAATTGACAAGTGGCAACTTAGATATTAGACCATTGAGGATTGGTGATCGATGAATCCTACATGTCAAAATATTCAGTTTCACTTTTTGAGAGTAAGGTACCTGTGATTTATTAATCTGGCAAGGACCTTATGTAGATAATTGAAATATATTTGAACACATATAGTCTTTCCCTCCTTCCATTGGATGACCACTTTATTCATCCTTGATGGTACAATATTATTGATGCCATTTTACAATCGAAAAATTTGATGGCCACTTGAAACCCTGTATTTGTTGCACTCTGGATGGAGTTTCTTTGCATTTGTTGTTTATGGTTTGTGTCTTCAATTTGAGCTTGAAAATGTTTAACTATGGGGCTAGGGGTCCTCATCCTGAAGGTGTTAGATGCAAACATTGATAATAGATTTGGGATCAAGATGTCACTTTTAGAATTTTTTCCTAAAATTTCATCAAAAAAGTGTCGAACACTATTTAGCGATTGTCATTATCTAGGGTTTTCTACTTCTTCAAAATCCGCTTCTCTTTGTCTCAGTCTTCACTTTCTAGATCTATATTTATTCTTTTTTGAATCTATAGATTGCACACATAAGAGAGGAAAAACGGTGTTGAGTTGATAGGTATTTTCCTAGGTCAAACCCTGGGTTTGGAATTAATCCTCTAATCAATAAATAGAAAATAGAGCTTACCCTTACATGATAGAGGCTAGATCTATAAATAAAATGTTGAATTGGAATGTTATACCTTCCTTTATGAATCTCCTTTTCCTTGAAGTCTTAATAAAAATATTGTTGTTGTTATGAATGTCTACTTCACATAAATTTGATCATGGATACCATCTTGAATACTTGACCTCTCCTTCACTGCTTTAATGATGCTTGCTTGCTTGCTCACTTGAATTTGAATTGGTGTAGAGTGAATTCCTTGATGAGAGACAATGAGAGATGTTTCAAACAAGGGGATAAAACTTCCTTTTATACCTATCCTCATAGAATGTATTGAAAATTACAAAGAAGGCCAACATTAGAAATTATTTCCTGCTCAACTTTTTCCAATTGTTGAAGGATTCAAAATTCGGCCCTTTGGGTTTGGACTTTGGCACTAGGCACCCTAGTCTAGTCCATATGGACTGAGACAAGATCAAGAAGGAAGGGGAGAAGATATATATGATATGTTTGGCACTGGTGTAAGCAAAATTTGAAATAATCAAGGCATAGAAGATAGAAACACTAAAGTGAGGCCCAAATGACACTAGTAGAATTTGGCAAATAAATGACTATGTGACTAAAACTTTTAGTCATGACAACTAAGATTGACTAAATTCTTCTAATTTTTTTCAACACAGCTATAAATGACTAAATAAATGAGTAATGGGTAAAAAACTTCCAGCCACAATTCTAATGGGTTGTGCAATGAATCTCATCCATTAGCTTGTTTTAATCTCTGTCGTTGGATCTCAGGGCCTTAATGGAAAACAATAACTTCTATTATGATGGAACAAAAATAATTTATAAATCTATTCTCTCATTTGGACATTTGGACATTTGCTCAATCTTTGTAACCCTAGCCTCCTCCATGGAAGCCATTGTTGCAGGTTTCTCAAGCTCTTTAACTCTAACATTCTCCATGGAAGCCATTGTTGCAGGTTTCTCAAGGGTGTTTTGACTTCATCAAATAAGCTATGGAGATCTAAGAATTCACCCAATGAGTTCTTGTATTTTCTTTCTAAGATTGTTATGTCGATATTTTCTTTTCTTTCCCTTTTGTTTTCCCAAAGACATCCCTTGATCTAATGCATCTTTTCCTTGTTTTATTTTGCAGATATCTTAGGTGTGGACTAGAAAAGAGTGGCGGCCATGAAATTCTACTAGGTTTCAACACCCATTTCATGTTCTAAGAAGGGTTTCATTTCTTTTGAATCAATTTTATATGTTTTTTTAATTAATTTATGATATTTATTAGTTTTTTGTTTTTTTTGAGAGGGAGGGGTTTGGAATTCCCCCCCTAATTTAAATCCTATTATGAGGACTTGTGGTGCCATGGAGGTCGTAGCCCCCACGACCATGGGTGCTATGACCCCATGGAGGTCACATCCCCCACGACTGTGGGTGTTGCGGCCTCTTGGGGTCGTAGGCCACAGGGTCCAAATTTTTTTTAACTCTAAATTTAACCAATTGTTTTTAACTCTAAATTTAATGATAGTGGGCATTTAAGTAATAATATCGCAATACCCAAAATTAAATATGCATTTAACCAACATTTCATATCTAGATGACATCTAAGCTTATGAATAACAGTCACTGTCCTCTAACCGTTTTGATGGAAATGACTTAATTTATTACCATTGGACAGAGATTAGTGAGTAAAAATGACTAAATATACTACCAATTGATGACAATTAATGATTACAATGATTAAATAAATGATTACCATGACTAAATAAATGACTAAATATCAACAATCAATGACAAAATATACTACCAAATTGATCAATCAAAACAACCAATACATGACTAAATGGTTTAGTCATAAAATTGGTCATGTTATAAATGACTAGTAATAAACTACTAATGGTCACGTGACCAAGATTAGTCATTTATATGCAATTTTTAGTTATTTTTTTAGTCATTTATTATTGTTTTTCTACTAGTGTGAGCATAAAATTATATGAGGATACAATTTAAGACACTAGAATACCATCCTTATTTATTTGAAATAATATAATAAACAAATTATCTAAAAGAGGGGAAAAATGTTGATGCCTAAAAACGACACATAATTTCCTCTAACAAGCTCATCATTCCTCATCAAAAGTAATTAATTCTTTTTAATTAGTTAAGCTAATATTAAATTCTTTCATCGAAAGTTTAATTAAATGTTTGTTTAATTATTTAGTTAACTCATCAAATTCCCTCTTACATGATTAAATAATTTTTAAGCTATTTAATTAAATCGTCCCAATTCTTCTAATCCTTAATAATTAAATAATTTTAATTAGCTAATTAGTTAACATTTCTAGCATAATTAAATAATTAAATAAATTGATATTATTCATTTAATTACTTTTTAATTTTTTTAAATAAATTAATTTAATAATTTATTTGTTTTCTTCTAACCATGCAAATGAATTAAATAAATTTAATTTAATTTTTTAAACAATTATTTCTAAATCCATGTAGATTTATCAAATCAGTTCGCTTAGAGCCACTTCCAATCACACTCATCAATCAAATCTACTTCAATCACCCATTCAATTGGTTAACTCACCATTTAAGCTCTTCATAAAGACACATCCCATATGCACATTCCTCATGTCCTCACAATCAACCTCATCCATCCTCATCCATGTATTCCTTTTATCATTCTCCACCATTAAGTGATGGCCTGTGAAAACTATAATCTATCATCATCCAACCCATCCAACCCATCAAGGATACACACTTTTTGATTGAATTCATGCTCTCATCTAATCTATTTGTTATCACAAGGTTATTGTAGAAGGAAAAGAAATGTACATATCAAAATATTTAAGTATATTCCAAATCAATGGAGCAACACCAGGCTTTATGAAGGTAATGTTGTCTATTATTTTAGTTTATTTCATTTGTCTCATGTTGTTGTAAATGATCGTTGAATGCAAAATTAGGCACTTTCACAATATTTTCCTTATTTTACAATTTCATAGTTCATCACACACCCACAAATATTTATATAGAGGTGTGAAAAGAAGAACAAACATATATGTGTTTATGTATGTCATGTGAACGAATTTTATATAAGTTTGCAAATTTTTATTTGGTAGAGTAATCATTCACACCATCAATTGTAGAAAGGTTACTAATAATATCTTCAATTTTATGCTTGAGTGCAACAAAAATTAGACTGTGGTTTTTATATTAGATTACAAAACACATTGGAATTAATATATTAGGTAATCATATAGAAGGGTCAAATAAATAATGGGAGGAAAGTTGATCAAGTTATTAGTAAGCTACATTTGAAAAACATTTCCCAATGGTTCACTAATCTTTTTAAATTTTATAGCTCCTTTATTTTTTAGAGATATGGTACTAGGTTTATATTATTTCTTTCCATCTTTTTGAGAGGTATTATTAAAGGGTATGAAGATGTAGATTAGGTATCAAAGGGCCCATAGTTCAAATAATCAATTGAGGTTAATTTTTTATAAATGTTTTAAAAAAACCAATAATGAAGAAGAATTATTCAAGTAAATGATATCTTTGTTAAGACAAAGGGGTCCAACATGAAAAATAGATTGTAGTTCATTGTACTCTAATTGATGCTTCATTTTACCACATGAATATTGGAAGTGAATGGCCTATTCACTAATAGGCTCATTATGTTTTTTGTACATTTGAACAAATTAGTCATTTATTTTTAAGCCCATAGCCGCACACTAATGCTGCAAGAGATCTATGGCTAACTTGAATAAAAAGAATAGATAGAACTAGGAGCTAAAGAATAGACCCTTTGAATGGTCTAGTCCCTTAAGGTTCATGGAAACAAGTTAGATAAAACTTTATATTTGTATATAAAATATAGGCATGTGAAACACTGAAAGCTTGTATCTCCTTTTCCATGATATAATTCAAATCTAACTTCAGCAAATCCTTTGAATAATGATATCTAATAACTTTAAAGGAAATATTTGTGGGTTATGGATATTTATAAATAATAGACTCATGGTAAGTATTCATATCATCCAATTTATTCTTAAATTGATCAAATTCATTTAAAAGTGTATATCCAAGGAATAGGTAGGAATAATTGTGGTATGAAGAGTATGGGAAATAATGGATGAGTTTATAAGAAGTAATTGCATGGTAGTGAAAGGAGTAGCCACACTCTAACACAAGGAATTCATAGGATGTGGAGTGGCTTAAGAGTAGAGAGAGGATTTTTAGTAGGTCCATGGGTATGAGTAGATGTCCAAATATCAAAGGTAGGTAGAACATGTGTGTGGAGGAGGGGTGGGGGAGGGAGTAGTAGTGACACAATAGGTAGGAGTGGAAGAAGAAGAAAGGTTCAAATAAAGAGTGACAACACATTTCCTTTTTGACTTTGATTTCAAAATATGTACCCAGAGTTTGCATATCTAATCTATAAATTTATGTTTATGTTGATTACTCTCAATTTTGCATCTTTAGCCCTAGTTCTTGCATTTAGTCATTCCATCTTATCCAATTAAAATAATTCAACAAAAAGGAAGCAAACCAATCATCATGCCTGAATCTGCCATATATTTGAAGCTAAGCCTACTGGTTGTTTCCCGAATGTATGTTGTTGTGAATAAAACCAAAATGAAGCAAACCAATCATCGTGTTCGATTCTACTACAGATTTGAAGTTTAGTATACTGGTTGTTTCCCGAATGTATGCTGTGAATATGTTTTATTCCTAGTTTGCATGCTTATACTAGTGAACCCGATTACCTCACCATTGCATTTTGGTGAACCTGACCTGTGCATTTCATATTTTTTGATTTGTATGTTTAGACCTAAGTTTTATTGCATATCATTTTCAGATTTAAAGACATTAATTGTTAAAATATCATTTCTATAGTATATCTTTCTTAATTAAGTGGTTAATTGAACATTCTATTGGGAAATTACATTGTTTAATCACTCTTTTTGCTATAATTTTTCCATCATAAATTGTTTAAGAGTCATTGTGAATACAAATCCATTTCATTAGCTTTGTCCTCTTTGTGTATGAGTTTCATTACCCTTTTTCTTGAATCCAATATCTCGATGAAAAGATGTTATAGACTTATGGCTGCCCAACTTTTAAATACTAAGGGTATTTGAGCTTGAGTTGACTAACCTATTCTATAGGAGCTTGGGTGAGTCATCTTTACCTATATGACATGCCTAAATTTTTTGAGAATCCTTCATTTCATGCTTCTCATGATGATGATGACTCTTCAAATCAAGTCACTATTGAACAATTGAGGAAGCTTGATAAGAAATTGGAAAGTTTTGAACAATCTACAAGTCAAGAACACTTGGGTGGAGAGGTAGTCCCATTGATTGAGGGTTTACAGATATTGATTCAAAATGATTAATAAGGTGTGAATGTGTTGTGTAAAATTTCTCATATTATGGATGACAATGTTATGACAATGAAAAGTTGTGCCGAAGTGCTTGGTTATTCAAATTTTCAAATCACATTGAGCCTTCTATTCCTACATCTTTGCCTAATGTGCCTACATATACATCTTCTATCATTGCTACCTCTCCACAAAATTTTAATGCTACACATGTTAGTCATGGTGGGAATCCTATCAATCAATACTCCTAGATACCTCCTTCAACCAATCTTCCATTTGTTTCTCACCCATCTCCTTTACCTACATATAATATTGTTCCACCTAAAATCATAATACTGCACCTTCCAATCCTCCATCACAATCCAACATTTCTCACTTTAATTCATCTACAGAAGCCACTATAAACCATTTGATCCAAAATGTTTCACCTTTGCAACAACAATTGGCTTCCATAACCCTATCCAAATCCACTATTCCTACATGTTCCAGAAATATCCCACTTTCCCACGAGATCCTACGTACTCCTCTCCCACAACACATTAAGGTTTTCTATTTCGAGTATAGTGGACAAGGTGTCCCCCAAATTCATGTGAAAATATTTCCAACTTTGTGTAGTGATTTTTTATATGACCCCAAACTTATGGAAAAATATTCATTTGTACCTTAAGAGAAAAAGATTTGCAATGGTTTATATTGTTGCCTACTTATTAAATTGAGTCTTTTCAACAATTTACTAATGCATTGGTGCAACATTTTCATAAAAATATTGGCCCACCAATTACTTTGACTAATTTTATGCATTGTAAACAAGGAGTTAAGAAAAAAGTTACTAATTTCATTGATAGATATACAAAATTTCATTCATAAATTGCTTATCCTATGCCTAATAGTGATGTTCAAAGAATTTTCATTAATAATTTACCAAAATAAATTAGAGATAAGCTTGTTGATCCCACATCAGGACTGAGAGGGGGGGTGAATCAGTCCAAACAAACAATTACAACAACATTAATTAATGAACAACACATATCCAACACATGAACACCAAGATTTATACGTGGAAAACCCAAACAGGGAAAAACCATGGTGAGAGTTAACCCACAAGAATATATCCACTATATATGAAATGATTACAAAGATAAAGCTAACTACTCCAAACTTGTACACCAAGTCTAACTGCTCATGGGACAAGATACAAAAGAGGACTTACAAAACCTGAAGCTAACTGCACTTAGGGAAAGATACAAAAAATGATCTAAAAAGAGAGATCTTTTGATCATGAAATTGCCCTTTAACTTTGCATCAAGGTACCAACATCAACACACACAACTTTGATCTCAACTATCAACACTCTATCTCAACTCTCTGTCACAATCACAACACAACTTGCATATCATTCAAACACAACTCTTTTTCGCTGCTCACACTTATTTTGATCTTTGTAGTTCACCACATCATCTACACTCTTCCTCATTCCTATTGCTCCAACTCAAACATACAAGTTCCTTATATACAAGATAGATCATCAAAGCTTAAAACAAGTTGGCTTGAACCAAAGTATACTTTTTGAACCAAAAACACACATGCTGATCCACTTCAGGAGAAAGAGAGGACCAAAACACAACTTCCAAAGATTAATTCACCGATCTACAATCACCAAAAACTAACCAACAACATATCCATAGGCTACACAACCATATAAGCAATTACCGATCAAAACATATTCTCTAAAGAAAATAACTCAAATCTGGATCTCCTTATGCTACAGTGAGACCCATAAAACATAAAAAAATGCTTCCACAAATCATATCCGAACCTAAGGATAGGTCAAACATAGAATCTCACAACGAGCAACGAATAATACCACAATACTTGGAGAACACAAAGATGTTTTTGGACCTCAAAACCAACATATCCACGATACCAAAATTATATCCAATGAAGATAGCAATAATATTCAACACCAACAAGAAATTCTAAACCCAAGCACTTCCAAAACAATCAACACAACAACTGCACCAACATCGCAACAAGATAGTTGAGCTACACCACAGACATTTGAGACCAAATTGGAACAACAAGTTTGATATCAATGACAACCAAAACAACTCATTAACTCATATTTCTAGCAATCTCCCCTTTTGTCATTGATGGAAACATTTGATAAAACCTGCACTTCAGCCAAAACTCAAAGAAGTCAATATCTCTCAAACTTTGCCAGAACTGACACAATCTCTCCCAAAACATATTGCTCAAAATATACTGCTCAAACACATATTACTCAATCTCTCTCAATCTCTCACAATATCTCCCAATCTCTCCCCCTTTGCCATCGAGGACAAAGGTCACAACATTGCACACCATTGCACACCACTTCACACCACTACTCACCATTGCTTGCCACTGCTCCACCTGAGAGCAACCACAACATCGATTCAGGAAAAGAAATAGGCATGAAAGCTCCCCACTAACTCATTTGACTGCAAAATCTGATGAATTTTTTTGATGAAAGATGCATAATTAGATGTATCGTTGGACACCTGTGATATTTAATGTGAACTTTTTAATTTTTTTAAAAATTTATGCCTGATGTTCGTTGGAATTTCGACGATCCATATTTTTATCGAAATATCGACAAATATTTTTTTAATAAATAAAAGTGAGCTTGACGATTATTTTAATTCCCATTTAAAAAACTTCCAGCCACTAATGGGTTGTACAAAGAATCCCATCCATTAGATTGTTTTAATCTCCATGGTTGGATCTTAGGACTTCAATGGAAACCCTAACATCTATTATGATGGAAAGAAAGAAATTTCTAACCCTATTCTCTCATTTGGACATTTTCTCAAGCTCTCTAACCCTAGCCTCCTCCATGTAAGCCATTGTTGCAAGTTTCTCAAGTGTGGCCTACTTCAAAGAAGCCATGAAGATCTAGAAGATTCTCCCAATGCGTTCTTGCTTGCTTATTCCTTTTGATCAAGATTTTCATTTTTTTCCTCTCTTGCTTCATGATAACCCTAGATCTAACTGTATTTTATTTTTATTTTTTTCATAGATTTGGATGAGAGGAGAGGAGGAATAATGACCATTTGCATTCTCAAGGGTTCCAAACCCCGTCTTTTGTTTTCCTAGAGAGATCTAATACATTTTTCCTTGTTTTATTTTGTAGATATCACAGATGTGGATTGAAAAATAGTGGTGGCCATGAAAATTTTACAAGGTTTCAAACCCCATTTTATGTGTTTTCAAAAAATTGAAAAAATTATATATATGTTTTTTTTATTTAAAATATTTATAAGTTTAGTGGATTTTTTTGGGGAGATAAGGGTTTGGAATTCCCCCTCCTCCATTTTGGCCTTACTGTGAGGTGTTGCGGCCCCATGGAGGTTGTAGTCCCCATGGTTGTGGGTGTTGCAGCCCCCATGGAGCACGCAGCCCCCACAGTTGTGGTTGATGTGGCCCATGGAGGGTGCAACCCCCACTACTGTGGGTGTTGCGGCCCATGGAGCATGCAAGGGCCACAGTCGTGGTTGTTGTGCCCATGGAGGACGCAACCCCCACTATTGTGGGTGTTGAGGCCCATGGAGCATGTAGCCCCCACTATTGTGGGTGCTGCGACCCCATGTAGGTCACAACCCCCATGACAGTGGGTGTTGCGACCCCTTGGGGTTGCAGGCCCACGACCTCCCAGTTTTTTATTTTTTTATGTATATTATTATACATATTATAATATTTATACACACAATAACAAGATCAAAATGATTATTTTTTATTTGCAAGTAAAAAAAAAACAAGTCATTTTGATCTTGTTATTGTGTATGTATATACATATAATTTATCTATGAGTTTAAAAATATAAACATCCATATGGATATAATTACTTTATATTCAACCAATTTGTTTTTCGTCAAAAATTAATAATAGTGGGTATTTAAGTAACAATATCACCGTACCCATTTAATTAAATATGAATTTAACCAACATTTCATATCTAGATGACATCAAAACTTATGAATGACATTCACTTAACTGTTTTGATACAAATGACTAAATATACTACCAATGGATGGAAATCAGTGAATAAAAATGACTAAATATACTACCAATTGACGACAATAAATGATTACAATGACTAAATATATGACTACCATGATCAAATAAATGACCAATTAACAACAATCAATGACTAAATTAATGACTAAATATCAATCAAAACAGCCAATAAATGACCAAAATGGTTTGTCGCTTTTTCGACGAATTTTTTGTGAAAAAATTTATAAGGCTGTTTCATCGGTAATCCGACAAAATTTTGTCGATATTTCAACAAACATTTGTCAAAAATGGGTGCCAAATCCAGTAGTGTATGCATCCCCATAATGCACCTCACTGGAAGGAGGGGCAATGATCCCAAGCTCCTCTCAAAGAAACTCAAACGAATCGTTTGCCAATGCTTTAGTGAAAAAATCTGCAACTTGTTCCTTTGTAGAAATATATTCCAACCAAACTTCCTTCTCAACCACTTTATCCCTTAAATAATGACATCTGATTGAAATATGATTTGTTCTTGAATGCATAACAAGATTCTTTGAAATGTTTATTACACTTGTATTGTCACACAAAATAGGAATTGCTTCATTATATGTTACCTTGCTATCCTTAAAATTCTGTCTCATCCACATCACTTGAGTACAAAAAAATGTCGTTACAATATACTCTTCTTCAGTAGTAGATGTGGATCAGGAAATTGAAAATCATCAAAACAATAGCAATTAGGACAACCACAAAACCTAAAGCTGCTATGAAAGCAATCCTAAATCCAATCAATGAAGACATAAAGACAAGATATTCAAATCAAATGAAATCGAAGCAAACTGACGCAGATATCACCTTCATGTGGCTCCATTGTTCTTCTTTCACCTTCAAATTTGATGTGGATCTCACCTACAAGTGCAAAATGCAAGTGGAAAACAAGTTGTTGAGAGATGAAATTCACAGCATAAGGTTACTCGAAATGTGATTGATTCCTCTTTCATTGAAGAAAATCATCCAATTTATAGACAAATTGGAGAGAGGACAAGATTAGTATGAAGAGATTTGAAAGGAAATTCAAATCAAGAATGGCAAAATTATGACAAATGTGTGACATTTTCTATGCAAGGTGTATGACAAATTATGACAAGATTGAAATGCCATTCCCATGACAAAAGGGAAGAGAGAAAATAGCCTCCATGATTGCAACAAATGGAAGCATAAACATAGGAGAAAATGAGGTAATGAAATTAGGGGAAATATTACAAAAATTAAAGAAAATAGGAGAAATAGAAATTAGGAATTAGGAGAAATTAGCAAATTAGAAAATTGAGGAAAAAGATGAAATAGAAATTAGGTGAATTAATTAATAGGTTTTCATCCATTAATTAATTCATGAAAGAGACCTAGGACTAAATAAATAGATTTATTTAACCCACAAAGAAGAAGAAAATGATTAAATGAACAAATCATAAAACCCTAGAAATAAGAGGACAAGGAATTAGGTCAAGACAACAAGAAATTAATGTAGGTTCGATCATGATTCTAATTGACAAAGGACCAATGTTGATAAATGATTGAGATTGGTTGACAAAAATCAATGACAAATTGACCAAGATTGACAAGGAGATCAAATTGATAGGCACCAATTGACGAGGAACAATGACTAATCGATCCATATTGACATGATTGAAAAGGACAAGGATCGATGACGAATCAATTGTAAAATGACAAGATTGACAAGGACAAGGATCGATGATGAATCGATCGCAAAATGACGAGATTGACAAGTTGATAATCGCAAATGATTACTAACAAGCTAAAGATGATTGAAAGATTGACAAGAGGACAAAACCCTAATTCTATCATCGATTAGGATTGACGATGTCCAAAATGATGATAAATGAGCACGCACCATGATGCGACAAGATAAGATCGACCAAAATCATGACTGAAGATTGCTATCGACAAGACCTAATTCGAAAGCGATAAAAATGAGGAATGCAGAAGAAGGCCTCGATGCTTGCAAATGATAAAGACCAAGTGTGCAACAAAGAAGAAATGTTAATGCGATGCAAGAACCCTAAAATAAGACAATGCGCAAATGTTAAAGTATGACTCCACAAGCGTTGACCATTTTTAGACGTCTACATTTTGCCCCTCTTTGAGACAATGCGATTCTAAGCGTTGTTTCAAAGAACAATAATGAAAATTCCCTAGACAATAACAATGACATATGCATTCCCCCTCGAGGAATTGGCCGAAAAAATCCAGAAAAGAGGCCAAGTGATTGATAAGAATGACAGAAGATGATAGGTTCGAACGGATCAAAAATCAAAGGCCGGATGCACAAAGGACAAGCAGTGGAAGGCACAAAAGACCATGACCATCATAAGATGGAGAGCATGCATGTCCATCTAGGTACTGACAAAGATCTATATAGGAGACAAGGAGAAGGAAAAGAGTTCATTTGTACTGGCCAAAGTGGAGGAGTTGTTGCTCGGGAAAAAGGACCCTTGCAGAGAGATGGCGAACATTCCAATGGCAGATCACCTTGGGGAACATGTACGCATCTATAGATGACGTGGGAGCAATGGTATGTAGCTCAAAAACTCATATGTTCAATTTCATGAATTTTGCTTGATAGCGGGACATTACGGGGCCCATAGGGGAGGGAAAAATGTAGATCTGCGCCTGTGTGGGTGCATTCTGTGCCTGTATAAGGTACATAGGCACAACTTGATGCTGCACAAGCTCAAGACAGTGTGGACAAGCACAAGATGAGTCAGTGGGGGAGGATGATTCAACCACACATAGCATATGCCAACTTCATATAGCTACAATGGAGACAGTGGGCTTGGAGATTAGATGTTGTAGATGTCGGGATGATAGAGGAGTATGAGCGATGGTTTGCACGACAATGACCAGTGCTATTGATGGATCCTGATATTCTGATACCTAGGAGACAGGAGGACTTCCCACCTATTAGAGAGGAGGAGGATGACGACAAGGGAGAGGAGGAGGGAGATGATGAGGAGGGAGATGATGAGGACAAGGTGGATGAGGATGAGGGGGATGAGGAGGCTAAGGAGGATGATGAGGGAGAGGAGAGTCCTAGGTGCACACAGAGAGATGAGCCAGATCTAGCAGATCATGAGTCATTGTAGGATATACCCATAGGGCAGGAGACAACTAGCATAGAGGAGATGCATATATGTAGGGCCACCATAGAGAGTCAACATGATTACATTGCGACATTAGAGAGACAAAATGCTATCTTGAGGACAGAGCAGGATCAATGGAGAGTAGAGCAGGAGTAGTGGTTAACTGAGAGGGATAGGTACATAGCAGAGATAGCTAGGCTGATAGTGGCTCGAGATACAACAATAGCCCAGGCACAACAAGCAGAGCAGAGAGTGACCGAGTATGTTGGGTCGATTAGGGATGCTAGTGCGCGTGAGATGGCACATATGTTATTAGAGGTAGGAGATGAGATGCACCATTTGAGGACTTTATATGAGAGTGCAGTTCCACCAGAGTAGAGAGCAACATCATATCGATCACAATCGAGGACAGAGAGCAGGCCATGCTCTTAGAGGTCAGTGAGCAGCATGGGGGTGAGTGGACCTATGAGACCACCACAGCCAGGACCAAGGACAGGAGGGGCTTCATCCTTGAGACATGGTAGGGATGAGGAGGACAGAGGGAGCACCCAGTGACAGAGACATGTGCTCCTTATGATGGAGACATATATAGTTTGACATTATGTACTCAGCCCGCGAGCCATACGTAGGATAGACAGTCCAATTTTGTACTCCGATATTTTTTTTTTGTTTTGATATGTGATATGATATGCAACTATATGATGGGATGCAATGTGTTATGGCTTATGTGTACTTTCCATGTATGGATGTCTTATGCACTATCTATGTACTATCTTTGGAACATGTATGAATGTTGTTTATGTTTTTGATGCATTTATAAGATGAAATGGATAAAATTCTTTGTATGGGCTTGATATAATGCAAATGTACGAACCAATGAATGCAGGATGCAACTTATTTTTTTAAAATTCTTTTTGGAGATCGGAGAACTAGACCGAACGGACTGCCAAGACCGATGGAAGAAATGTTAGTAAGAAGAAATTAGACAGAGGACAGTTAGAGATGAAGGAAAACTTGCTTTCAAAAATGCACATAAGTAGGTGAGAACCTTTATTTATTGTAGCAAAGCGGATGCAAAGCATCATGGCATTGAAGGCCAGAGCTGGAAAGCAACCCCTTTTGCAAAAGACAGACACATCGCGCACAAGGAATGAGTGAAGCATCCTAGGGTGCATACATCAAGGGTCGAGGTATGTGCGGTGTTCACAAAGCGAACGTACTTATCACAGACACCCAATGATATAGTTGCCCCAGTTTATGACAAACATTCCACAAACAACAAACACAACAAAAAAAGGAAAGGGACCATGAACCATCCCGGTCACTCTAAATCACTCAGTGACATCATCGATCAACATAGGAATATGATCGAAGCGAAAGATAAATCAGTAAAAAGATAAGATGCACAAATTCAACCAAGTCAAACAAACAGTCTGATCGTCATTGTCAAAAGTGGAAAACAAGAATGATCATGTTGTTTGGTTTCAGGGAATATGGTACCCCGTCGAAGACAGGACACAGTCTAGTTTCGAGTATACCACACCCTGTATAAGACCCATGATAATATTGACAAGGACCAATGGTAATGTTGATGCTATTTTGATTGATGTGACAACTGTGATCAGGTTGAATGCTTGCTTGGTTGAACAGTTTATCTGTTAATGCGTGATTTCATTAAAGCACAATGCTTAATTGATTGTCGTTGGATGTATGCTCAGTGATCTGTTTATGCACAAAGGGGACCATTTATTGACAAAATGCAAAATGCCAAAGAAATTGTTTTTGGATTTTGATGTTTTTCACTTTGTAGGAATTTTGAGTTTTTTACAATTTTTTTGTTCATTTTTCAGAACTTTATTTGACTTTTTAGGGATTTTTTCAAGACATTATTTGATTTTTAGGGATTTTTTCAGGACATTATATGATTTTTAGGGATTTTTTCAGGACATTATTTGATTTTTAGGGATTTTTTCGGGACATTATATGATAAGAAAGCTCCAGTCCGCACGTAGCAATAACCCCAGTAATTGATCATGACAAGGGGCGCCCACCCAATGAAAATTTGAAAGACATATACAGTGACTAGGACTAAAACATATGCACAAGGACTAGAAATCTGAGTATGCGAGACAATGATGTTGACCAATCACAGGCCTAGAACAAAACATTGGGTCAGGGCAAGGATAATCATGATAAACCTGCAGGGGGCAAAGTACAACTAGGAGTCATGATAGATAACATAGCAATAGTCTTTTACACATGGTGCCTGTTTGCCAGGTTTTCACTAGAGGGTGAATTATTTTTCTTACTTTTTTTTTTCTTCTTTTCAATTTTTCACTTTTTTGATTTTTTTGTATTTTTTTTTTTTTTTTTTAAGGATCATATTGAAGAATTGCTAATAGAAAAACTATGCCCAGTACTTTTGAAGGTGCATGCTATTTACAGGATCTGATAGAGGTTCACCATCTAGGGTTGCAAGCTGATATGCCCCTGAACCATAGGCTGCAGTAACTATGAAAGGCCCAACCCAATTAGGCTCAAATTTTCCTTTGATGATGTCAGTAGATTGTGTATTCTTTGGGTTCGCCTTTAGGACCAAATCTCCCACTTTGAAGTGTCGCCCTTTGACCTTCTTATTATAAGAGCGACAGTGATGGTTTTGATATGCTTGCAAATGTGTCAGGGCTGTCTGATGTTTCTCATCTAACATCTCAAGCTGATGTAGCCTAGAGACTCTATGCGTCTCATCATCAATCAAATGTTGCAGGGAAACACACAAAGAGGGAATTTCCACTTCCAAGGGTAAAACGGCTTCCGCACCATACACCAAGGAATAAGGTGTTGCGCCAGTAGGTGTGCAGATGGAAGTGCGATAAGCCCATAGTGCTGGATTCAACTGTACATGCCAATCTCGACCAGTGTCATTGACAACCTTTTTCAAGATCTTAATGATGGTTTTATTTGATGCTTCGGCTTGACCATTACTTTGTGGAGAGTAAGGACTGGAGAAACGGTGTTGGATGCGAAACTTTTCACAGAGTTCCTTGACATCTTTATTTTTGAATGGACGACCATTATTTGTGACTATTGCAAGGGGAACCCCATATCTGCATATGATATAATTCAGTAGAAACTTTGAAATTTGAACACCAGTGATATAAGTCATAGGGATAGCCTCGATCCATTTTGTAAAGTATTATGTGGCTGTGATGATGAATTTGTGTCCGTTTGCAGATGTCAGGTGAATCTTGCCAATAAGATCCAATCCCCATTGAGAAAAGGGCCACAAAGATATGACAGAGTGAAGTTCTTGAGCTGGTGCATGAATGTAATTTCCATGTATTTGACATTTGTAGCATTTCTTGACAAAATCATGAGCATCCTTTTCCATGGTGGGCCAATAATATCTAGCACGAACCAACTTTTTAGCTAGACTCAAACCATTGAAATGGCCCCCACATATACCATCATGAACCTCGCATAAAGTTGTTTGTGCCTCGTTAGAATCCAAACACCTGAGGAGGGTGTAGTCAAAGGAACGATGGTAAAGGGTGTCTGCGATGATGACATATTTGGCAGTTTGGCGTATGAAGGCTCGTCGTTGGTTAGAGGAAAGGTTAGGTGGTAAGGTTTGGGATTTCAAATACCGATAGATGTCATTGTACCATGGGGAATTAGGATCAACAAGAACACACATCACATCTGCTGTCAAAATTTCAAAAGAAGGCACCAACAACTGTTCGACCAAAAATTCACATCTGTCCATATTGTGGGGCATATTTAACATGGAAGCAATAGTTGCCATAGCATCTACTGACTTGTTTTGAATTCTTGGAACTTGACTGAAATGGATATTAGTAAATTTTGTCTTGAATAAATCCACCATATGCTTGTAGGAAAGAAGCTTTTCATCTTTTGTTTCATAGTCATCATTCACTTGACGGATGACTAACTGGGAATCTCCATAGACTTGCAAATGTGTAATGTTCCATTGGATTGTTGTTCTGAGTCCTGTGGCCAAAGCTTCGTATTCTACAATATTATTGGTGCAATGGAAAGTGATCCTACATGACTTTGGGATAACATCTCCTTGAGGGGTGACAAACAATATACCTGCTCCTGAGCCATACTTTGTGTGAGATCCATCAAAGTATAATTGCCATTCCTTAGAAGAAGTAAGAGAAAATACTGATTCATCAGGGAAATCTGTCAACATTAGATGATCATCATGAATAGGTGCCTTTGCAAGTTGACCTGCTATGATTTGTCCTTTTATTGCCTTTCTCTCAATGTACTCAATATCAAACTCACTTAGGATCATAACCCACTTTGCCAGGCGACTTGTCAAAGCTGCCCTGCTAAGCAAGTATTTCAAGGGATCAATTCTTGCAACTAGCAATGTCTAATGATTTAACATATAGTGTTGAAGATTTTGTGTTGCAAATACCACTGCTAAACATGCCCGTTCAATAGTTGAATAAATCAGTTCATAGCCCACTAGTGTCTGACTGATATAATAAATAGCCTGTCTTTGCCTTTCTCATCTTGTTGGGCTAAGAGAGCTCCCAGTTTCGTTTCAGTTGTAAAGATATACAATATGAATGGCTTCCTTGCTATAGGAGGCATTAGAATAGGTGGCGACATTAGATAATCCTTGAGAGTTTGAAATTCTGATTGACATTGCTCAGTCCATTTAAAAGTGACACCTTTATGCAATAAATGTTGGAAGGGATGACATTTGTCTGCCAAGTGAGCTATAAACTGGCAAATTGACTGTAACTTCCCTTGCATACTTCTTAGTTGACGGAGATTGGAAGGAGGAGGCATATCCATTATTGCTTTAACCTTTTCTGGGTCTACTTCTATGCCTCTGTGAGAAACAATGTACCCTAATAATTTGTCGGCTGTGACACCAAAGACACATTTCTTTGGGTTGAGTCTAAGCTTGTAGGTTTCCATTCAATCAAAGATTGGGCCAAGGATGGCTAGATGACTATCTCTTGTGACGGATTTGCATAATAGGTCATCAACATAGTCTTCCATCAAAGTATGCATAAAATCATGGAAAATTGTTGTCATAGCTCTTTGATATGTTTCTCCAGCATTTTTAAGGCCAAAGGGCATCACATTCCAGCAGTAGGTACCCCAAGCACATGTGAATGCAGTTTTATGTTGATCTTCAGGAGCAATGCGAATTTGATTATATCTGGAAAAACCATCCATCAATGATAGCATCTCATATCCGGCAGTAATGTCAACTATGATGTCTATATTCGGCAGTGGAAAGTCATCTTTAGGGCATGCTTTATTGAGATCCCTAAAATCCGTACAGATTCTGATGCCCCCAGTTACTTTGCTAACTGGTACCAAATTTGAAATCCAATTTGCATAATCAATTGGTCTGATAAAGCCCACATCTAATAATTTTTTGAGTTCTACTTTGACTAAGAGAGCCACCTGGGGATGCATCTTTCTGAGTTTTTGTTTGACGGGCTTGGCATTTGGTTTTAATGGCAAGTGATGAAGGACTAATTCTGGATCAAGGCCGGGCATATCTGCATAAGACCATGCAAAACTGATCTTCTTCTCGAGAAAGAAATTGACAAAATCTATCTTTTCTTGTTTTGATAGAGAAGCAGCAAAATGAATGACCTTAGGGTTGTCAAGTGTACCCAAATTTATCTCTTCGATCATTTCCACAAGCAATGTTGATTTATCCTGACTTGACGAGGGTATGTCCAATCTTCCACCTTTGGGTGCCTCAGAGAGGTTTTCACTCGCAGGTACATCTTTTATTTTTACTTTTCCATGATCAGAGAGTGCCTTACGGTTTTCACTCAAAGACCCATTCTTTTGATTTTTTACTTTCTCTTTTTCTTTTTCATTTTTATGACTTGAAGATGGAGTTGACTCCCCAAAATATGCTGTGGAATCTAAATCAATAGCAAACCCTACCTTATGATCGCCTTGTGGTATGCCTTCCCATAGTCTAAGGAATTCTGCAATTGCTTCATCATTTTGAAAACAATCCAATTTGAGTGGTTCTTGTTGGTCATGTTGGATAAGCTATGGATAGACAAGGGGCATGCCATCATCGGTTTCAGGGAGAGTTAGGGCCAAGATGGTAAGGATAAAAATGTCTGTGGTATCACTGTCTAAATTGCTCCTATCTGATTCAGAGCTTGGGTCCCAGAATGATTCTATCCAAGCATTAGGACATGTTTTGGGAGGGGGATTTATTTCATGTTTGTCTTCCATGGGCAAATCATCAGGGTCAAGGAAAACATTTTCAAGGGCATAGGAGCTAGAAGAAAAGGAACTCCGCTCCCATTCATTGGAATCAGTGTTAGGTTGGATATCCTTAGGTGTTGTTTCATCATCAGAGTCACACCCCTTTCCACACGTGGTCACTTTGGTAGACGAGGTTCCAATTCACAATGGTACAAAACCTAACCCTAAAGTTGGATGTCGTATCTTGGGTATAATGGGTTCTAGTCTTCCTTTCTTGTCAGGGCCCAAACCACTGCAGCCATCATATCCCTTTGTCTACATTATAGTAAACCCTTTTCCATACCGCTCCACTGGCAATTTGATAGGTGGTGTATCAGTTTGATCCTTATAAAGCCAATCTGTTAAATCATCATCCAAAGTTTCCTTGTTAAGTTCATCCCATTTTGTAAATGTAGTGGGGGGCTGATATTGAATGACTGTCTTAGGTTCCTTTTGCAACAAATGTGGTTTTCCATGTGATTTTGGAGATATTGGTAAATTCCCAATGAGGAATGTTTGAGCCATTGAATACTCTCCGCATCCTTGGTCCTGTATCTTTAATTTTCCTTTGACAACATCTAACAACTTATTAGGATCCACATAATTATGTGAGTGGGCCTCTCTATTGACTGGGACTTGTTGCTGCGGGGAATCCTTTAGATTAGCACAAAATTGAAATGGATTACGATCTCCTAGAATTGTTATCTCAGTCCCATTGTAAGGATATTTTAAACACTGATGATAAGTAGATGGAACTGCTTTCATTGCATGGATCCATGGATGACCAAGAATCATATTGTAAGGGAGATCGAGGTCTAGGACCTGTAGGAAAGTGTTTTCTATCACTGGACCTACTCTAATAAGCAATGAAATTACACCTTTAGATGGGCGCTCAACATCATCATATGCTTTGATTGTTATTCTTCTGGAAGAATCAATGTTATTTTTTGTATAACCAAGACCCATGACTACTCTCAAGGTACAGATGTTAAGACCTTCTTTACCATCTATCAAGACTCATCGGATCTTGCAATTATGGACAAAGACTTCAAGATGTAAAGGATCATTATGAGGGAGCTTATTAGGGGAAATATCGTTATCAGAAAAGGCAATGTGTTGGAAAACAACGAGATGTCCAATTCGGGCTTGAAACTGGTCAACATCAATGTCTGTCAGGATGGTGGACTCAGTTAAAGCTTTATCTAGGACTGCGCGATGCATAGGGGACATTTTCAACAACTCAAGAATTGATATTTGTGCAGGTGTCTTTCCTAGCTGATCTAGGAGATTATACTGACTCGTAGGAGTTGATTTGGGAGGAATTGCAGGAGCTCCTTTCAAGACTATTTTGGATAGACGAGTGGTGACTACGCAAGAAGGACCTTGTCCCTTTATTCTTATGGTGGAAACATACTCATTTGATGCTTGAAAATAATTGATGACATTGTTATAACCAGTATTTGCATAATTAAGATTCGTCATTTGGGTAGAGTTTGAAGAAGATGCTTTGCCCTTGTCATGATCAAGCAAAGGAGTTTTGAAAATTGTATGATCAGTGTTAGAGGTCGCGTTGGGTTGGTCTACCTCAATTACTCCTTGATCTAACAAGTCTTGAATCATATGTTTCAATTGAAAACACGATGCGGTTTTATGTCCTTTTGACCGATGGTATTCACAATATGCATTATCATTCCACCAATGCAACTTTACCAATGCTTCTTCCTTGACATCTGGTAACTTGATAAAATTTGCTTGTATCAATTGTTTCATTACTAATTCAATAGGCTCTCCCAATGGCGTAAACTATCGAGGAGGCCCATCCCTTGATCTGAAAGGTTTTTGTTGCTGGTTTTCTTGCTAACCTTGTTGTTGATTATACTGTTGGTATTGCGGCTGTTGAATAACATTGCTTGCTTGTGTCTGATTTTGTTGCATAGTTGACATATTAGGAGCACTCAATTTCTTTATCGTGAACTTGGGTTGATTTGCATTCACTGCTCTTGAGTCGACAACTCCATCATTAGTGACATTCTTGTTTTTGTACCAAAATCTATTTTTGTCCCCTGAATTGTTTGTGTTGTCACTATCTTTGTTGAGCTTAATGAGTCCCTTAGCTACAAGAGCATTTTCAATGTTCATCCCTTTCTTAATGAGCTTCTCAATGGTACTAGGACTTTTCAGTTTGAGCTCATACATCATTTCTGGGACCAAATTTTGAATAAATAAGTTCACTTGTTGTTCTTCAGGTATATCTAGGGAAGAACGCCTGTACAAGCTTCGCCATCTTTGTAAGAAAGTCACTAATGGTTCACCTTTCTTTTGCTTTGTGTTGCATAAATCTGACATGGTCACTTCATTGTGAATGTTGAATGCGAAGTGGGATATAAAATTTTGAGCCAATTTTGGCCATGTCTTTATGTTCCCTGGCAAATGCAAATACCAATCCATGGCTTGTCCTGTGAGACTTCATGCGAATAAGCACATCAAATATGTTTCCTCATAGCTCACTTCAGTACATGCTGTGAAAAATGCTCGAATATGGTCTTTTGGATTGCCTTTCCCTTTATATTTCTCAAAATTAGGTGCCTCAAAATGCTTAGGAAAGGGAGGCATGTACAAGCTCTTGTCAAATGGATTAGGACATAAATCTTGATCTGTGTATAATTTCTTTGTCCCTTTGGTTTGCAATGCATCGATTTGTCGTTGCAACTTCTCAAGCTGTTGTGCAATTGTGTCAGATAGCGAAGATTTTGGAAGTTCATCATTCATTCTTGGGTGTACTCTTTGTTGATACATTGTGCTCTCCATTGGCTGTTGTTGCTCTAAAATTGCTGTCTTTGGTGTCTCTGGCATATAAAGTTCTTGATACAACTCTTGTTGCTGTGGTTGTGCCATGCCTTGACATTGACCCTTTTGCTGTGCTTCTTGTGATGGGATCATCATTTGTAACCTTGGTTGATATTGCAATTGAGGGTGTTGTTGATATTGCATGGACATCAGTTGTGGTTGTGATGTATGATAACTTGTTTTTCCTAGCACATATTGAGGAACATGTTGCTGTTGATGCTGACGAATTGGAATTTTCTGACTTTGTGCCAATTGTTGTTGTCCTGATGTAAATCCCATCATTTGCAAAAAACTTTGTTTGGGAGGTTTCTGTTGTTTCTCCTTTAGATGGGGTATGGCACTTGCATTGACTTGTTGTGTTGTTTGTCCAATCCATTGTGGTGGTTGCATGTTTGAATTGACTTGTAATGGTGTAGAAGACACTGCAACTTGTTGTTGAATGCGATATTGTTGTTGTTGTGCATTGCTTGTTTGTGCATTCAATTGTGCCTTTTATGCATTCCTCAATTGTTGCAACACTTGTTATTGGTGCACACCACTATTTGTGGCTCTTTGTGTTGCCACTATCGAAGGATCTATCACAATATTTTGCATAACGGGTACTTGAGTATTTGGTAAACGTATTGAACTTGATGGGACATATGAACTTTGTTGCATTGTAGAATTGTTTTGAACATTCGTAAGATCAGGCATTCTAGTCGTAAAGCTTTCTTGCATCTTAGATTTGGATCCACTTTTAGGTATTCGAGGAATCACTTCTTGTTGAGGGACACTTGTCAACATTTGTGTGGCCATCATTTGATCTTGTGTTAAAGGTGTTGCATTAAACAATGGATTGTTTATTGTTTCGAATGTTGATTTTTGTGGAATAGTCACTGTCAAAGTTTTTGAAGCACGCTTACTCAACAACGTGTGTTGAGGTTCTTGTTGCACATTTTCTTCATTTGGATGTGGAGAGAAACTTAATAGATCACCGCCTTGTTGTTTTTGCACATTAGTTTGCTCATTTGAGGAGGTCACATTACTCATCATATCAAGATATTTTTGTGGAAACATCTTAAAGACCTTGTTCAAGAATTTATCCATCCTTTTTGTCACCTTCGAATCTTTAAGGAGCATATCAACATCATTGGAAGCATCAGAATCTGATGAAGAATCTGGTAAAACATTTGGATTTATTTCTTCTTGAATGCCTTGATCTGAACCAAATCCTTGTGAAAGAGTTTGTTCCTCATGTAATGTTTGAGTTTGAATTTTATGTTGTAGGTTCAATTGATTCCAGTCAAAAGGTGCATTTTCCCTTGGCGTTGGTGGAACACTCCCATATCTTGGTTTCATGGGTACAAACACTGGCTCATATAATGGAGGTGGTCCAAGTTGAACCATTCCATATTGTGGTAATAATGTGTTTGACGAACCTTCAATTTGTAATGTTTGACTAGGTTGAAACTGTGAGTTTGATATGTTGTCAATGGGTTGATATGTTGGTTCGCCCATCTTCTTAGGTTTTGACCTTGTTTCAACAGGCATGTCACTATGCAAATGCAATATTTTTGGGATTTTTTTTTTTTTTTTTAAAGAATGATGTATGATATGCAACTAAATGCAACCTAAATAGATGAAAATGCATTCTATGGCAAGAATGCAACCTATGTTTTTGTTGTTTTTCAAGATTTGGACAAACTTTTTGGAATGCAAACCTAAAGACTCCACCTTGGGAAGTTGAAATGAAGCCAAGACCTTAAAGGACAAAGGAACAAATGACAATAGGACAAATTGACAATGTCTCACCTATATGCTTGGATACTAAGCTAGGTTTGACAAAAATGATATTAATGAAAGGACAAATTTTAGACAAGGTCAAGACTCCCTAACAACAACTTAGGGTATCATCCAAAGTTTTGATTTTTCAAGTTTGACAAACCAAATTTTTGAGACTAAATGCAAGAAGGCAATGATTATGACAATGACTTAGGATATGACATGAAAATGATCTAAGGATATGATATGACAAGATGAAGCCAAGACAAGATGACAATACAATGATAAGGATATGCGAAGACCAATGACTTGGAATATGCAAAATGCAACCTAGGCAAGACCTAATTTTAGCATGACACGGATAATGCATGAATGTCACCTAAATTGAAATCTAGCTTGGCTATGACAATGAAATGCAAACTTAGGGAAATGATTTTGAACCTAAGTGCAAAATGAGGATGTTTGCAATGAAAAGGACTAAAATGAAGGGAGATGACAATATGCCCTAGGACCTAAGTTGGACTATGCAAAACCTAGCCTAAAGTGACATGAATTTTGAAACAAAGATATTCAATGTTTTGACAAGCCATGTTCAAATGTTGGATGAATACTTGGACAAATTTGGACTTTTGTTTGGATTTTGTTTTGAATTGAAGGTTGTTGATTTTGAAAACCCAAGTTGATTATGAGCACTTTTGAAAGTTTGTTTTTGATTTAACCTTTGACTATCACAGAAGACAAAATGTTTGTTTGACTTTGACTCAAGATAATCAAGCACATTCACAACAAATCCTATGGCTGGCAAGGGCAATATCTGTTGAATCCTCTAACCATAAAATACAACACTCAGCCGGATAGCTAGATGCTTGGTAGCACTGGCTGCCCCTTACAGTGCACTCACTTCTCGGGCATACCAAGCTTTGAGTTCAAGGGGCATCACTTCCCAAGAACTTGCTATCTCTAACTGAGGAGTACATGAGAGGTGTCTCCGGCATGCGCGTATCACAACACCTGAGCCAACAGATAGAAGGATTTTGGCATCTAAAAACAAGAGATTCTAGTAAGGGCATCCATTCAGGTGGGTATTGATCCAGCGAATAAATCATCGCAATACCATTCCAGCATCTGTTGTCTACAACTTTCGTTGCATCCACAGTTATTTAGAGTGGTTCAGAAGAGCTTGGCTTTAGCCCGTCACCACTTTGGGTCGTTCCCTCTCACCAATGCCTATGCGAAGTGCTAGGCAAATCGGGAGGTAGGCCCAATTCTAAGGGTTAAAACATGCAATCAAATTAAACACAAACAAAGCATGCATGGTGTTCATTAACCTTTAAGAAATGAAATGTGCAACTACTTTAAAAATCGTAAGCAAGATGTTTTAATGAGAGCCTTTGACTGCATCCTGCATAAGATTCATTAGTAGTTGCATTTTTAGTCTTCATCACACGTAACGCCAAGATGCTGCATAGAGAATTAGTACCAAAGAAAAACCATAATGCAAGAAACAAAATGAAAACAAACAAATTTGCAAGTAAAAACAACTGATTTCACATCTGTTTCTAGCCTTGCATAGGCGCAGAATGCCTCAACACAGGCACAGAACCAATCAACACAGGTGCATAAAACTTCAACACAGGCGTAGAATTATTAACACAGGCACAGAAAACTTCAACACCAGTGCAAAAAACTCAAACACAGGCACATAAAAATTCAACACAGGGGCAGAAGTGTCCAGAGAGCTCCGAGTCGCCCTATTTCTTGAGTTTTTCACCTGCATACAGCTCAAAAGCACTCAAAACATGGTAAAGGGGTTAGTTCACGTTGGGCTCACCAGAAAATGTATATCAAGAAATTGAAAATCATTAAAACAATAGCAATTAGGACAACCACAAAACCTAAAGTTGCTATGAAAGCAATCCAAAATCCAATCAATGAAGACATAAAGACAAGATATTCAAATCAAATGAAATCGAAGCAAACCGATGCAGATATCTCTTTCATGTGGCTCCATTGTTCTTCTTTCACCTTCAAATTTGATGTGGATCTCACCTACAAGTGCAAAATGCAAGTGGAAAACAAGTTGTTGAGAGATGAAATTCACAGCATAAGGTTACTCGAAAATGTGATTGATTCCTCTTTCAAAAAAGAAAATCATCCAATTTATAGACAAATTGGAGAGAGGACAAGATTAGCATGAAGAGATTTGAAAGGAAATTCAAATCAAGAATGACAAAATTATGACAAATGTGTGACATTTTCTATGCAAGGTGTATGACAAATTATGACAAGCTTGAAATGCCATTCCCATGACAAAAGGGAAGAGAGAAAATAGCCTCCATGATTGCAACAAATGGAAGCATAAACATAGGAGAAAATGAGGGAATGAAATTAGGGGAAATATTACAAAAATTAAAGAAAATAGGAGAAATAGAATTTAGGAATTAGGAGAAATTAGCAAATTAGAAAATTGAGGAAAAAGATGAAATAGAAATTAGGTGAATTAATTAACAGGTTTTCATCCATTAATTAATTCATGAAAGAGACCTAGGACTAAATAAATAGATTTATTTAACCCACAAAGAAGAAGAAAATGATTAAATGAACAAATCATAAAACCCTAGAAATAAGAGGACAAGGAATTAGGTCAAGACAACAAGAAATTAATGTAGGTTCGATCATGATTCTAATTGACAAATGACCAATGTTGATAAATGATTGAGATTGGTTGACAAAAATCAATGACAAATTGACCAAGATTGACAAGGAGATCAAATTGATAGGCACCAATTGATGAGGAACAATGACTAATCAATCCAAATTGACATGATTGAAAGGGACAAGGATCGATGACGAATCGATCGTAAAATGACAAGATTGACAAGGACAAGGATCGATGACGAATCGATCGCAAAATGACAAGATTGACAAGTTGATAATCGCAAATGTTTACTAACAAGCTAAAGATGATTGAAAGATTGACAAGAGGACACAACCCTAATTCTGTCATCGATTAGGATTGATGATATTCAAAATGATGATAAATGAGCATGCACCATGATGCGACAGGATAAGATCGACCAAAATCATGACTGAAGATTGCTATTGACAAGACCTAATTCGAAAGTGATAAAAATGAGGAATGCAGAAGAAGGAATCGATTCTCGCAAATGATAAAGACCATGTGCACAACATAGAAGAAATGTTAATGCGACACAAGAACCCTAAATTAAGACAATGCGCAAATGTTAAAGTATGACTCCACAAGCGTTGACCATTTTTAGACGTCTACAATAGAGAAAGAAATCGAGTCTTGTTTCGTACTAAACTAGGAAACCAATCTGTCTCCTAAAAATAATTCACCACCACTAGTACTCTTCTGGTCATCAACACTTCTGACCCAATCTGCATTAGTATAGGATTTGAATATGAAATCTCCACCTTTCTTCTACCAAAGTCCAAATTCCACTAATCCTTTCAAGTATCTGAAAATTCTTTTCATTGCTTGCTCATGTGTCACCTTCAGAATCACCTAAAATCTAGCTACCAGACAAACAACCTCCATGATATCTGGTCTGGATGCAGTTAAATAAACAATCCTCCAATCATTGACCCATACTTCTATTCAACTTTTAGAGACTTGTCATCTTTTCTCAACTTGCACCCAATGGTTAGAGGAGTAGTAACTGGTTTGCAATCATCAAAACCAAACTTCTTCAACATTTCCTTCACATACTTGCTCTAAGAAATAAAGATTCCATCTTCTGATTGACTAATGTGCAACCAAAGGAAGAAAGACAACTCACCAATCATTGACATCTCAAATTCATTCTACATCTCCTTAGCAAATTCTTTACATAGATCATTATTTTCTCCAAATATAGTATCATCAAGATAAACTATAACAATCAACAACTTATCTCCATCAATTTTGAAATAAATATTATTGTTTGATGTACCTTTCTTGAAATTCTATTGAAGTAAATACTGGTCCAATCTTGCATACTAGGCTTTATATGCTTGTTTAAGTCTATATAAAACTTTCTTCGGTCTGCACACCATATCCATATCCTCTATCAATATAAATCCATCTGGTTGCTCAATGCAAACTTCTTCATCTATAAACCTTTGTTGGTTAAAATATTTGTCACTTCAATTTTATATTCTTTTGCCCATGTTAATGATAATCTGACCAACAATTGAGTTACTTGCAATGGCATTTGCAAGTACTCTCTACTTATTTTACAAGGCACAACTACCTTTGAATGATATGCAATGAATGAAAACATAGGGTATGCTTTTTATCAGAAAGAAGAAAAGGCAAACTAACACCTATCCATAACCATGAAAGTAGATGCAAAGGATTGATTTTAGAATGAGTGAATGTAGACAAACAACACAAAGTTTACTTATCCCACACTCACAAATGATATCCAGGAAAAGAAAGAAAATAGACCCTTTTCAATGAATAATTTAATCTAAATTCAAAGCTTCATAATTAAATACATACATAGTCTGATATAACAGAATGGCACTGGAAGTAATTACAAAGAAGCACAATTCATTGCAATTTAAAGAAAACATTAATAAATTCAAAGCCTCAACAATATCCTCTTTATTCTTTCAATGTCAAAATGTTAGTTCACAGACTGCACACCCCTGTACAATAAAACTACGCTGAAAATAAAACTATGTTGCCTTTCCCTCCTTTTTCTCCTCAATAATTCCCTTAATTACATATTTAAAGACTCTCCAATCAGCCCTTTTCAGTTTTGGTAACTGCTTCTTTTAAAGAATGATATAACCCTTTCACATTCCCATGAAATTGTTACTCTCAAAATGATTTAAAACATCTTAAAATGTTTTAAATAAACTATAGAGAAATTGAGTTTTTTTTTAATTTCTCCTATAGCTACTTTTGAGTAAATTCACTGTGGGTTAACTGGGCATCCTGGGGCCATGAACGTTTGTGAGCAATTATTATAATTAGAATAAATTATGAGTTTTTAACCATTTTTGAACAACTCACAAAATCGAGGTACTTCCTTTATAAATTGAACATGCCAACCATATCGCTCCATAGAGAAAATATTAAAATAACATATCATATGAGCTTGTATGGCCATAAAATTAAAACTGGGGGCATTTTAGACTAAAATATTAGGTGGGTTACCTTTAGATTTAATAAATTTGCAACTTTTTTCGGATGCATTTTTAAGCTTGTAAATTAGTGATGTCGAGAAATTGAGAATTTTTGAAAGTCGACAAGTCAGCCATTTTTATAACTTTAGAACCATTGTCGACAAGTTGGGAACTTTTGGAAGTTTAGAACCATTGTCGGCAAATCGGCCATTTTCATAACTTTAGAACCATTGTTGGCAAGTCGAGAACTTTTGAAAGTTTAGAACCATTGTTGGCAAGTCGGGAACTTTTGGAAGTTTAGAACTTAAAACTTGAAAAAGGATGACTATGAACTAGGACTTAAAAGTTTAATTTTGGCCAAGGTAAAAAATGGACTAACAACCTTAAAGCTCTTGTAAGCATAAAATGCAAGAAACATGTGTATAGCTTCCATCCTCGCTATAGGAGAAAAGGTTTCTTAAAATTCTATACCTTCTACTTCAGAATATCCTTTACATACTAGTCTTGATTTATTCCTTTTCACTTGTCCTTGCTCATTCAACTTATTTCTGAATACCCACTTAGTTCCAATTAATTTTCTATCCACCGGTCTAGGTACTAGCTCCCAAGTCTTGTTCTTTTGAATATGATTTAGTTCTTCTTCCATTGACTTTACCCAACTTTCATATTTGCTCACTTTCTCATAAGTCATTGGCTTAGTTACTAATAGATAGAAAATAGTAATTAGCTTGATCTTGAGCTTCTGCAATCTTCCTTCTTGTTTGGACACCTTTTTCTTTATCTCCAATTATCTAATTCTTCAAATGATGTTTTTGAACATACTTAGCAGGAACTTTCTTCTTCTTCTTCTTCTTTATTTAATTCCTTCTCTATTCTTTTTTCTAGTTCACTTATCTTCTCTGGAACTGCAGGAACAATTACAATCTTCTATGCCAGACATCATTTATTCTCCTCCTTATCCTTATGTAGTAAACATTTTTACCTGTTCTAACTCCTTCTGCAACTCTTTTACCGGTCTTCTCCTTTCTAATCACACATCAAGTACTGCTAAACAAAACTTCATACTCTTTTCTACACATTTCACTAAAAGTTAACTTACCATCAATTGAAACGCTTCCAATACCTCAAATAGTGACATCATATTTTCTAGAAAACTTCATAGATCCTTCATCACATTTCTTCAGATTAATAAACCTGTCTTTTTCACCGGCATATGATTTGAACATTCAGAGTCTATAATCCATGTATTTGGTTCTATCTTAGCATACACCACAATCTTAATGGTCTTCTCATCTTCTTGTTTCTCCAAAGCACTCTCCTTATCCTCAATTTGTTAAAAAAAAGATTCTTCATTCGAGTCATCATCAACTTCATCTTCAAATGTATGTTCTTCAATAGAGCACAATCCCTTATACTGCTTTGAGTTGAAATTGCATCTTCTAAACTTGTTCTTCTTGTCATCATCATCAAATCTCTTATAATATTCTCTATAAATGCAATTAGAAGCATAATGTATAATTCTACCACAAGAAAAGCATTTAAGAGGTAACTTACCTTTATATTTCCTAGTGCCTCGCTGCAATCTTCTCACAAAATTTTCTTCAACTTCATCCAAGTCTCCACTTCATTTCAGATCATCAAACCTTGAAACATTAAATGTTTCTTCTCTCTTTTCTCTTTTCTCTTGATTTTTGAAATCTCATAGGCTGCTAAGGTACCAATAAGATGATCAATAGTATATTTTCTCAAGTCAGTACTCTCATGTATAGAACATCTCTATGTATAGAACATCTCTGCAGATTGTAGGATTTAGGCAAAGTCAACAAGATCTTATGCACAACATCACATTCCTCCAAATGTCCTCTGGTAGCTCTAATGCCATCAACAATATTAGTCACAACATGAACATAGTTCTCAACTCCATCTTCAAGCATTCTCAAGTACTCATACTTCTGCTTCAAATTCATCAACCTAGCCTATTTTGTCTTTGCGTCACCTTCATATGCCAAACACAACTTGTTTCACACAACTTTAGCTTCTTTCAATCCTTTGACTCTTCCAAACATTGAATCACTTATGCAATGGAGAATTATAGCTCTAGCCTTTGCATTAGCTTCCTTCACCTTGATCTCATTTAGAGTCTTACCACCACCCTACGACTCTGTATATTCAGTCTGAATGGTCTCTCAAATTCCATTTTGCATTGTCTCCAAAAGCAACTCCATCCTCTCCTTCCAATACAGAGAATGTACCATCAAAGATAGGAAATTTGTAATGAATGTCCCACACCATACCAAATTTACCTCAAGTAGTTAAGATTACTCAAGAGGAACCACACTTTGATACTAGTTGTTGAACCCATGACATGAATGAGAGGGGGGCTTAAATTAGTCCAAATAAACAATTACAACAACATATAAACAACTAATGAACAACACATGAACACCAAGATTTATACGTGGAAAACCCAAACAGGGAAAAACCATGGTGGGAGTTAACTCGCAAGAATATATCCACTATATATGAAATAATTACAAAGATAGAGCAAACTGCTCCAGACTTCTACAACAAGGCTATATGCTCATGGGATAAGATACAAAAGAGGACTTGCAAAAACTGAAGCTAATTGCACTTAGGGCAAGATACACAAAATGATCTGAAAAGAGGGATCTCTTGATCATGAAGTTGTCCTTGAACTTTGCATCAAGCGACCAACATCAACACACACAAATCTGATCTCAACTATCAATACTCTCTCTCAACTCTTTGTCACAGTCACAGCTCAACTTGCATATCATTAGAACATAATTGTTCTTTGCTGCTCACAATTCTTTTGATCTTTGTACTTCACCACATTATCTATACTCTTCCTCATTCCTTTTACTCTAACTCAAACATCAAAATTCCTTATATACAAGATAAATCATCAAAGCTTAAAACAAGTCGGCCGAAATCAAAATATACTTTCCGAACCAAAAACATACACACTGATCCACTCCAGGAGAAAGAGAGGACCAAAACGCATCTTTCAAAGATTAATTTACTGATTAGCAATCACTGAAACCTAACCAGCAACATATCTACATGTTATGCAACCATATAATAAATTACCAATCAAAATATACTCTCCAAAGAAAATAACTCAAATGTGGATCTCCACATGCTATGGTAAGACCCATAAAACCTAAAACACGCTTCCACAAATCAACTTTGGACCTAAGGATAGGTCAAACATATAATCTCATAACCAACAACAAACAATGCCCCAACACTCAGAGAACACAAAGATGTTTTAGGACCCTAGAACCAACATATCCACAATACCAAAACTATATCCAATGAAGATAACAATAATATTCAACACCAACAATAGATTATTGACCCAAGCACTTCCGAAACAACAAATAATATAACAAGATAACTCTGCACCACAGACATTCCAGGCCAAACTGGAACAATAAGTTTGACATCAATGATAACCACAACAACACATCAACTCATATTTCCAACAAAGATTTTATTTTTGATTATGCATTCTTCACTCAATTATGCACAATGCTTCATAAATATCAGCTTCAAGTGATTCAATTTGAACTCTCTTCATCATAGACTCAGGTAGATAAGAATAAATATTCTCATCAAAATTTTCAGAAATTTCGTAAGAAAGGTAAGAATTTCATCAAGATAAATACCGATAATAGTTCTTCCAAACATATTGATTCTCAAGTGGTAGTCGTAACACATATTATAGCTTCATTATCATCAAAATTTAGACATCGTAATTGCACTCCTCTTTCTAAATAATTGCATAGCATCATACTTAAATTGAGTAATTCTAATGTGATGAATCTTCCTCTACTTTGTCCCATAGATACCTCTAAACCTTTGTCATATTCTTTTGATTGTAAAGCCTATTTCCAATACCATCGTCAAGATGGTTGTGACATTGAGAAGTGTTATAGATCGAAGCATGGAATTAAAAATATTATTGGCTATAATACTGTAATAGTGCATGCTATGAATGATGCAGTAAATAAATATATGGCACCTCCTAATCAAAACTTGCAAATCTTGAACAATCATTTTCCTTCTCATTCTACCAATGTTGTTGAGCCTAGGAAACCAATCATTATAGTTTCTAGTGATATGTGTGGTAAAAACAACAGCAATTTTATGAACTTTATTGACCAACCTAAGACTAACTGTGACCCTTGTATCACATTTAAGTCAAGAGACAACATTAATGCATCTGAAGGACCATTATATTTTACTACGAAGATGAAAGGAAATCTCTCACAAGGAGTTCTCATTGATCCATTATACATATGATGAGTGTTATCATGGAAGAACATCTCTATACACAACAATTATATGTTTTGATTAAGGTGCATGGTGATTTCACTTGTTCCACTATAGGTTCCATTGCACTTCCCATAAAATTTGGTACCAAGTGATTAGATATTACCTTTGTCATTATCCTAACCTTGAACCAATTTTTTGTGAAGTTGGGACACCCTAAGTCTTGATTACATGAAATTCATACCTTATGTCATTCATAACTCTATGGAGTTTCCTCACAATGGCCGTATTATAATGATTGATCATAGCCTTTATCAACCCTTAGCAAAACATGGAAACTTCACCCTCAATTTCTTTTAGCCTCAAAAACCTCAATTGGTTCAACCCCATCAAGATCTCCTTTTCTTATCTTATCAAATGCTCAAATTTGAAAGGATACTAACCTTGAGTAAGCTTAATTATTCTTTACTTATGGACATGGATATTTTTCCTCTATATATTAGACTTGGACTTATTCCTATGCCTCCTATTCCTCCTATATATGTTGTGCTTCCAACTCCTAAATATTATAAAGGTCAAAGAGAGAAGCACCCAACATATTATACCTCTCAACTTGGTGAGGTTTCTTCTATTCCTTCTTCTACAAAGGAAGAAAAGAAGCCTATGTTGAGTGATTCTGAAGCTTCACAAGATTTGAGTTGCAACAAGATAAATTGTAGTGCAAGAGAACGTCAATGAATACGTTGTGCCAAGGGTTATGAGCTTGCTTCCAAAAGTGTTTCTTCCCCTAAGTAGTCAAATGTTTACTTGGTTCCATTTGCCCAACCTTCACCTAATCTAGGGAGGAGCTTTATCTTAATCATCCTCGTCAAAAATTAAAATTTTCTATTCAAAATGGTTCTTCTTCCTCATCTCCTCCACACATGATGTTTTTAGAAACATGGTTTCCATTACACAAAAATAATGGCCTATTAATTCCCAATAAAACCATGAGATTTAATGAATCCATGAGAGGTGGTTAATCTATGCTACAAACTTGAGCATTGTGTTGCACAACACAAGGAGACCAAGGGTGCATACCTTGCAACAATCGCCCTAGTGCAAGCAGGGGGTTTGAACCCATGACCTAGGCTTTGATACCACTTGCTAGAAAAAATATTTTCATTGCACCAAAAGATTGACTTGTTAATGTATAATATATCTGCAAGATTTAATGAATCCATAAGAGGTGGTTAAGCCATGTCGCAAACTCGAGCATTGCGTTACACAACACAAGGAGACCAAGAGCACACACCTTGAAATATATATGCCCAATTGTGATTAATTTGGATGATGATGCTAATAATAATAATATGGATACTAATTATTTTGATGATATGTGTGAATTTTTTGAGATTAATCATGAGTTATCTTCAAGATTTTTCAAATCATTAATCGTAGCTCTTAGTGACACACATAGTGACTCATCATTTGATAATGGTACTGGTTTGGCCCTTGAGATAGATCCATCTACCATACTTGTTGAGGCTCCTCTTTCATCTTTTCCACCATCTCTAAATAATGTTAAGAAATATTGGGAGGCATATGATTTACTAGACTAGCTTCAATCGTGTAGTAGATTATTTTATGTGTTTGCTTGAATGTGATGTGTTTCTTGTGTTCGATACTTGGTGTGCATTTGTGTTTTGTAAATATCTATTTAAATGACCATTTTTTCTCCATTAGTGCAAGACAATGAAGGGACCAACTCTTTTGTGATAGTCCTCTATTTGTATCTCACTTCGTCTATATGTCATACACGTGTCATAAATGTGTTATTGTTGTAAATGTGCTTTTGTGTGGAAAGCATTGAGATCTATCTTTTTGGTCTCTTCCATGTTGACCCAAAAAGGTTTGTGTTGTCCATATGATATAATCTTCTTCCATTATGCTCATAGTTCCACTTAGGGGGTGAGGTCAATTCATTTCAATCATACTTGATATACATGATTTATCTGATGCACATACTGACTATAGATAATGGTTCCCTTGTATAATCTCTTTTGTGTCTTGTGAACCATATCCTTTGATTTTCCTATGCTTGGGGAAAATTTATTGTTGCGATGTGCTTATCTTTTGGATGTATCTATGTTATGTTAAAGCTATTTCTCTTGGTAAGGCATACACAATCTCTTTAACATAGGAGCATACACTTCACTCTTTGTTACACATTTTTTACACAACTTGAGGTTTGGTTTATACACTTTGATCACACACCATGATATGTTGGTGCACATTGCGACACCCGTTCTACTATCAATTTTTTGTCAAATTATTTAGAAATACAAGTTTTTGATTTGTAATCTCTCTTTGTGCTAACATGACTCATAGTAAACAGTTCCTTACTAGCCTAAGAAGTCATGAATTTTCTCTCTTTTCATATGGCTCATAGTTAACAGTTTCCCACTAGATCTAGAAGCCATATTATCTTCTTGCTCCATGTGTTTCTCTTTTTATCTTTATATTTTAGATTTATGAGATCTCAAGTCCTTGGGGGCTTGTTGTTTCTTATATCTTTAATTTCTTGGTGAAAGACTTTTGATACTATTCTATACTTTATTGAGAGTATGAGCATAAGTTACTACTCCCAATAAAGTGGGGGTTAAATGTAGTCTCATAAATCGCGTCTTTATATAATTTCATTCTCATTTGGACCTCACTTTAGTGTTTTTTCCTTATATGCCCTAATTATGCCTAATTCTACTCACACCAATGCAAGATCTGTGGTCTTTTTCTTCTTCTCTTTCTTCCTAACCTTGTCTTTACCTAGATGAATTAGACTCAATTGTGTAGCCTCTTGGACTAGGGCCTCTATCACCATAGTCGAGACAAAAATGGCACAATTTTGAATCCTTCAACAATTGGAAAATTTGAGTAGGAAATGATTTTCGATGTCAGCCTTCTTTTTAATTTTCAATACATTTCACGAGGAAAGGTATAAAAGGAAGTTTTATCCCCTTATTTGAAACATCTCTCACTTATCTCATCAAGGAATTCACTCTACACCATTTTAAATTCAAGTGAGAAGGTAATCAAACATCATTAAGGAAGTGAAGGAGAGGTCAAGTATTCAGATTTGAAGCATTCGAGATGACACCCATAATCAAATTTATGTGAATACATGCATAACAACATCAACCTTTTTATGAAGATTTCAAGACAAAGGAGGTTCATAAAGGAAGGTATAAGATTTCAATTCAACATTTCATTTCTAGATCTAGCCTTTTCCCTACAAGGGTAAGCTGTCTTTTCTATTTATTCATCATAGGGTTAATTACAAACCTAGGGTTCAACCTAGGCGAACCCCTATTCAACCAACACCATTTTTCCTCCCTTGGGTGTGTACGCAAAAAATTCATTAGAGAATGAATATAGATGTTGAAAGTATAGTTTGAGACAAAGAGAATCAAAATTTGAAGAAATAAAACCTTGGATAGTGGCAATCATTGGATAGTGTTTGACTCTTTTTTGACAAAATTTTAGGGGGATAGTTTGACTGACATCCTGATCTTGAATATGCTATCAATATCTTCATTTTAAACCTTTAGGAATAGGAAACCTACCTTCATATTACAACATTTTTTCTCTCAAATTGCAGACATAGGCTCCCTTCTGACTCTCATTTCAAGATCTATACTTAGAGTCTGCATATCCAATCTATAACTTTGTGTTTATGCCGATTACTCTCAATTTTACATATTTATCCCTAGTTCTTATATTAATCATTATATCTTATTCAATTGCAACAATTCAACAAAAAGGAAGCAACAAATAATTGTGCCTAGCTCTACCATAAGTTTGTAGTCAGCCTATTGGTTATTTTTTGATTTTGTATTGTTGTGAATGTGTTTGATTCATAGTTTGCATGTTTAGACTATTAAACTCCATTCCCTCACCATTACTTGTATAGAAATAAAATTTGGCTAGGGAAATGCGTCAGTGTATCAAGGTATAGAGGTAGGGTGCTCCCTTGACTAGAGATTGACAAATATTTATTTTCCAATGGAACTCTCAATATGAAGGATAGGCTAGATCTTGTAGATTGAACATGAACAAAAGGAGTTTAATGGAGGAAAAACATGCTAAGTGGGTGATGGGATGGAGAAAATGGTCAAAATTATGCTCAAAATAAGGGGTTTGGGGGTTATAAATGGTTGTAGATGGGTTCGATTCTATTCATTGGCTCTCCTCATTTCTAGGGATCTAGAGCCTCTAGAATGCAAAATAATTGTAGAGATGATAGGTATTCTAGAAGTGAGTTATCAAGTGAAGTACATGTGGGTTTTTGAGTGGCTAGCTAGGTTGAGGCTAGTCATATGTGAATAAATTTTGGGTAGGTTTAGGGGTATTATGATATAGAGAAGCAGGCTTAATAAAATTATTTTTTACTATAAAATGACACTTCTGATGATTGGATCAGAACTATTGATGTACCAATGATATTTTTGATGGGTGTAATGGTGCTAACATTGTGTAATCGTACTTTTGATGAGTCAAATGGTGCATTTAGTGGTGGATATGGAGGAAGAAAAGAGGGAGGACAAGGGGAGGGAGAGGGTGGTGGAGATGTAGGAGGAAATAGAGGAGGGCATGAGATGGATGTGGATGAATTATAGGTGTAGTTGGCTACCATATTTTTTGAGTTGGATGAGGCACAAAGGGAGATGGATGAGGCTCTTATTGATAGAGGTAAGGAACATGCTAAGAGAGACAATATACAAGCTCATCTAGCTCAAATATATGTAAAGAGAAATACAAAGGTGGTACTGTGATAGATGATAGAGGTTGATGTGAAAAGGATTAGGGATCTAGTAGAGGGGCCTATGAGGAAGTCGTGGATGAGAAACCAATAGGTCACATATGAGGCCTCATGATATAAGACTCTATATGAGCCACATTTTTTGTAGATCATTGAGAGATTAGTTTTACTACATGGTTTTGATCAATTGGCTCTAGATAAGGGAGATTAATGAATTCCTCAACTATGGAGCCAACACTAAGGTAGCCACCACTAGTGCAACTACTAGCAAGTCCCTCACCCTCTAGTACAAAGATCATCCAACCCTTTAAAGGGTGGGTGTTTTCTTAGTGGTTAGTATGTATATGTACCATTATAGTGTATATTATGTATCATTTATGTAGGATTATGCATATGTATGTATATTTATGGATCATGTAGCCCATGTACATGACTCATTATTTTGATGTATCATGCCATAGTTTTTTGATGATATTGTTGTCATGAAGGATTGCACCTATGATAGATAAGTGTGAAACTCAACAATCCTATGAAACATGGGAATACTTTCTAGCTCGTGGGTTGCCTATCTTGAAAGTAGACCTCTGAAGATCAGGTTGGCTTTCTGTCTTGATGAATTTCCTACAACTTGCTTTTTGTAAGAAAAGGGTTAAAAGGCTTGCATGCGAAATAAAACTTATCCTAATGGATGTGGTACATCGAGATGATGGAGTTTTACCTACTGTACTAAAACTATGACAACTGCAACGAAGAATGAAATATGCTTCACAAATCAACTAGATCACCAAATTCATAAATATTTCATGAAAAGGTTCAAAGTTATCCAATTTCTGCATGAAGGAAACGTGATTTTTCACATCATGCAAAGGATTGGAAACCAAGTGAACACAACCCACAACCTATATTTTTAATGAAATTATCCTACTTTTGCAAAGCAAAAATGAGATGGAGTAAAGGACTGCAAGAATCACAATAACTCTATCAAATCGCTCACCTGACAATGAAAAAAACAAGAAATACTGATAAGGAAACTGACTCTGTATTGCAAACTAAAAAGAAATAACTCTATTACAATAATTGATGAACTGATAAGTGTTGAGATACAATGCTTTTTTGCTAAAATGTGTAAGCAAAAAAGAAAGACCAGAGGGAAAAATGGAGGAGAAAAGAATATATAGAAAACTCTCCTTCAATAAACCCTAATATGAAAAACCTGTATGAGAAAAATCCTTGGGCGGATTTTCCCAAAATGGCATAAAAAACTCATGTGAAACATTGCCAATAATAGCTCTTGATGCTGAAAATAGACCCCCAACTAAAACTACATGAAAAAGATACCCTCTGCTGAAAAAAGAACTGTCACCTCTGCTAAAAATAGCCATCTAAAAAGAACTCTTCTTTCTGAAAATCTCTGCACGATTCACACAGCCAAATATGGCACTGAAAAAGCAAACATCTCTTCAATAAAAATCTGCATGATGCTATACAGTTGCTAAATATAGCTCCAAGAAAATAACTCAGCTTTCTGAAAACTGCATGGTTGCTATATTTTTATCACTCAAAGTAAACCTATTTTAACATTTTAAATATAAAAAAATTGTTTTATGTTTAAAGTGCTAGAATAAATTACTTAATCTGCTATATTCAAATTTATAATTTAATATACATTTACTAAGTTTTTTATAAAATAAATCTTAATAAACTAATATTAAATTATATTTACAATTTAGTATATGAATATCTTGAGTGTCTATTATAATTTAATATATACTAATTTAAGATTTTGTTGTGACTTAAATCTTAAATTAATATATATTAAATATAATATGAAATGATTAAAAGAATAAAAGAAACTATAGTTCTTTTATGGTCCTTATACACACGGGCTTACCAAAGGCTAGGTTGCATGATGAAGCAAATCATGACCCTGGCAAGACCAATACATGCATATGAATTTGTTTTCCTTAAAAACAAATAAAAAACATAAATCCCACATTAGGGCATGCAAACTAAAAAGGGAATGAACCCTAATCTTGTTCATTTTGCATTCGGTGAAAAGGAGCTTTGCTTGTAGCTGACATGCATGGACTAGTGTTTTGAGCTCAAATTGGAGCCTTAAGGGTTTGAACTTTGACTTCACTGTGAGATGTTACTTGGTATTGTTGGCTTGATGATAATGATATTGATGTAATAGGTTAATTGATGACTTGTTTTGTGTTGTTATTGATGGAAACCATGTTTTGTCAGTCATCTAAGTCTTTTAGTCCAACCGGTAAATCCTATTCGGTAGAGGAAGCAACTAAACAGTGAACCAGTAAACAGGAACAATGCTATGTTCAAGTGATTGGTATGGAAGAACAATGAAGATTTAAGTGTTGCGGTTTTGAATGTATGTCCATGACATTTGTAGGAGTCTATGAATGGAACTACATCAATAGATTTGATAGAATGAGTGAGTTATGATGTTCTGAGCAGTTAGTCGTAAAGAACACATAATCGATAGAGCAAAGTTACTTAGATCGATAAACTGGTAGACATAATGTTTTATTTTTAAGTTATAAATTATGTGGCCAACATGAGTAAAGTTTGTTGAGCAAGATTGACCAGATACATTGAACCTAGGAAATTGTTCCAAGGGTTCTTAGCCGACTTAGTAAAGTTGTTTATAAAAAGGAGTATATTATGTGATGATGTATTAGATATGAGATCCATAGTGCGAATTTGATTGTGTGGTGAAAGAAGAAGCTTTGTATTTATGTTTAGTCGGTGTTAGAAGCATAACTGAAATAGATCTAATCAGACACAGAGGTGCTAACAACAGATCAATCACTTGCTCCCTAACAGTTGTAGTAAGATAAAATCCTTTAATAAGGTCACTCCTAACAGGGTGCGGTAGGATCCTCACAGGTCTCAAGTTTTAAATCCTCCAACCAGGTCACACATTAACTTGTGTTGTGTAAATCCCATAGCTGGGTAGCTCCTAACAGGGCTGGTCCTAACATGCCTTATTGTAATAGCTCTTAACCGGGTGTGCTCCTAACAGAGCAGTTGTAAGACCTTAACTGGTCAGATCCCTATTCTGCAGATAGTTGATCTTGTGGGTACCAATTCCCACCATGGTTTTTCCCATTTGAGTTTGCATGTGAAAAACATTGTGTTATGTGGTGCATATGTTACTGGGTGTTAGCTTATGTGTTTATTTTCCTTGCATATTTGTTAAGCTTCAAGTTGATTAAAGTGGTGATCAGATTTATATTCTTTTTGCTTGCACTGATTCACCCCCCCCCTCAGTGCCTTATAAATTTATCAATTGGTATCAGAGCCTAATTCCTTTAAGGCTTAACTGCTTGGGAAGGATCCTTAAGGATATCATGAGGGATATGAGTTATAGAGAGATTTCTAGCCAACTTGTAGGATTTGAAGAAGCCCTAGGTGAATTAAGGGTCAAGTATAAAGCTTCATTGGCTAAGAGGAGAGAGTTGGCTGAATATTTGTATGAACTTAGTGAAAACAATTCATCTTAAGAAGCTAACATTGATGCATTGGATAATGAGGTGGAAAATCTGAATGATGATAAGTCAAATTTGAGGAGAGAGCTTGAAGCCCTTAACATTAGGATGAGTCAAGAGCTGGAAGCCAGGAGGGTTGCTGAAGACAAAATTAGAGAGAAGGATGATGAGATCTTAAAGTTGAACTGAGAGATTGGTACTCTGCATGCACATCTTCATGAGGAAAAAGAAGAAAAAGAGGAAATACAGTTTGATCTAGACATGGATATGTCCCTTAGAGAAAGTCTTATGAAGAAGAATGAAGATATTACTAAGGAGTTGGTTGATGCTAATGAGATATTGATGCAGAGCATCTATCACAAACCATAAAACCTTCATTCAAGGGTAGACTTTAAACTTGAACCAAGAGGCATATAAAAAGATCAACCACTCTTCTCAACTCCAAACCAATTAAAAAAGTTATATTACATCCCTAAAAACCTTAATTGAATTTTTCAGATCACAACATTCACCATAACATGAGAGAATACATTCTTATTTGCCATGGAATACCCTAGTTCAGGGTTTCATATCTTAAAAATTGTTTTCACCAAAAATATCACAAATTATTCAATTCTTAAACAAATTAAGTAAGACAAAAAGCATGGGAAAGAGGAGTTAGAGACATTTCCAAAACATATAGCCTTTTTTCATTATTATTCCTCATGTGACCACACCAAATGCTGCAACTGGACTGCTACTGCCTTCACCAATCTGCATATCACCATGAACTGTAACAAACAATCATCAATACATTTTTAAAAATTGATCCTAAATAAAATCTCTTTGTTCTGACTTTAGATTAATACGTTACACAAGTTATCTCCAATTTTCAGCCAGATCCAACACGTAACTAAAAAGTTATGAGCATTTTCCCCAAAACGGGTAACCCTTGGCAAGGTTTTGACAATTATTGTAAAAACAAACATATCTTGCCAAATACTCCACAAAAATGAATAAAAAAGGATTCATCTAAAATATATTTCATTAATACATCATTCAATAATATCTACATATAAAAATTACACCAAATGTGATCCTCCATGGATCTATGACAACCATATATTCCTTAAAACCTCATGACAATTTGAGGGTTTGATGGATAATCTTTGTCAAATCCCCTCCAAACTGATCTACCCTCTTGATTTAGACCAAACATGGTTTTATAAACCATTTAAAACTCCTTCCTAAATACTCTAACCACCTCATGACCAATGGATTTATACCAATTTGATGTAGAGCATCTATCACAAACCATAAAACCTTCATTCAAGGGTAGACTTTAAACTTGAATGAAGAGGCATATAAAAAGATCAACCACTCTTCTCAACTCCAAATTTTTTTAAAAGGTTATATTACATCCCTAAAGAACTTAATTCAATATTTCATATCATAAAATTCACCATAACATGAGAGAAGAAATTCTTATTTGCCATATAATACCTTAGTTCAGGGTTTCATCCCTTAAAAACTGGTTTCACCAAAAATATCACAAATTATTCAATTCTTAACCAAATTAAGTAAGACAAAAATAAGGGAAGTATGATTCAGAGAAATTTCCAACACATATATCCTTTCTTCATTATTATTCCTCATGTGACCACACCAAATGCTGCAACGGGACTGCTACTGCCTTTCACCATGAACTGTAACAAACATTCATCAATAACTTTTTAAATATTGATCCTAAATAAAATCTCTTCAGCTAGACTTTAGATTACTACGTTACACAAGTTATCTCCAATTTTTAGCCAGATCCAACAGGTAAATAAAAATTTATGAGCATTTCCCCCAAAACGGGTAACCTTTGGTGGGGTTTTGACAAATATTGTAAAAACAAACATATCTTGCCAAATACTCCACAAAAATGAATAAAAAGGATTCATCTAAAATATATTTCATTAATATATCATTAAATAACATCTACATATAAAAATTACACCAAATTTGATCCTCCATGGATCTATGACAGCCATAGATTCCTTAAAACCTCATGTCAGTTTGAGGGTTTGATGGATAATCTTTGTCAAATCCCCTCCAAACTGATCTACCCTCTTGATTTCAACAAAACATGGTTTTATAAACCATTTAAAACTACTTCCTAACTACTCTAACCACCTCTTGACCAATGGATTTCATTCTTAAACTTTTGTTGCACTTTTTTGGCAATGTTGCAACTTTGAAATTTTTACAAATTTTACATTTTTGACATAAATGACTCTAACCCTTACATGGACACTTTTAACACTTCAAGATAGACCAAATATGACATCTTTGGATAAAATGGATCATTTAGCCTTACATATTATGATTCAATGGAATCAAATAATCTTAATACATTATGAATGACTCAAATACAATAAAATTGCTCATATTATGACTTTTGACCTCTTGGTATGCTTGTGTGCTTAGGTGCCTCTGCACCAGATATTGACTAAATACAACAAGAGCTCTACTATGCTTGATGAGAAGATCCAATCACAAAGGCAGAATGGAGCTACACATGGCTTAGGATACACAACCTTTGAGCAAGGAGAGCCTTCCGATACTAAAGAGATCTCGCATGAAGGTAAATATGTACCTCAGAACAAGAAAACCACCAGTAAGAAATCCTACAAACCAGTATGCTTTAACTGTCATAAGGTAGGTCATACTGCTAATGTTTGTAGAAGTAGATCCAACATTGTTAATGTTTATAGACCCAATACATATGATGGATATATGCCTAGCACTTTTAATAGTTATTGCTACAATTGCAACAAGTATGGGGATATAGTTGTTGAGTGCAGGTCTAGAATGAATAATCAGAGACCTTACATGATTCAGAGGTCTGGTGGTGATTGGCAAAGATCTTTTAATGATCGAAGAAACCCTAACTGGAAGAGACCTTATGTAAACCGGTCTAGTCCTTATGAAATGGAGCATAGACAAAATATGACTGGTTCTATTTATCATCACTATGGACATGTATCTATGAATTGCAGAAGAAGAACTGGTAGAGGCAATGTTGGATCCTGGAGAGCATTTGGAATGACATGTTTTCATTGTCACAAACCGGGACACCTTGCAAAGTTTTGCAGAGAAAGAATGAAATAACTAGTTAATCAATCTGCTGACCAAAAAGATAAGAAGAAGGTTGACGTGGAGGAAACCATAGAAGAGATGAACAAGATTTGGAGAAAGAAGAGTAAGGAGTAACCATCAAAAGATTCTAATTCTTCACCTAGTGTGGAGAATCCCTCAGTGGTAAACTAAGCTGTGTATAAATCTTAGCATGAACTTATTATTAGATCCATTTCTAGACCCCCTATATGGTGTGCAGTAAGTAAAATCTATATTTCTTGATGCATTATGATGCTATGAAGAGTTTTTGTAATCTAACCGGTATATTGGATGTGTTATGAGAACTGGTAACAATTTTTAGGGTTGAACGATGATTACGGTAAGTTCAATTGGTATTGCATTTAATATGGTTTGTAAAAGGTAAATAAAAGGATGTTTCACAGTTTCATTTGTTACTTTGCATTCTTGAAAGCATTGGAGATCGATTGAAGCAGAGAAGAGTTGTTGATTATTGCTTTGGCAAAATTGTTGGCGAATTGAAGAGATCTGTGGATAAGTGAATCAATGAAAATGAATTTTGTTTAGAAACCCTAGCTATGAAGGAGTTGAAAGGTATTGTTATGTGATCTGATTCTGTGTTTGATATTTTGCAATGAATACACCACACTTTAGAGATGTTACTGAAAGGCCTCAACTAGAATTCAAGAGGCATACACATAAGTCGATTGAAACCGATCTAGCGTACCTTATGGTATGTTGCATATCAAAGATATTAGATCCTATATTCATTGAAAACTAGAAGATTTGGGAACCTTTTCTATCTTTAATTAGTATCAAACTTTGTGTGATAAGCAAGGAGTTATAAATGATCAATTCAGAAGGGTTACCGATAAAGGTTTTCACCATGCCATGAACTTTCTTGATGAATTCGAAGGAGACCATATCTAATATGTTTTGAGAAGGATACATGATCAGTTTATGTGGTTGGATCGACCATATAAGATTACAAAGGAAGCTATTCATGTGGTCACTATATTATGGGCAACCAGTGAAGTTTCAGTGTTGAGGACAATCCCGAAGGATGAAGTTGCCTGATTGACAAAGTCTAAGTGGGATGGTCGTGCTATGACTATAAATGAAATTGAAGACCCTGAGGTAAATTATGCTTTTATGGTCATCGGTTATAAGGTTTATCATTCTAGTAGAACAAATAGCATTCCCGGAGCTGCAATCCACATAGCCTACCAGATGTTGAAGGAGAATGCAGACTATGATCTTGCTAAAGCATTGAGAGCCTAGTTGATTTTAAATCTAGAATCTATCAAGAAGGATAAAAGGTAGAAATTTAAATTTGGACAATTGATCATAGGTTTATTTTTATATTTCTAGAACTTCTTTCCTGGTATCATTTAAATTTGGACAGTTGATCATAGGTTTATTTTTCTATTTCTAGAACTCCTTTCCTGGTATCAGTGATATTCAATGGTCAGAAGGTACATAGACAATGTTACAAATCAAGAACAACATTAAGATGATCGGCAATGAGTTTACAAAGGTAATTTGGGGATATTTTAAAGAATTTCAAAAGAGGATGCATGAAAGAGAAAGGATACTAGAATAGGTTGTTAAAAGGTATGAAGATACTATTTGTTTCATGGTGGATACTGACACATGTCAGATGGAGGTAGCATACCCTAGGACATCATGGGTGATGCCGATGGGTTATGAAGTTGAAGCTGATTTATTGATTGCTTATGTTGATCATCTCCTAGAACAACCGGTAGATTCTAATGCAACCAGGTTTGGAACCTTTAAAGAAAAATCTATTGAGGTGCATTTCGAGCTTGCCAAAATGGTTATTGCAAAGAAGGTAAGAAAAGAGGTGGACCAATTTTCTGTTGAACAAGGATTTACAAAGGAGGAGATTGCTGATGCCAGAGAAAAATTTGAAGCAAAGAAGGCTGTTGAATCCTCTAATGCCCCAACCGGTACCAGTACTGGCAGCCAAACAAGAAGCATAACTACTAAGGAGAAACCTTTTAAAATTCAATTCAAGAGAAAGGGGAAATAAATCAAGTCCCCTGCACCTAAAGTACTGGTAGCCACCAGTAAGTAGAAGAAGGAGCAAGCAAAAAGAGCTAGAGATGAAGAAGAAACATAGTCTGAAGAAGAGAAGAAAGAGATGAGAGCCAGTGGTAAGAAATCAAAGGTTGTTGGAGCGTCTACTGTAAAATCAGTTAAGAAGCTAGTAACTAAACTTACTCCCTTTGAAAAATTATAGTTACACATTAAGGAGTATGATATATTGTCTATTTTGAATAAACTTTATGATAAGTTTAGTGAAGAATAGCAAAGGAAAATTGAAGATAAAGTATTTTTGTTAATGAATAAGTTCAGTAAAGCTCTGATTGAATTGCAAGGGAAAATACCAAATTCTTTGTACAATAAATTAGATGCAAGATGGCAAGTTGCAATAAAACAAGACATGAAAATTATTGAATTTGTTCTTGTAAGTTTACAACCGGAAGCCTCAAAGGAGGAATTACAAAATATCTTTTTGAATTCAAAACCATTATGTAGATAAAAGAAAAGTCTTACAAGATTACTTGTTGGAGAATCCTAGTTGGTACATGATGAGACTGAGTAGATTTTGAAGAAGTTTTTAGGATTGGTACTTGAAGAAGAGGAACCAGAGAGATTAAAGGGAGAAGATCTCTCTGATAATGTGAACATTGATGATATCATACCGGATGAAATTATGTTTGATGACACAATAGTTGATACACACATTGGGCAAGAAATAATCATTATCACTGATGAAGAGATAGTGGTACCGAAAGACATCTCCACTGGTAAGGATAAAGATAAAGGTGAAGAAGAGAAAGGGAAACTGAAGAAAATGTATAGACAGATGATGTACACATTACTAAGCCCCCGATGAATATAGAAGAAATGCAGAAGGAAAGTGAACAAATTAATGTTGAGCAATTGGTGAATACAAATTTTGAGCAAACTAAAGAGCCACTGGTAAAGACAAATGAGAAGCAGAAAGATGAAGAGAAGCAAGAAGAAGAGCATGAGCAGAAAGTGACCTCCTGGTCACTTACATAAAAGAAGATAATTGATGATGAAGAGGAGGATGACAATGTGAGTATTCAAGGACCAATCAATATGGACATGCTAAGTCCTAGTGAGCTGATGGAGATTACATCTGCTATGAAATATAAGGCACAAAAAAGGATTATGAAAGCATAGAGAAAAGAAGCTCAAACTATTCAAAGTGCAATAGATATACTTTCCAGTATACTACCAAAGACTGATATTGAAAGTCTTCCTACACCTATTGACAAATTGGAACATTTGGTTACATCAACAGTTGAACAGATGAAGAGCCTAGAAGAAGCTGCAATCAAGAATGCTGAGAAGGAATATGAGAAGAGAAGGATTGCAATTTTGAGCAAGGAAATTGAAAGAGATAAGGTAGGTCTTAGTGATAATATGGAACATATAAAAGATGCACTAAAGACCAGAGGTAAAATATTGTCTACAATTTCTAATTTTTCATTATTTCTTGATGATATAGAGAAGAAGATCAAGGCAGAACAATAGGAAATAAAGGTTATGAGTGAATCATTTGATCCTCTAAATGATTCAGCTACAATTTTTGGCCATTCTATTGTAAGTGTACAACATAAGTTGAAGTCATATGAGGAAGAAAAGGTTAAGAGGACTACAACTCTATAGAAGTTATAGACACACATAGTTCCCAAGTTACAAATTTTGCAGAGAAGCTACAAGGAAACAAAGGCAATATTGCTGACATCGGAGATGAGCACTCTATATGCCATGGAAGATCTTCCATACCATATCCAAACATAGTGAAATCACATCCACTCTTTTGGCAACATGGGATAATGACTTGTAGGCTTTGAAGATTAATTTTGATGACATTTTTTCAAAATGTAATATGTAACTTGTTGACCCTTATACACTTTGCACTGGTAATACAAATTTTGGTCTATTGTATTCATTTTGTTTCACATGTATTTGCTTACCTTTGTCATTGTTATCAAAGGGGGAGTAGTATTGGTTAGCTAAAATTTTGTAATAACATGTAATTTCTAAGGGGGAGTTTTGTATGTATTTGAGTCATTGAGTCATAATTTTTGTAATGTGATACTTAGTTGACAAAAATTTTCCTAAGTGTTGCCATCAATGCCAAAGGGAGAGATTGTTGGCTTGATGATGATGATATTGATGTAATAGGTTGATTGATGACTTGTTTTGTGTTGTCATTGATGGCAACCATGTTTTGTCAGTCATCTAAGTCTTTTAGTCCAACCGGTAAAGCCTAACTGGTAGAGGAAACAACTAAACAATGAACCGGTAAACATGTACAGTGCTATGTTCAAGCAACCGATACAAAATTTTGGTGAAGAGTTAAGTGTTTCTGTTTGGAATGTATGTTTATGAAATTTGCAAGAGTCCATGACAAAAACCACATCAATAGATTTGATGGAATGAGAGATTTATGATATTCTGAGCAGTCAGTCATGAAGAACACAAAACCAGTAGAGCAGAGTTACTTAGATCGGTAAACCGGTAGACACAATGTTTAATTTTTAAGTTATGAATTATGTGGCCAACATGAGTAAAGCGTGTTGAGGAAGATTAACCAGATACAAGATTTGTTTATAAAAAGGAGTATATTTTGTGATGATGTATTAGATATGAGATCCGTAGTGAGAATTTGATTGTGCGGTGAAAGAAGAAGCTTTGTATTAATGTTTAGTCGATGTTAGAAGAAAAACTGAAACAAATCTAATTAGGCACAAAGGTGCTAACAACAAATTAGTCATTTGTTGTTCTCTAATAGTTGGAGCAACATAAAATCCTCTAACAAGGTCACTCCTAATAAAGTGTGGTAGGATCCTCATAGGTCCGAAGGTTTAAATCCTCTAACCATGTCACACATTAACTTGTGTTGTGTAAATCCCATAGCTGGGTAGCTTTCCTAATAGGTTTGGTCCTAACATACCTTATTGTAATAGCTCTTAACTGGGCTAAGACACTCTTAACCAGGTGTGCTCCTAACAGAGTAGTTGTAAGACCTTAACCAGTTAGATCCCTATTCCGCAGATAGTTGATCTTGTGGGTACCAATTCCCACCATGGTTTTTCTCATTTGGGTTTCCACATGAAAAACATTGTGTTATGTGGTGCATATGTTATTGGGTGTTAGCTTATATGTTTATTTTCCTTCCATGTTTGTTAAGCTTCAAGTTGATTAAAATGGTGATCAGATTTGTATTATTTTCGCTTGCACTGATTCACCCCCCACCCCCCACAGTGCATTATAAGTTTATCATGTATGTGCCTCATTACTCATTATTCTCTGTTATTTCTGGAAGGGAATAAGGCATAGGGTTTTGCCTAGAAACATGCAAAAACTTAGGTTTTGGTAGAGGTGAATATTGGTTGTTATCATGAGTATAGCTAAGGCTTTTTATATAAAACTCTTTGTATATGCTTCCTCTTGTGAGTTTCTTAGCAACAACATTTTGTTATGAGTTATTTTCAATATGCTTATTTTGAATAAAAAAGCCTATGGACTACAATAAAATTTCAAGACCCTTGTTCTTGTATTACTTAGCACTTTACTGTATCGTCGGGCCTGATTATGTGTCCCTAGTTGGCATTGACAATTTCTTGTTTTATGGCTGCAACTGTTTATACATTAATTTGAGTTCCTTTACACTGTAGCATGCACTTTATCTTGTGATTTATATTACTGTATCAAAATTGATCCTTGCTCTTTGAGATTATTTCCTGGCCTATGGCACTATCCCTTCTTCTATTGTGATTTATCTTTTTCCAGCTTAGACTGATAAGATTGTCATACATGTTTTGTGCCTTGTCATTAGACTATGATATGCAATTTCGGCGTACTCTTACCTTTTTAATATTTGAATTGTGATAAGACTATAATCAAAATAATCTTTGTTGATTTATCACTGATATTTTTATTTGATCATTGTATTGACTATAAATAGTCCATACCATGGACTGTACTTTGTTGCTCTATATCTTACATACTTTATAGATAAGGAGACACAAGGTTGTCCTCATTGTATCAGGTCAAAGCTTTGACACTACTACTATTATGGCTTCTTGAGACCTCACAAAATTCTACAATTTTTATGTCTCTTTCCTCTATTGATGTAGCTTCTCTATGATAGTTTTGTATTGTTGACTATTATGAGTACTTTTGGCTTTTCTATGACAACCATGTGTTGAAAGTAAAGGCAGTTTGTTATTTCACCGTGCTCTTTTATTTCTCTAATGGATTGTTTCTCACTTCCATGATTTTTCTTCAAAATATGAATTGTGCATCATGAGTCTTAATAATGATCTTGTCACTACTATAGTCTTTGTTCACTGTCACTGTTTAGAATATTCTACTTTGATGACTAATTCTTGCTCTCTATCATAGGACCGCCACTTAGTAAATATTTAGCAGACCTTATCTTCTAAATTGCCTGGTGATTATCATTGTTTCAATAAATATGACTACTATTTCTTCTTTATTTCTACTATGAATCTTCCTCTCACTGTGTGCAAATGAGATTAGCTGTGATCATGGATTGAACACACTGCTTCAGACTTAACTTATATCTTCTCAGATATTAGGCTCACTGTGATTTAACTGTACATGGTCTTGATGCCTGTATGATACTTTATATGGTCATTGGTTGAACTATTTCAAGTTGGGACTATAAAATTTGTACATGAACTATTCTCAGAAGGGAAAGCTTCTCTAATTTGCACAAATCTTCATAATTGTGTACTCTTACAACAATATTGTAAATAAGTCATAGTTGATTGTATTTATTTTGCATGGACCATCCATGCATTGATTGTGCTTTTGCTTTTGATAACTATTACAAGTGCTCTTTATCCTTGTTTGTTGTAGGAACAAAACTTTCATTCTGTGCACTATCTTTTGGGAGGTTTGCCATTGCTTCTTTTAGGCTCTCTGTATCTTTATCTTATAGCTAAGTCATTTGTTGTCCTCGATGATGTTGTTATTGCATAACACTATTCTATCTTTGTCCTACTTAGGACTTCACTATATCTCAGGGTTGTCTCATATCATTTACTAATAAAGGTTTCTATTGTGGCTTTGACTTCTTCTTGTGTATAGTGATCTCTTATCTATGATGGTGTGCTCTTAAGGAATTCTTATTCATACTAGACCTGTTCTTTACTATTGTAAGAGTGGTGTATAATTGCTTGATGTTCATGTGACTAAAATTTATGTGTATAGGTGTTGTAGAAGCATTTAACCAATGGCTTAGTAATGAATCATGAGAGACCTCTTGAAATCATATGAAATCCTTGTACAATATTAGAGTATTGTGACAATTATGCTATGCCCTGATCATCCTATTTTAACTGTTACAGTGACCTTGCTTAATGCTTTTGTATCTTATTCATTTGTCATTGTGTCCATGTGACTGATTACTTTTACCAAATTTGTATGACTGCATTATAGTGTCTTTTGGCTGTCAAAAGTGTATAGCTGGGCTACAATATATGGTATCACTTGTAGTGCTGCAACTTATTTTGTTAATACATTGTTCTAAAGACTTCCCTTGGTGGAATAGACTTCTCTGTGAATGATACTAAGGCTTTATCATTTTTGACAGTGAATAAGCTCACGGTACTATCTACTTTGATGGATGTCTCTACCCATTGGATAATATAAGGGTTCTCAACTCCTTAGGAAGTCTGCTGATGTATTATTACTATGAATATACTATCTATCATTGTAGCTAAGAAAAGACCTTTTACCTTGTAACAATGAAACTATGCAACCTTGACCTTTAAAACTGTCCTTCAAATCCCTAATCATTGCCCTTTGATTCTCTTATTTTCATAGCTTAGGTTTAGATATACTATTGTACCTTGTCATTAAGGTGTTATTGTTTGATTGTTGTGCACTATCTACAAAAGATATATTCTTCTTTGTGATTAAAGTATTTCTAAGACCCTTTTGTTGTTCTACTCTTGGGTTTGTGAAGGAACTCTACATCTCCATCATGTATAATCATTGGTTGTTCCTTTGTAGTATACTTCTCTAAAAAGTGACAGTCATTTTTCCATGAGACTGCCCTGAGCTTTGTGGGATTGAGATTTCTATTGTCTTTTTGACTATTGATGCAATGAATTCACTGTTATTGATTCTCTTGTAACAATTGAAATATTGATACTGTCTTATGTGCTTAGATATTTTAAGGCTCTTGAAATCTCAATGGGCTATAGTTACTGCTCATGGGAGTTACTTTGATGCTAGTACTTCAAACATCTTTTAAACACTGTACTCATTCCCTGTTGCACCTTTGCTTGATGATTTTATATGTACTTAATATGCTTTTGAGGGATGTGAAAGCTACTATTCTTACTATTGTATAATGTATGATATGTCACTTTTTACTGTGAGATAGTCACTCTTAACAATTAATTGCCTTGAATACTACTCTTCCCTGATGGATGCAGAGTTCTATTTATTGCTCATGAAACCTAAGAAATCCTAGTCCTTCTAAGAACTCACATACTATTTTTATTCACATGATGGCTCTAGCCGCTTGTTGACTAGTGAGTTCTATCAAGTTCATGTTGTATATACTGCCATTGGATGACAGTTTGTACTGTCATTGAGTGACAGTATATGGGATCATGACTTGATGTACTCACTATTTGATAACTGATTAGTGTCACCCTATAAGTGATGACATGTATGCTGAGCTCAACCCTTGTGGGAGCCCATTTTAACCCACATACTTGGTAGATATAAAATGAAAAACCTGTATCTACACATGAAACAAAAAAATTAGATAAAACATGGTACTTGCTGCCATTTCATGGCATCCTCTTTTTGCATTGACTTGATATAGCACTGAGAGAGTATTGGGAATAGTAGCATGTATGTTAGGGCGAGGCAAGTAACCCTGAGCTCTAACGATTTATTTCTCTCTCTCTCTCTTCTCAGTTCATTCCTTGGAGCAAACAACAGAGTAATTGGATCCCAGGAGATGTTGATCAACCTTGAGGAGGAACTTGTCAACCTTTTCAGGTAATGACGGGTTCCTTGTCTTTCCTTCACATACCCTTCTTATTTCTTATATGTTTACTATTCTATCTTCATGTAAATCTTTTTCATCTATCGCCATGGCTTGTGTGGGTACTCATGAATAGTATATCTTTATAAATAAATATGTATTTCATGCAAATGTTGTATTTGTACCTCTTTTTATTTTTAACACTTGCATATTTGAAATAAATATTTGTATGGCATACATGTTTATTTATAAAGTGATAAAAAATAGAATTTTTTTTGTGTACCTTTTAAAACTGTAATGTGTAAGGCCTACTGTATATGGTGAAAATGGATAACAATAACAACAAGATTGAAAGGCTAAATGGATTCAACCACCAAACCCTAGCCTAACAACAAGAAAGATCCACCATAACACATGAAGATTACCTAAGACAATGCAAATAAAACAAAATCACAAAGATGATACCATCACATGTCCAATAGGGTTTTGATCTCCATTCTTCCTATCTCCATTGATCTTGCTTGATATATTTGCTCTCAGATTTTATGTGCACAAGAGCTCAACAAAGAACGGAATGTGGTTGCAAGTAGGATCATAGTGTAGTCAATTGCATAAAAGATGATTAGCATGAATGATTAGAATGATTGGTTAGGATGATTGATTAGGATGATTGATAATGAAGGAAGCATCTCCTTATATAGAAGACACTATATGAAATGGAGGGATAAGATTGAGAGGTCTAAAAGGAGGTCGGCTAGGATTAGAGGGTAGGTAGAAGAAATAGTAAAATAATGAAAGGGGTAGGTAGTGTATGAATTAAGAGATGAATGACATGTGTCATAGGTAGAAAAGACTAATGAATTAATTAAATAAATAAAGATTTATTTAATTAATAGAAGAAGTGGGATCAATTAAATAAATAAGAATATTTATTTAATTTAGGAAAAGGATAATTTAAATAAATAAATGTATTTATTTAAATGAGAAATAAGGTTATAAGAGGATAAATGAATTAATTAAATAAATAAAGATTTATTTAATTAATAGAAGAATTAGGCTTAGGTAATTAAATAAATAAAATATTTATTTAATTAGTCATGACAATTTTAGGTGTCTACATTTTGCCCCTCTTTGAGACAATGCGGCTTGTCGCGTTGTTTCAAAGAAGATAAGATGAACTGATACAGAGTTGCCCCAGGATGGGAATGATATTCCCCCTTGAGAGATTGGATGAAAATGTCTGAAAAGATTGCAGACAATCTCTCGATAAGAAAGACAAGATAGAATGGATTGACCGGATAAAGTGACAAAGTCATGGGATAATGAAGACTGACTCGGGAAACGAGGGCTAGGGCAGTCTATAAGATAGACCACGAGGGGAAAACATCCTCATTGTCATCCACACATCTAAGAGATCAGAGTGCAGAGTGAGATAGAGCAGCAGCAGTCAGCAGCGATGGCAATGGCTCACAGATTCGATCACGTTCGCCGATTTCAGAGGCCAACAGAGGCAGGAGAGCCGGTAAGTACCACCAAACCTTGTCGTACTTTGACGCATTTATTGTTGTCATTAATGCATGCTAGGTAGAGTAATAAATGCATGTTTATGTCAGGAAAACGCATTTGTGTCCAAAAATGTGAATTTTTGTCTTCTAGGTCAAATCGACAGTTCTGTGATGAACATACGTTGTCGATTGGATAAGCTGCTAAGGGGATACACTCAAGCAGGTCCTCTAGGAAGACTAGGATAGATCAAGGCACTTTGTGATGAACAGCGAGTACCAAGATAGAGTACTTTGTGATGAACAAGGAGTACTGAAATATGAGCAGCACTTTGTGATGAACAGGGAGTGCAAATGTGAGCAACACTTTGTGATGAACAGTGAGTGTCACACACGTAGTACTTTGTGATGAACAGGGAGTACCACTAGGATAAATAGCAACACTTTGTGATGAACAGTGAGCGTCACTAGGGTAGAAGCAACACTTTGTGATGAACAGTGAGTGTCACTAGGACTGACATGATTGATTTGCTTGACTGCAGGAGTATTTGCCGATGCTAGAGTCATGGGAGAGATTCCCGTCGACGCAGAGGTTACGACCTGAGTTGTCGCTCGAGGACAAAGCTGCCATCGAGGAGATGGGTTTGAGACATGTGCTGTATGTGCCTAAGTTTCGGGCAAACATGGGTTTGCTGACTGCGCTGGCTGAGAGATGGCACTCTGAGACATGCACGTTTCATCTGCCGATGGGTGAGATGACAGTCACCCTGGAGGATGTATATAGGATTATGCGGATACCGATTGATGGGGAGCTGATTCCGTACGATTGAGACGGAGACAGGGATGCCCTTAGACGAGTGTTCTAGGATCCAAGACTGGAGATGAGGGTGGGACACGTGGCATGGGATACCATGACATGGATAGGATTAGCACTACCAATAGTGTTGGCAGGAGTGATCAGTGAGTTCCTCTGTATCAGTTTTGTACCATTTTGTATAATGATGTAGACACCTGCGGGTGATTGTAGCCATATGTATTTTTGACATCATTGTATCATGACACTTTATATATATATATGAGATGATGCATCTTTGCGGCGGCTATATGCATGTGTACCTATGTGATGAGATGTTCTTATGTGATGCTTATGATATGGATGCAAATATGTATATGATGCAATGCAATATTTTTTTTATTTTATAATTTTTTTTGTATTTTGTATTTTTTGATTTTTTTGTATTTTTGAATTAGGATATTCCGAAGAGCTATGTGTAGAACCTGCGAAGGTGCATGCTATTGATAGGATCCTCCAAAGGTTCACCTTCTGTAGTTGAGAGCTGATATGCCCCAGATCCATATGCTGCTGTAATGATGTAAGGACCAAGCCAATTTGGTTTGAACTTGCCCTTCTCTTTGTCTTGCTGATTTTTAGGATTTTCTCTGAGAACTAAGTCACCTACCTCAAATGTGTGAGGCTTGACTTTATGATTGTAGCTGCATCATTCCTTGACTGAATGATGTGTATCTTGAGTGACTATCTTCCTTGATAAGGGAACTGAGATAGAATTACTAGCGTGTGGACTACACAATCCCATATGTGTGTCACTTGAAGAAGTTTGGGCATCCCTGATAACAAAGTCCTTCAAGGAAGCTCCATTAAAGGTCCATGATGTATCACCAGAAGGGAAAGGATGTGCGGAACAAGTGAATGAGTGATGAAGGCTTATGATTGCGAAAAGAAGTGAAAGTAGGATAGCATGATGGAGACTTAGGATCAACAAGTATGCTTTTTGACTTGCAATTGTAGAAATTTTGCCCCCAGTTATTTTGATATTAGGGGAGATCATATCTTTGTCTTTTTCTTCCATAGGATTTTTATCCTTGACCTTGATTTTTGCCAAGTCCAATAGCTTTTGATTTTGATTTGGACTGAAGGAATTTTCTTTATTTTTGACTTTTAGATTTTTCTTTTCAAAGCTTGAATCTTGATCCCCAATTAGTAAGGGCTTTTTTGATTCTTGTTGATCCAAGTCTAGAAGCGGAGTGGAAATGGAATGAGTGGATGAAATGGTAAGGCTATGTGAGTTCTCAAGAGGGTTGGTGATACACTCAATAGATTCTTTACTAGAACCACTCTTAGGAGTATTGATATCAAGAGATGCTTGTACCACTAGAGGAGATTTGCATTCAGACTCAGTAGCCACAACACTAGGTGGTTCACACCCAATTCCTTGTAAATTGTTTATAGATTGTTCTTGTCGACTGAATGTCTTAGGAGATAGTGGGAGTTGGTCAACATGAAATATATACTCACCACATCCTAGGTCTTTAACCTTGAATTTTTCTTTGAGCTTTGTTTGTTTTGATGTAGAAGCTTTCAATGATTCTGGATCCACATATGCTGAAGATGGAACAACTTCTCGATTAGCTAGAATTGTTATTTCTGATCTAGGTCGCAGATTGTTGCAATATATGAATGGATTTGGGTCAGCTTTGATGGTCACTTCAACTCCATTGTGTGGAAACTTAATGCATTGATGATATGTAGATGGTACTACACTCATCTCTTGAATCCAAGGACGTCCCAAAAGTATGTTGTATGTGAGATCTAAATCAAGGACTTGACAAACCACACCCTTTGTAACTGGCCCAACTTTGAGGGGCAAGGTGATTGTGCCTTTGGATGAACGCTCTTCATCATCATATGCCTTGATGGTAATTTTGTTTGTAGAATTCACAGCTTTGTCGGAATATCCCAATTGTTTAATAGTGTTCAATGTACAAATGTTTAGACCTGCTCCTCCATCTATCAGGACTCGTTTGATTCTATGTTTGTGTATGAAGGCTTCAATGTGTAATGGTGCATTATGTGGCTGACTTACAGAGGCATCATTGGCTTCTGTGAATGTAAGGGAGTGTGGAATGGAAAGGTATCCCACCATGGCTTGAAACTGGTCCACATTCAGATCAGTAGGAATGGCAGTATCTCTCAAGATTTTGTCAAGAATGGCTTTATGTGCAGGAGATATGCATAATAGCTCAAGGATTGAAATGAGCGCGGGTGTCTTTCCTAACTGTTCTACAAGGTCATACTCAGGTTTGGTTGATGAAGAAGCGGTGTTTTTAGTTGGAGCACCTTGCAAAGTGAATTTACTTCGGCAAGTTGTAACATGACATTCAGAGGTAGGTTCGGAAGAAGATCCAATACCTTTTAGGACAATCTTGGGTCTCTGAGTAGAATTCTTGGACGCTTTGTCCTTGATGATAATAGTAGAGACGTAATTGTCCATCGATATGTGATTGATAGCTGAATCATAGTTATAGGATGCTCTGGTATAGTTGGCTTGGTCATCTGTGGCTTTATCTTTTCCCTTGTCATGTTTTGGGAATGGTTCCTTAAACATCTCATGTTCTTGATTGGATGAATGTCCCTCAATCTCAATATCACCTCTATCAATGAGATCTTGTATGATGTTCTTCAATCGATGACAATTTCCTATCTTATGACCCTTGCTCTTATGAAATTCACAATACTCATCATCATTCCACCAATTTGGTTTAACCTTTGCTTCATATGGTGGAAAATCTAGAACTATGATTACCTTGTTTGCCACTAACTTCTTGAAAACTGACTCAAGTGGTTCTCCCAACGGGGTATACTTCCTTCGTGATCTAGAAGTTGTTTGAGTATTCACTTGATTGTTTGTAGAACTTGATCTTGAAAAGATGACTTTGGGTCGCACTGTGTTGGCATCAACAACACCATCATTGACTATGTTCTTGTTTTTATTCCAAAATCTTGGCTTGTCTTTTCCTTTAAAGTCATCTTTGTTTTCCTTGAATATCTTAATGACTCCTTGTTCAATTAGGACCTTCTTTGTCGCTAAGCCTTTTTCAATGACGTCCTTGAAGGTAGACAAACAAGCTTTCCTTAGATCATAGCCAATGTCTTTGTTAACATTTTGTGTGAACATCTCTACCATTTGTTTTTGTGGAATTTCACAAGAGCATCTGCTGGCTAGATTTCTCCATCTTTGTAAAAATGATGCAAAAGACTCTCCCTCTTTTTGCTTGGTGTTGCACAAAGTAGTGACTGATATGTCTGTCTCTATATTGTAGGAGAAATGTTGAATAAATGCCTCTGCTAAGTCACCCCATGACTTAATACCAGGTGGGAGTTGGGAGAACCATTCCATAGCTTGATCACCTAAGCTTTGTGGGAATAATCTCATCAAATATGTCTCTTCTGAAGCTACTTCAATGCAAACTGTGAAAAACTGTCTTATGTGTGCCTTAGGATCCCCTTTTCCTCTATACTTATCAAATTTAGGCATCACAAAATGTGTAGGAAATGGAGGCATTGGAATGCTCTTGTCGAATGGATAAGGACATATGTCTCTCATTGTGTATGTTGGCTTCGGTGTATTTATATCCTCCATTTTCTTTTGTAAGTCCCTTATTTGTTGCTCCAAATTGCTCTTAGGTGGAGATCGACTTCTTGCACCATATCCCATATTTGAGGCACCAATTTGAGGAGGAGCATGTTGCATATATGGATGATATTGATCATACACATGTTCATATGGAGGAGGTCTATAGTGATGCGGCATATATGGAGTACTTGGTATAGATTCATGTTGAGGAACACCATATTTATTTTGTGCATGTATACCATACTCTACAGACATGTCATGTTCTATTGTGTTGCCCCCAAATTTGACACGGGGTTTCCTTGTGTCCAAATTTTGAACATGCCTCTGAATATCCAATTGTTTTGATTGATCCGTAGCTGGACCATATCTATCTGCATAAGACTTCCATGATGGTCTGCGAAGGTGAGTATCATATGCTTGACCATGTGTATGTGGGACCTCTGGTTTTTGAAGCAAAGATGATGGTGATTCAGGTACCATATATGGTCCTCTATTTCCTCCACTATTAGGTCTCCTTTGATCCATATTGGAGTGAGGTTGTTGCAAAGGTCTATGTTCCATTATTTGAGACATGTCAAAATCATGAGGTATCTTGGCTCCACTTTGTGCCATCATTTGTAAGAAGTATTGTCTATCCCTCCTCATTATTTCCTCAACCAATCGATTGAAATGGGGATTCATAATGGATTCTTCCACATTTGTTGAATGTACTGAAAAGTTGTCCACATTGTCATTATGTGTAGCATTGTTGTTTATAGTGTCCATGTTCTCAACATTTGGAATGTTTCTATAGACATCCATGTCAGGTAATGTAGTATGATCAGAATTGAAAAAGATATCATTGTCATACTCATAAGAACTCATGTTTGCGGACTCTTGAGGCTCTTTAGTTTCTCTCCTAGATGTTTGAAGACGGGTTTCAACCATGAACTAGGTATTGACCAAGATGTGAGAGACTAGATGAAAAATGTAAAGAGTATGGAAGACCAAGAGTTGAATGGAATGTAAATGAGTCTGAAGTGTACTTGCAATGTCCAAAGTGTAAGACCAAGTATGTATGTAGTAGAGTAGGTGTGACTTCCAAAGAGAGGATAGTTTCTCTTGATGAGGTAAGCTGACCTTGACCCTAAGTAAGACTAAATGAGACCCAAAGGTAAGAAACCTTGATGAGGGACCACCTAGCAAAGTGTTGTTGTATGTAATGTGTTGACAAAGTATAGTGAGGACAAGAAAATGACCTTTTGACTCAAGTTTAGACAAGTGTGAATGTAAAGCAAGATGTAAAGCAATGATGGATTTTGTGAGACCCAAAGACAGGTTGAATGCTAGATGAAACCTGGAGAAATGACCTAGGAAGCTCAAGTATTCCGAAACTGATTTCTTTTTGTTTGCTGGACTGTAAACTTTTTTTGCAATTTTGAACACAGACGTGCCTGTATACTGCACAGACGCGGTTACCCAACACAGATGTGTTTCTATTCAACACAGACGCTGTTATAAACATAGACGCTATTCTGCCCTTCACAGACACGCCTAGACAACACAAACGTGGTTAAAGCAGACACATACGCATTTCTGTAAAATTTGTGCAATTTTTTCCAATCTGTGAAGTCGTTTTGTTGTGACCAAATCTGATTGTTTGACTGTTTTTCGTGACAAGAGGACACAATGTTGATAAGGACTCAATGTTTGCAAGTGTTTAGACTGACAATGACTCCAAGAAAAGTGTGTTGTTTGATGTAAAATTGTTTTGCATACACTTGAAGACACAAAAGACACAATGTTTTGTTGTTTGGTCTTGAATGTTTTGAATGTTTAACATAAGTCAAGCACAATTCTTATGGCTGGCCAAGACAATAGTTGTTGATCCCACATGGGGTTTTACCCCCGAGGCTACGCTATTCAGAGCGGATACTTAGATGCTTGACCTCATTGGCTCCACCCTCGGCACTCACTTCTCGGGTCAGCCAAGCATCAGTCCCCATGAAAACTCCCAATGGCAAACTTTGTATCTCTACTAAGAACTATATGTGTGTGGGCCGCTACCAGAGGTCCGACCTCCTGCCCCAACAACTAGAAGGATTTGGGCCTCTAAAACAAAATGGTGCTAGTAAGGGCATCCGCTCATGTGGCCATACATGCGGCACTTTCAGCTCTGTAAATATAGAAGGCTCCCAGCCGGTAGGGGTTACGCCCTACAACTGATCAAATAAATTTGATCAAACGGGTTTATGGGGAGACATAGTGTCGGTATGAACTAATCAGAACACATTATTCATAGTTTTCACCATGAATATATTTGATTATAGTGGTTCGGATGAGGTGGGTTTTCCTCGCTACCACTTGGGTCGTTCTCTTCTTACTAGTAGTCCTAATGACCACACGGGAAGACAGACCCTCTAAAGATTAAACAAAAAGAGCCTATTGCTCAAGACACAAAAGACAATGATTCAATTTTAGTGCACCAATGGAAGTGTTTGCTAGTCTATGAAAACAAGGCACACAATAAAAATCCAAAAACCCTTGCCAAGGACCTGCAACAAAAGGTTGTTAGTAGTTTGGGTTGTTTGAAAAAATCACCCCTTCTTGCAAACACACAAGTTAGGTAAATTTTTAAAACCCAAAAGACTTTGTGAAATAGGGGCCTTCAACCAAATGATTTAGCTTCCAAGCCAAGCTGCACCACTTTTGTTAGCTAGATCTGAAAATGTTAGCTCAAAATAAACTAGATCTGAAACCCTAAAATGCAAAATCCGAAAACTGAATCAATAAAATTTCAAAATTTTGAAATAGGCAATACACAGACGCGATTACCCCCAATGCAGATGCGACTCTGCGACACAAACGCGGTTCTGTGAGGCACAGACACAAGTAAAAACCATAGATGCTCTTTCCAAACACAGATGCGGGTAAAAATGGCACAGACGCGCTTCTGTAACACAGACGCGCCTCCCTGGAACTTGCAAAATGAAATATTGCCAAAACACAGACGCGGGTAAAAATGACACAGACGCGCTTCTGTAACACAGATGGGGATCCTTGGAACCTACAAAATGAAATATTACCATAACACAGATGCGGATCAAGTTGTCTCAGATGCGCCTGAAAATCAAAAACGCGATCCGAAAGTGCGCAGACGCGAAAATACCAAAAATGCTGCCGAAAATGTCTGATCTGCAACTTCAAAAACACAAGATCTGCAACAAGGAGGTTAAATGCAAAGGGAGAAGAGTCCCACCGGGCATGCCAAAATGTATATGGTGAAAATGGATAACAATAACAACAAGATTGAAAGGCTAAATGAATTCAACCACCAAACCCTAGCCTAACAACAAGAAAGATCCACCATAACACATGAAGATTACCTAAGACAATGCAAATAAAACAAAATCACAAAGATGATACCATCACATGTCCAATAGGGTTTTGATCTCCATTCTTCCTCTCTCCATTGATCTTGCTTGATATATTTGCTCTCAGATTTTATGTGCACAAGAGCTCAACAAAGAACGGAATGTGGTTGCAAGTAGGATCGTAGTGTAGTCAATTGCATAAAAGATGATTAGCATGAATGATTAGAATGATTGATTAGGATGATTGATTAGGATGATTGATAATGAAGGAAGCATCTCCTTATATAGAAGACACTATATGAAATGGAGGGATAAGATTGAGAGGTGTAAAAGGAGGTCGGCTAGGATTAGAGGGTAGGTAGAAGAAATAGTAAAATAATGAAAGGGGTAGGTAGTGTATGAATTAAGAGATGAATGACATGTGTCATAGGTAGAAAAGACTAATGAATTAATTAAATAAATAAAGATTTATTTAATTAATAGAAGAAGTGGGATCAATTAAATAAATAAGAATATTTATTTAATTTAGGAAAAGGATAATTTAAATAAATAAATGTATTTATTTAAATGAGAAATAAGGTTAGAAGAGGATAAATGAATTAATTAAATAAATAAAGATTTATTTAATTAATAGAAGAATTAGGCTTAGGTAATTAAATAAATAAAATATTTATTTAATTAGTCATGACAATTTTAGGTGTCTACACCTACAATAGGCCACCAAATTTAGCTATAGTAAAAATTTGGTAACAGATATGTGAGATGAGAATTTGTTTTGGCGTCTTCACAAGTTATGCTTTTAGTATGACGTTGATGATGGTGTGTATGCAATATATATGATGTGTGTGATGATTCTTTTATGATAATATAATTATGTTGTATGCGTGTACAATTTATATGATGTATATGATGGTTCTTTGAAGTGATCAACTCTAATTTTTTTAGTTTCTTGAAAATATGTAGATGTTTTATTGCCAATTTATTGAGTAAGTTTATTGTAGTTTGAAGATTAATTTTTCAGTTTCATTCATTGTGCCATTCAAATTAATAAAGTAAAGACAAAAAATCATATAAATTGCAATTAGAAGGAACTAAACATTATATTAACTTTAAGATCATAAAATACCTTATTTTAAAAGCTTCTAAATTACTAGCAAGATTGATTACAACACGTTAATTTGAGAAGTTAGATACAACAAATATTTTAAAACATAAGTGCTTTCCATAGTCACTATCCATAGAAATTCTAATGAAAAACCTTTCCAATGCCCAACAATACTAAGTTAGCCCCATTGATGTTAATTTATTGACTTAAATTTTAATTGTTTTCCAATTTGTGTAGATCAAAAAGATTGAAAGCTTAAGCTGAAGGAATGGTTGCAAGGAACATAGTATGTGAATATATATAAGAAAATAATTTTCAAATTTAATCTCAACAATCACCCTTTTTGGAAGCTCAAAATCAAAACTCGATGCCAAGATTCCTTGTAGGTAGTAAAAACAACTTCCAACAATTCTAAATATGAGAAAAGAGTTGATAAAACTTCCAAAAAAATTTGTGCAATAGCAGGTAATAATCAACCTCATATGAGAAAGAGTATCACCTAGATCTCATCATCTAAGGTATGAAATATTTTTAAATCAATAACCAAAACTATATTCACCACCATAAGCCCTAATTGATCATTTTTAATAGTTTTTTCTCTTTATTTGATGGTTGATCAACTAGAATGACATTTAAAAGAAAAAACACAATGAAAAAAACTCTACAAAGGTCTTATAACAAGATTTTTTTTTAATTTGATATGTTGCAATCAAAAGAAATAATAAATCTTTATTGATCAAACTCAAAAAACCCCTGAAATAGTAATTGAATCATCAATATTTTCAAATCCAACTTAGACTGTAGATGAGACTAACGACAAGTCATCTTGGAAAGATATTTCACCCTAAAAGACGATGTCATCATGTAATTTCTTCATCTCCCAAGATCTCAGAAACCCAAAACCTTCAATTTCTCTTCTTCTCTTTTTCACATAACCATGGGAAAATGAGAGGAAAGGATCCTTTTATTCTTCATCAATCTTGTAAAGTGGAAAATTGGAGGCTTAACAAATTCACTACATGGAAAGGGGAAATCACTAAGGCGATTTTCACTTGGAGGACTTTACATTCAAATGAGGAGATGAATCCACTAGATCCAATCCTAAATAATACAAGGACTGAATACTAAGTAGGTTTATTATGTTTGGAATGTGTTTGACCCTCTTTTGTAAGTTGAATAAGTAAAGTTCTGAAATTGAAGACAAGATAGCTGGAAACGATGAGCTACAAATTTGTGATTTCGTCATGCACTTGGATTAGAGAAGTTTGAGATGACTTGGGGCTGCTCTGCAAAATTTGCCAAAAGTAGCAGGGGACTAGGTTGCCCACCCTCCTGATCCTCCGAACTTTTCACGTGTCAAAAAGGGTTTTTTGGTCTTTACAAATAAAGATTAATTCCAAAGGTACATCTGTGCACTTTCTTCCTACACACAGAAAGAAGAAAAAAGGGGTTGAGAATAGGGGTTTGCCTAAGTCAAACCCCAGTTTGGAATTAACCTTGAATGAAATACTGCAAATGCTTGAAATAATTGATGGAAAATTATACCTTCAGATCTGCAATAGATGATGATGATGCTTTTCTTCTTGAATGTAATCACATATGTTGTATGAAATGGCATGGATATGACAAAACCATAACACACACACATGCTTGCAAATAAATGATGTAATAATGCTCCAATGGATATATGAAGAATATGCAGCCTTGGATAATGCTTGAATGTAGTCTTCTTGCCTTCTCCACCTTGTCATGGTCTCACCTTATGTCCAAATGAGAGGGGAAGACCTCCTTATATACTTGCTCATCGTCAATTATTTAATTTTTTGACATAGGCCAACACGGGGGATTTATTTCTCACTCAAATTTGAGATAGCGCCTAGGGGCCAAAATAGGTCTTGATTAGGGAGGACTAGGGTGTGGTGCCCTAGTCCTACCCTAATTTAGGCCAGTAACAAGGGGCTATGCAAGTTACAAGATGCAAAAATAAATATCGGTTGCATATGGGAGACATAAATAGGTCCCAATAAAGCATGGGAATGAGACCGATAAGTCGAGGGCCTAAAATGGGGTCAAAATTACAAAGGGTACAATTTTAGGATGCTACATTTAGCCCCCACTTTAGCATGAGTATGAGCTTATGCAAATACTTAGGGTAAAGTAGAAGAAGATGAGGAATGCAAAGAAAGATCACAAGGGGTATAAGATATCACTAATTTTGAGGAACTAAGCCCCCAATCTTAGGATCTTAACTCACTCATATGCAAGGGCACACAAAACAAGACAAATACAAAGATAGAAATAAAGACAAAAAGACAAACAAAGGCAAAGACACAAGGCACACAAAACCCAAAAGCTAAAGAGCAAAAATAAGACCTCAAGTCAACTAGCCGAAGAGACCTCAATATCAAAATGTCTCAACAACTAATATCATTCTTTAAAAATGCCATCTCACGAACACAAGTGATCACAAAATATAGCAAAGCTACGAGTTCATGAGAGGAAGAAGAGAGAGAATGAATACATGCTAGATGTGTTTATCCAGGTGATCCATGAGAAGAATGATGAGAGAGGGCATGGACTTCTCACCCCTAGATGTTTTTATCTAAGTGATCCATGTGGGGAGGAGAGTAAGAATAGTCTAGTTGTTTTTAGCCAATTCCACCCATCCTCATGCATGTGTGCAAGTGATGTCTGGTTTCAAGTGTATAACACCTCGTGTAAGAGTCTTTGCTTTGTTTTTTAGTGTGCTTCAACTTTTTTAAGACATATAATATCAATGAAAATTACAAGGGGTGATTGTGTGTGTGTAAATGCCAAGTGGCGAAGATAGATGCCTGGTTTCAAGGCCATCTCGTTTAAGACTTTGTCTTTTTTGTTGATGTGTAACCCCATCCAAGACATATATCATATGCTACCTCTGGTTTCGAGTGTGAAGAATCTCTCTAAGATTTTTTACTTTGGTTCTGAGAATGAACACCTCGTTTAAGACATGCAAAAATTATATGCAAGATTTATAGTAAAATATAGTACAAAGGGAGTGATGTGGGTGCCCCCCCCTTAATATGTCAACATAGTTTTATTTTTATGTCTTAAGGAAGATTAGAAACAAGGACACCTTACTTTCAACACCAAGGACATATCCTTAAAGCAACAATTTCATAAGTCCTAAGCTAGAGAGGGAATACCCTTCAAGCAAGGATAAGGTAATTGAAAAAGAGATATCTTACAACAAGTGTAAAGGGGATCCTTGGAGGAGAAGAGATATCTTGAAAAAACATAACATCTTCTACCAAAAGAAGGAAGGATGACAATAATTCATACCTTCCTCCTATTGTTGGGTGAAAGGGATTCTTGATGAAGGATGACACACTTTTGACCCATTGTGAGGGGTAAGTTTATGGTAGATTTACATTGCCAATTGAAGAAGATGTTGTAGTCAAGGACTTACACCTCTTGTATAAGAGAAAACCCTTTATCAAACAATAACTTCACATGAGGAATGACACCCAATCATGAACACACACCACTCCACAAAGGAAAAGTGGAAATCAATCATTGCCCCCCAAGTATAAGCACAACGAGGAGAATTACACAGTCTTCTAAGGAGAGATTAGGAATAAGGAAATCCACAATATACTCACATGAATGAATATCCAATGCAAGAAAAGACATTAGTTTATGTAAAATGCATCTCAAAAGAAGTGGTAATCTTCAAATAGAAATAAAGGGAAATAAAGAAAGATTACATATTCCCCTAAGGAGGGATTAATCATAAGAGACATATGAAAGGATATCAACACATGAAAAATGCAACCCCTAAAGGGAATAGTGATACATTATTAGATAGAAAGAGAGAGGTAGAGAAAGCCATCCTTGCCCCCCAAAAGAGGACAAAGATGAAAATTACACATCTTCTAAAGACATGTTCTTCATAAGAGATGAACCATTTCAAACAAAGAATAGGTCCTAACCAAGGAAAAAATATGTGCTTGCATGAAGAATGACTCTATGCAAGAAAAGGACATCAAGTGATGAATAACACAACACAAAAGAAGAGGTAATTTTCAAAGAGAAAGAAAGTGTAAGAAGAATGTTTACAAAAGTTTTGTAAGGAGATATTATTCATAAGAGATGCACAGCTTCAAGCAAGGAATAGGTTCTATCCAAGGAATAAGCATGTGCTTGCATGAAGGATAATTCCATGCAAGAAAGGACATCAATTTATGAATAATGCAATCACAAAGAAAATAGTGAAACCTTGAGAAGAGGATAGAAAGAGAGGAAATCATGTTGCTACCCCAAGATATTTGAAATTGAATAAGCACCACCTCTAATGAAAAAGATCCCCCAATTAAGTTAACTTATTATGTCATAGGTTGAGGAGAAACAAGAGGGTGAAAGGAGTGCTAAGACACTACCTCTTCACCTAGAAAGAGAGCAAGATCTGTTGAAAGACATATATGAGCACGATCGTATTGTTCTTGAACAAATTCCTTAAATACTTTACACTTTCCAAGAGAATGAGAACCACCATGATGAAAAGGAAAATATCCATTTCCTTCTTTATGTTTATTGCTAAACTTCACAAAAGGAAAGACAACATTCTTATCATACTTCAATTTCCAAAAGATTCTAGTTGCTAATTTTTCTTGATCATTAATAGTTGTAGGCTTATTATTTTGAGATTGAGGACAAGAGTTGTTATTAGAAGAGGAAGGATTTTCATCTATGATTTTAAATTTTTCACTATCAATAAGTTTTTTAATTGAATTTTGAAAATTTGGACAATCATTGGCATGGTGATCATGGGTTTGATGAAATGAACAAAAATGAGTTTTTGAAGAAGAAGCTCTTTTGCGAGTACTAATGGCTTGTTGTCTTGCAAGTTGATTTTTGAAGTCTTGAATCCAAAGGAGTTAATCCATAGGAGATTTATTATTATTTCTTAGGCCTTCTGTGGCAACTTGTATAGGAGGGTTTATAGGGACTCCAATTCCTTGTTCAAATTTTCTAAGTCCTTGTCCTCTAAAACCTAGTTTTGATATTATGTTGAAGCCACTCTTATAGAAATCTTTTAGTTGAGAAGGTGGGCGAACATTATAATAAATTTCTTTGAAGTTTGTAGTGTAAGAATGTTTAGAAGGGGTGAAAGGATTATTAGATGAAGAAGGAATATCTTGTAAAGGAGGATTTTTCTTTCTTTCATCATGCATATCTTCTTTGATAGATTGGGAAGGAAGATCTTTATCATCTAAGGCCTCATATTTTCTTAATATTATATGGGGGGAGAGATCATGAATTAAATGCATGAAATCATCTTCTCTACAATTTTTTTAATGTTTAAGATAGGCTCTAGGAAAATAATGAGGATCTAGAGAGATAGAAACACCAATATTTTGACCTTGCCCCCCTTGCACAAGGGTATGTGTATGAGAAGAAGATGGGGCCATATTGCTTGCTCTCCATTAGAGAGATTAGTGACAAGAGTATTATCTCTTTCTTCATTCACATTAGATACCCTAGGAGTGGTACAAGTATTAGGTTTCTCATTGTCATCTCTATGGTTAGGATCTACAAAAGCTTTTAGGTGATCTATGTATGAAATGCATTTTCCCCAAAATATCATCATAACACAACATATATGAAAAATGAAAGCTTTGAGATCTAATTTATGAAAAGGAATCAACTTGGAAATCCGAAGAATGCAATATGTCCAAGTGGTATGAATGAAAAGAAGTAATATGAAGTGAAAGAAGCCATTATCCAGCACATGATTATAATAAATGTAGGTAACAAGCAATGTAATCATATGTGAAATAGATAATAGATCAAATCCATTAATTGTCATGGTGAATATTTGAATTTAAATCCAAACAAATTAAATGAAATAAATTAAGATTTTATAAATAAAACCAATTAATTTATGTAAATTGTTGAGATTCACAAATTTGATTTTTTTTTAGATGAAATTTAAAAATGAGAATTTGGAAGTTGAGATTTGGAAATTGGAATTTGAATAATTCAAAATTTTAGAAAAATGATTATTCAATTTGTTGAAAAAAGTATGCAACCTCTTAGGGAATTTAAATTTATAATTAGGGCCTTGAAAATAACCTCTTAATTTAAATTTAAAATTACCCACTAGAATATTTGAATTTATCCAATTAAAATTTAATTTTAAAATTAGGGCTTTGTTAAATAACCTCTTAATTTTAAATTTTAAATTTGAAATGTTGAAATTTGAGAATTGAAAGAATAAATTTAATCTTAAAAATTAGGGCCCTTTTACTTAACCTCTTAATTTTTAAAATTTAAATTTGAAATTGTCCACAAGGGAATTAAATTTAAAATTAGGGTATTGTAGAAAGAACCACTTAATTTAAAATTTAAATTTGGGAATAGATCTAAGATTGGAATTTGAAATTTAGAAAATTGGAAAATGCACAAGATTAATTTAACTTTAGAAATGGGGGTTTGTTTAATTAACCACTTAATTTTTAAAATTGAATTTAAAATTTGATCCAAGGTTGTAATTTTGAATTTGAATTTTTAATTATGTTGGTTAACCGATTTGTCACTTCAGTTTTATATTCTTTTGCCCATGTCAATGACAATCTAACCAACAATTGAGTCACTTGCAATGGTATTTGCAAATGCTCTCTACTTATTTTACAAGGTGCAACTACCTTCAAATGATATGCAATGAATGAAAATGTAGGGTATGCTTTTCACCAGAAAGCAAGAAAGGCAAACTAACACCTACCCATAACTATGAAAGTAGATGCGAAAGATTGATTTTAGAATGAAGTGAATGTAGTCAAACAACACAAAGTTTACTTATCCCACACTCACAAATGATATTCAGGGAAAGAAAGAACAACAAACCCTTTTTAATAGATGATTAAATCTAAATTCAAAGCTTCAAAATTATATATATACACAGCCTAATATAACAGAATGACACTGAAAGTAATTACAAAGAAGCACAATTCATTGCAATTAAAAGAAAACATTAATAAATTCATAGACTCAAAAATATCCTCTTTATTTTTTCAATGTCAAAATGTGAGTTCACAGACTCAACACCTCTGTACAATAAAACTGCACAAAAAAAAAACTATACTACCCCTTTCCCCTTTTCATAATCTATTAATTACATATTTAAAGACTCCAATAAGCCTTTTCAGTTTCTATAACTGCTTCTTTTTTAAAAGAGTGAAATAACCCTTTCACATTCCCTTGAAATTGCTGCTCTCAAAAGATTTAAAACATCTTCAAATGTTTTAAATTATTGTACATAAATTATAGAGAAATTGAGATTTTTTTTTAAATTTCTCTTGCAACTGCTTTAGAGTAAATTCACTATGGGTTCACTGAGCATCCTAGGGCCATAAATTTTTATGAGTGGTTATGATAATTAAAATAAAACATGGGTTTTTTACCATTTTTTAACAACTCACAAACTTGAGGTACTTCCTTTGTAAACTGACCTTGCTAACCATATTGCTCCATAGAGAAAATATCAAAATAATATATCATATGAGCTTGTATCACCATAAAATTAAAAGTGGGGGCATTCGAGATCAAAATATTAGGTGGGTTTCTTTCAGATTTAAGAAATTTGCAACTTTTTTCAGATGCATTTTTAGACTTGTGAATCAATGATGTTGGGAAGTCAGTCATTTTCCTAAGTTTAGAATCATTGTCAGAAAGTCATCCATTTTCCTAAGTTTATAACTGTTGTCAGGAAGTCGGCCATTTTCCTAAGTTTAGAAGTTAAAAATTTGAAAAGGGCTAACTATGAACTAGGACTTTAAAGTTTAAATTTGGCCAAGTTAAAAAATGGACTAACAATAGGCTTTGATTGGGGACGAGGATTGTGAAGGAAAAAGTAAGAGACCTAGAATCTAAATAAAGACCAGTGCATTATCCATTGGGAAATAGAGTCAAGAAATGGCAAAGGAAATGGAGTTGCTTGTAGAAGGGCAACGGAGAACTGGGCACAGGCCAAAAACGGGAAGCCAAGACTGAAAATGGAACTCAAACCAAAACCACCTATATATGTACATGGTCATTAAGAACCTACCTTAGATTATGCCCAAAACTAATTAAGTGAAGCCATTGATAGGTTGGGAAAAATATCTGCTAGTGCAGAAAACTGGATGGTAGGCAAAAAGCATCATTTTAATCTGCCACCTCGTGACTACTATGAAGAAAGACCCGGCGACAATTCTCTACAAAAAGTTTTCAAGAAAAAACCTTAAATCCAAAATGCCATTGTGCATCATGAAGTTCTAAAACCAACTGTAATGTGTTTACACCATGTTGTGCAGGCTTGTTTGAGTCTACTTTGAGAACTCTAGCATCCTTTGTGTAATCCTTTGAACAATAAATCAGACCTCTAATAGGGCATCCTTCATAAAGAACATGAGGATGATGTGCAGTGACATTTTTATCCAAGTTCAAGCTTAGATCTTCTAAATGTTTGTTCTCAAAGAATGCACCATCAAATTCATTTTCAAAACAAAAAGATACCAATATGGGATGACTGCTAAATTCTTTTAAAATTTGCAAGGAAATCAAACTTTTAAATGAAAATTTGAATTTTAAATTGCATACACTCAGATCTGAAAACAAAAAATCAAAATTAATGGTGTAAGGAGTCAGGTTCACCGAAATGTAAAGTGGAAAATTGGAGGCTTAACAAATTCACCACATGGAAGGGGGAAATCACTAAGTTGATTTTCACTTGGGGGACTTTACATTCAAAAGAGGGGATGAATCCACTAGATCCAATCCTAAATGACACAGGGACTGAATACTAAGTATATTCATTGTGTTTGGAATGTGTTTGACCCTTTTTTGTAAGTTGAATAAGTAAAGTGCTGAAATTTAAGACAAAATAGGCAGAAATAGTGAGCTACGGATTTGGGATTTCATCATGCACCTGAATTAGAGAAGTTTGATATGACTTGGGGCTGCTCTACGAAATCTACCAAAATTACTAGGGACCGTGTGTCTGGACCAGGTCACCCATCCTCTTGGTCCTCCAACTTTTCATGCGTTGGAAAGGGCTTTTCCGTCTCTGTAAATAAAACTTAATTCTTGAGGTATAGTTGTGCACCTTCTTCCTGCACACACAAAGAAGAAGAAAGGGGTTGGGAATAGGGGCTTGCCTAAGTCAAACCTCGGTTTGGAATCAACCTTGAATAAAATATTGCAAATTATTGAAATAAATGATGGAAAGGTATACCTTTAGATCTGAAATAGATGATAATGATGATGCTTTGCTTCTTGAATATAATCACATATGTTGTATGGAATGGCATGGACATGACAAAATGCTAACATACACACATGCTTGCAAATGAATGATGTAATAATGTTCCAATTGATAGATGAAGAATGTGCAGCCTTGAAGAATGCTTGACTGTAGTCTCCTTGCCTTCTCCACCTTTTCATGCTCTCACCTTTTGTCCAAATGAGAGAGGAAGACCTCCTTATATACTTGCATGTCGTTAATTATTTAATTTCCTGAAATAGGTCGACATGGGGGATTTATTTCCCGCTCAAATTTGAGATAGGGCCTAGGGGCCAAAATAGGTCATGATTAGGGAGGACTATGTTGGCAATTTGGAGGAATGGATTATGTGTTGCATTGATGTTTTGCCATTGATGGCAACACTGGTTGTTTTGGTTGTTTACTGATTTCTGATTGGTTTTAGTAGAGTGGTTGTTTATGATATTGATTTGGTAGGATCTGGTATGCTTTGGTTTGTGGAATTGGTTTGGATCTGTCATTCATGCTATTATGATATGTATCACATTCAGTTGGTTCGGGATTTGATGACTTGGGAGCTATCATTTATTCTAGTAAGCCTTTTGGTCACCGGTAAGGGTTTTACACTGAGAGCTTTGCTAAAGATCTTTTGATGCACATGATAAGTGGTGTTGGTGTAGCTTCTAGATGGATTTCAGGATGTTGTTGGTTATCTTGTTCATGTTCCAGTTCATCGGTGGTGTTGGATTTGGTTTATGGTGACCTATTTTGGGTTCGATGTTATCTAGGTTATGGACCAGTTTCCATAACATGCTGGAGGATGTTCCTGATGCATTATCAACAGGATTTAATGATTGGTTTACATTGTTTTGGGCCTAAGCCAACTTGGTTGATCATTGGA